>NC_083347.1:35615035-35987535 GCF_019175385.1 Lycium barbarum
GTGAAGTAGAAGCAACAATCAATTGGAAATCTGAAAATGCCATTTGCCAAAACAAAGTGTTAACTAATATTAGCACTTCCATTAGAAATGTTGCTCACACACAGAATAAGATGATGAGCAGGGTGGAGACAATTGAGAACAAAGTGGAACAAGAATCTTCTCGGCATGTTGGACTGATCAAAGCCCTGGAATTGCGAATGACAAACATGCAGTATGAGATTTGTCCACCAGGCACTTCCCTTTTCCACCTCTTTAACCTACAACAAAAGGAAATGGCTGACCTTAAAGAAACAATACAACAACTGAGATATGGTCACCTTGGATCTAAAAAAACATAAAGCTGACATCAAAACCCACCTTTTTCCCCATGTCCTCACTAACATACTCACCACCAAAGCTTGACCATTCTTTCACTATGTTCCCATCCACAAAACGAAACCCTATGTCATTTACCCCAAAACAAAACGATAAACCCGAGTTTGGCATTGCAAAAATGGTCTGGGAAAGGAAAGACTCTATGGCGGCCCAAAAGCAATCCAAACGGAAGAAAGAACTTCGGGAAGGTTCAAAAGAACCCGAGCTGGAAAACTTGATGATCTCGGCCCACAATATTCCTAACCTCTACGTGGTCCAACCCACAAATGATATAAAGGAGGATGATACCCTAGGATCCAGTGACCAAGATTCATATGATCCTGATCCTACGGAAGAAAGCGTTGAGACAAGCGAAGATTCCTCAGTTGACTCTTCAAAAAAAGATAACCCACCAATATTCATGAATCAACCCAGAGAACCAGAAATCTCTGAAGTAGATGATGATCGTGACAGGATGACAGATGAGCCAATTCCATAAAGAAGGCCAGAACCAACAACCGCAAAATTCGTTGGGACTGGATTCCATACTTTCAATCTGAATGATATCAAAGTATCAAAATGGCCCCAAAGGATCCAAGATTTCTTCACTTGGATGGTGACAAAGAATCTCGTCAAACGGGAAAAGTACATGATCCTATCAGAATTCACTTCAAGGTTCTCCAAAATTCTCAGAGAATGGTGGAATTCACTTGGGACGCAAGACAAAAATATGTTTCTCACATCCCAAGACTTTGCTTCCAACTTCAAAATACTCTAAGACGTATTTTGTGGAGATACTGACCAAAGGCAAGAAAAACTAAGGAGACAGTTCTTCGAAATGAAATGCGTAGAATTTGACAGAGATGTCATCGATATCCATTTTCAAAAGATGGTTAAAATGTTCTTTGAGTTAGGCGGAGAAGCTACTCTCAAGCAAGACTTTGTTTCATCACTTCCAAAGATTTTAGCAAGATGGACCATGACGATCATTGAAGAGAAATTTCAATCAATAACGATCCCACCGGTCGGCTACATCAGGCAAGCAATATTTCTAGAGTTGGATGATTTCTGCACAAAGAGATCTTTTTTGAAGCAGATCATACGAAACAATCTAGCCCTTGATAAAGCTTGCGGGAAGTCTGACCTAATTACTGTGTCAAGTTATTCGTGCCATGCCCCTAGACCAAAAGGAAGATTCAAGCGATTCAAATGGCCAAGGCCTTTAGGAGAAGATCGCAGTTCCGGAGGCGCACAAAATATTTTAGTAGAAGGAGTCCAGGCAAGTTCTGAAAAAATGACAGATGCTTCATCTGCAATAAGATTGGGCATTATGCAAAAAATTGTCCCCAATCCAGAAGGTCGATCAAGCTTCTTACTGAAATAAAGGACTACACTGGCATCCATCTAGGTGAAGATGACGATCTTGAATCTGTTCTCTCATTAGAGGACGAACCCACAGAGAAGACCTGCTTTTCCCTGGATATCTACGAAGAATATGGTGATGAATATTACCTGATTTCAAAACAAGAGGGAAAGGCTTAAGAAAATAGCAACAACCTCATGGTGATCCCGCAGGTCCAGCTTAAAGTTTATCGATCCAAATGGGATAAAACAATCCAGGTTATTGCTTTCATGGACGCTGGAGCGGCATGTTCACTGATGAACCCAGCCGTCCTTCCTGAGGATCAATGGATTCCACATTTCAAAGATTTCAACACTGCTAGGACTGGAGTCCTAACCACAATAGTCATCACAAAGCATCCAATCATAATTGAATTCTTCACAGGGTTGAAGTTTCGAACAAAGCTGATTGGATCAGATGTCCCAGGAAAATATCTCATTGTCGGATTTGACATCTTCAGGCAACATAAAGATCAGCTCCAGATCAAAGCCCATGGAATAACGTTCAAGAAACAATTTAGGCCATATACATATGTTTTACGATTATTCCAAATAACCGATGCTGAACGAACAAGGAGATAGAAAAGCAGTTGGTGGAGCATTCATGTGCGGAGAAAAACAGTTGGTAGAGCATTCATGTGCGGATTCTCACAAGGAGTTCATGGGAAAATGCAAAAAGCCTCTATGGCTAAATGAGGAGTTTTTCATTAAATTCCCCTTCAAGAAGAATGAAAGCATTAATCCAACGAAGGCAAGTCACTCCGGCATGAATCCAGATCATCTCCAGCTTGCCAAAAGGGAATGCGAAGAGCTCTTGGAGTTTGGACTTATCGAGCCCTCTAATTCACAATGGGCAAGCGAAGCGTTCTATGTCAATAAGCGGGCGGAACAAACAAGAGGTAAACTCAGTTTAGTCATAATCTATCAACCTCTTAACTATTTCCTCCAAGATGATAAATTCCCTATCCAAAATCAACTCACCCTTTTTTCACACTTAGCCAAAGCTAAATACTTTTCCAAGTTTGACCTTAAATCGGGGTTTTGGCAATTGCGAATACACCCAGAAGACAGACCAAAAATAGGGTTTTGTATACCCAATCATCACTTTCAATGGAAGGTCATGCCCTTTGGGTTGAAAACGGCACCCTCATTGTTCCAAAAAACCATGATAAAATTATTTCAACCTATCCTCCATACATCACTAGTCTACATTGATGACATCTTACTCTTTAGTGATACTGTGGAAGAACACCTCACTTTGCTGCAACAATTCCATGACCTAGTGGAGAAAAATGGAATCATGCTCTCATAGAAAAATATGATTCTTGCTAGAACGGAAATTGATTTTCTAGGGATGCATTTTTTTCATGGAGCATACAGCCCAAGGCCACATATTTGTCAAGAACTACTCAAATTCCCAGACACCAATTTTACGACGAAGCAGCTCCAACAGTTTTTAGGTGTGATTAATTATGTTAGAGATTTTTTCCCTAATGTCTCTACATACATTGCTCCACTTACAAAAATGCTCAAGAAGAATGCCCCAGGTTGGGGAAAGGAACAAGATGAAGCAGTTCTGAGGATAAAAGAAATCTAAAAAGAGGTCAAAGCCCTCCATATTCCATCAGACGGGAAAAAGATATTGTAGACAGATGCCAGCAACGAATATTGGAGTGCAGTACTTTTTGAAGAAACAGATGGCCAACGAAAAATATGCGGATATGCCAGTGGAAAGTTCAAAGATGCTCAACAACACTATCATTCCACATTCAAAGAAATTCTTGCCGTAAAGAATGGGATTAAGACGTTTAATTTCTTTTTAATTCACACAGAGTTTCTTATCGAGATGGATATGAAGGCTTTTCTGAAGATTATCCAGATAAATCCAAAGATTATCCCAATTCCGCAGAATCTCAAATGGGCACAATGGTTCTCCCCTTACAAATTCCAAGTAAAGAACCTCAAAGGGAAGGATAATATTCTAGCGGATTTCCTATCCAGGCCAGATGAGTTTTCAAAGAGATTTCAAGCCAAGCTACAGAAGAGGCTAACTAGCCAAATTTTCATGCTTGCAAGCTCACCAGGAGCTAGTTCATCTAGAATAGCAGATCATCCGCCGAAATTCTTCAGCAAGTTTGTGGACCCCTTTGATCCATCCATCCTTACAAAAAGAAGGACTTTCTATGAGCTTCTAGTTTTCAGAAAATATGGAGGATCCATCCTTAAGCCATTCGGAGTCAATCCAGAATACCCATTCTGTCACATATTCATAGCAATGCACAATGATTTTCCACAGGAGCTATTATGGTTTTTCTGGTACTTATGTTACCAGTATTATATTTTCATGGAATTCAAGTGCGACATGTTTCGATGTTTTGACAGGTTTGAAACTGCTCTCAAAAGGTTTCTGCAATGGTTTAAACCACGAAGATATTGGGTTCAATGTTTCCAAGTTTCCTATGCAACAAAAGTGTTCATGTTACATCGATCGATAAAGATTATTGATGGGAAGGTCTATGCTCAACTAGATATTTCACTATGGTGGGAATTCCCCGTCTCTGTCTTGTCCTTAGAAGATGAATACAGTGAAGCACAGAGAATTATTTTCCAGCAGAATAAATGTATCCCAAAGGAGATATATCCGAAAGAATGAGCTCGATGGAATTACACTGATGACCATCTCCATTGGGAAAGAGTTCGAGAAGCAGCAAAGGTGTACCGAGTGCCGTATGAAATAATCAGAGATGAAGTCACTCAGGCTATCACAAAGATAAGGTTGAATTTTCCATCTCAAGATTCAACAAAAATAGATCCAGATATGACATGGCCATCCAACAGGAAATACTACTACACAAGGTCGCGAAAACGAAGTCTGGAAAACAAAGAAAAAGACAAGCAAAAACATGGACCTGAATGGGTGGATAGAGGAAGGATACAAAACTCCGCCGCCGACTCTATCAAGCACCGCTCCGTCAGATAAGGCTTACTGACGTGCTTACAAGAAAGACAAAAGCGGACCCCACTGTCACATGTTTGCACATGGTTGTCATGCTTCGGATAATGTTCCCATTGTTTTATTAGGCGTGTTTTATTAGGCTGTTGTTACACCCCGTATCTTCGTAGAGCACTTATCAAAGTTAAAACATAAGTACGTTGAGTTAGGGTTAAGTAAAACCACTTTGGAATATAAGAGCAAGCATTATTAAGTATATTTATTGAGTGAAGGATGTATATAAGGTATACCGGAAGGTTTTATAAGGAAATGAGTGGAAGGAATGAAGTAGTACGACTTTGAAGAAAGGATGGGTAATGTTTTGTGTGAAAATATTTGGTCCAACTTGGGGGACGATCTCTTAGCATATGAAGTGTTTTAAGGTGAAACAAAAGCCTAAAATGAAGTTCGTTGAGTCTAGTATCCAATGCAACAAATTGGTCGTCGATAGGACATCGGAGTAGAGAATTATGGACGTTACAAGTTCAGCTGACAAAGCAGAAACGCGTGCTACAGTACTGCTACAGTAACCGACCTGCTACAGTGCTGCGACAGTAAAATGCTACAGTGAAATCGACCCGGATTTGACCCGAATAAAAAGGGTAAGACCCTTTTTTTTCACCAGATTTTAGCCCAGAAATTTCTAGAAATTGAAGAGAGAGAGAGAGGGAAACAAAGAGTAAGCAATTTTCAAGTGACAGAGTATTAATCGAAGCTCGGATAAACGCATAGATGTGATTCTAGTATGGTTTTGCGGTGGATTCAAGGCGGATATTAAAGATATCGCTGTTTTAACAAAAATAAGGTATGAATCTCTCCTTATTAATATTACTTTTGGTTTATTTACGAAGATAGAGTGATGAAATAGTTGTATCGGGATATATGTGGTTAAATGGATCAGAGTCGACGCCTCGACAATATGATATGTTCTATTTTCTATATATATGAAAAAGAAATGTTTTTCAAAAGAAAGCTAGCATACATGGCATCCGTCCTAAGAGGCGCTCACATGTACAAGTTACTTTTTTATCTTAAGATATGCTCTATATTTCCCTTCGGTTATTATTCATACTTTACATCCCTTATTATGTTACTATTCATGTCTTACATACTCGGTACATTACTCGTACTGACGTCCCTTCCTGTGGACGCTGCGATCATGCCCGCAGGATCAGGTAGCCAGTCGGACGATCCATCATAGTAGGACCTCCCCTCTGCAGCAGTCAGTACGCTCCATTGTCCTGGAGCTACAGCCCTTTGGGTATGCTATTCTGTTACGTACATATATGGGTACGGCAGGGCCTTGTCCTGTCATTTCTACAGTTTGTACTCCATAGAGGTCTGTAGACAGTGATATGTAGCCATGGTATTATGCAGCCTCGTCGGCGTGTATTTTGTTGTATAGTATATATGTGTGGCGGTCAAATCGGCTCACGTGGTTATTCGCAGTGGTTATGTTTATATGTATGCGTTGGCCGTGAGCCCCCGGTATGGTGTCTTTTATGTTAAATGTTCGGGAGACAGTATAGCACAGTTACAGATTATATATGGGCCCAGGACAGTCAGTGACAAGTAAATGCAAGCACAGGAGTGCTTGGCCAGTAGTGGTCGGGCACTTGTTACAGCCCATCGGTTTGGGTCGTGACAAAAGTGGTATTAGAGCAGTTCGTCCTAGGGATTGTCTATAGACCGTGTCCGGTAGAGCCCTGTTTATGGGTGTGAAGTCGGCCACACATATAAGCAGGAGGCTGTAGGGCATTTAGGAATCATTGACCTTTCCTTCTATCTTAGATCGTGCGATAGAGCCAAAGTCTAGGGAAGATAGCTTCTGATCCTTTTTCCTGCAGGCAAGTACAGACTGACGAGAGATGAAGAGAACAGCTTGAAATAGTAAGGGTGCTAAGAAGGCCCATAGAGTATCTCCAGGACCGAGCAAGAGGAGCCTCAGTTATTCCATTGAGACTGATCCCTCGGAGGACCCAGCGACGATTCCTCAAGAGTTTTTGACTTCCAGGGATGAGGACCCTGCAGGGGACAGTTATAACACGGATCCGTCCGAGGATTCGTCTGGGACACTGAAGGAGGAGATTCCCATGGCCGTACCAGCTGCTCCTATGGCAGAGCACTACGTCAAACCAGCCTCCCCGGTAAGTGTTACAGATTGCTCTAGCCCTCTATCCTGGCCGTCGGTAAACCAGGAGTTGCCTGGTTATTTATACCCCTCGGACTCAGATAAGAGATATGATGAAGGCCAGACGAGCGGATGGTGGGTAGACGATAACGAGGAGCACACTTTACCTTGTAGTCCACCAGATCAGACTAGGGACCGATCGGCTACAGGTATATGAGCCTTTATTGGAATTTTCTATGTATGTGTGTTTGGTGTAAGATTATTACTTAATAGTGGCGAGCGGAAACCCAAAGAGGCCGATAACCGAGTATTTATAAGTAAAGGCGACCAAGGTGTGCTCGCTACCATTGGGAATCTGGAAATATAGGAAGGAAAGTAGTCATACATACAGATGAAAGGTGAATATTGAGAATTAAAAAAGCCAAAATAGTAATTGTGTAGTCGGAAGAGTAAGAGACCCTTTCTAATTCGGAGGGAGATGCGTTACGAGAACGTTTTGGAATATGTCAAGACTTCAACTTGCTTTAGATTATGTGGTGAAGGTCATGCGGTGAGGTGGATACGATTATACCAGGATTAACGCACTGGATTTCATCAGAGTTTCGAGGTTAAGCATGCTGGGGTGAGAGAAATACTAGGATGGGTGAGCCCCTAGGAAGTGTACAAAATGTCCTATAAATTTAGATATAAGAGGAAAATGAGAAGCTAGACCAGCCTATGGGAGATTGGAGTATGCAGAGTGGTTGGAGTCCTTAAGAGTTCGCGTAGGACGAGGCGGACTAGATCGGTGAAGAGAAAGAAGGTGCATCACAGCTTTAGAATTAGGGTGAGTTTCAATAGCATTTGGAAATATTTTGTAAGCGAGATGGTAGTAATTATATATATACGTGTGCATATGATATCCCATACATGGCTATATCAACGGGTATGTGTATCCCGACAACCAACGTTGCGGTATATGGAAGGCATTGATCGAACGGGGTGATAAAGATCAAGTGATAAAAGAACGTTACCAGGTAGGCTGATGTTATCTTCACCACAGGCTAGAACTGGAAAGTCCTAAGGTAATGACATCTGAAAAAAGGGGAAAGTGAGTATAAGGAAGGTAAGGAGATCAAAATGTCGAAAAAAGTGAAAGAGTAAGAAAAATAAGAGAGTGAAGCCTCCAAGAGATCCGATGGGCAAATCACGGGACTATTTGGGTAAAAATTTGAAGGTAGGCATGCGAATTGGATAAAGTGTGGTAGTATGGAAACAAAAGATGAATGCGTAGGGTTAGAGAACAAGCTTCGATAAGTAGGACTAAAATAATAGTGACCACAATGAGGAATGTGAAGTAAGAGAAAGAATGGTTACGCCTTGCAACGATGTTAAGAGATTTCCATCCCTTTAAAGGTATGTAAAGGGATAAGTGCGTGGTCAAATCAACACGGTTGCCTCGGACATGGACAAGCTTTCCAAAAAGATGACTTAAGAATAGAACGGATTTGCACGTTTCAAGGAATATTTCACGAACTTCAGGGTCGATACTGTAAATAACGAGAGAAGAAAGGCGCTCAAGCAGAAAGGAACCTAAGGAAGGTTAAGGATGAAAATAGGGAAGGTAGATCGAAGGAAGAGGAGAGTATTTAGGAGGAAAGTAACTGGAAATCTTTAACCATGAAAGTAAGAAGCATACTTTAACAAGTTGGCGGTAGGAAACCGATTACTCATCGAGGAAAGAATGAGGATGATGAGTCGACACAATTGATTAGAAAATTAATGACATGGAATAAGAATTCATGTGAAGACCGAGAGATTCGATCATAAGAGGAAATGAATGAAATGTAAGGAACGTGCATGGAAGACCACCCGACCGTAGCATCAGAAAGATAGATAAAAGTTCGATGAACGAGGATAGAGAGAGTGTAAACTGTAGAAATTCTGTGTTAAGAGCAAAAGTAGCAGGACACTCGAAAAACTTGGATGCACAGCTGCAACACAAATGCGTAGTTAAGAAGGATTAGGAGTAAGTGAGCTAAGCGAGCAAAAGGACTAGTAATGGATGGAAGGGTATGGAAATGTTTTAAAAAATGATGATATAGACATAAATGGAAGAAGAACTCAGGGAAAGAAGTTTTAGATATGTTATAAGCAAAGTCGGGAAGAAAAACGAGGAGTAAGATAATTATCGAAGACGACGGTTACTCGAAGGCTATGGGCGTATAAGGACCTCCTTAATAAGGGGGGGAAGAACATACTATACTTGAAAGGAACTATGACGTTTCAAGCTCCAGAAAAGGAGATTTATTAGCTCAGGGCTAGAGTTCGAGGCGTATTGGCATATCGGGAAGGTAACGGAAAGAAGTAGAAACGAATTGACAATAAGTGTACCATGAGGCACACATAGGGAGAAAGTATGGAAGATAACTTAAGAGAGAACTTTATGCCAGGATGAACTACGATATTTTTAGACTATGATTTGAATCCCTCGTATTGGGCAAAAAGTGTGTCGTACTTAATTATGCAGTGACATGCCCTAAAGGGTAATGAAAAGAGCAAGAAAGGTTTCTAAGCTAAATTTACAAAGGGTGTTAGAGAGGATGACAAACCCAAATGACACTTGGGATGATAATGACAATTGTAAGAAAAGGAACAACGATTGGTAGTTTGGAAATTTTTTAAGGAAAGAAAGAACGCTGCTCCTATGAATGGAAATAAGAGAGTTCACCGGATATTAAAAAATAGTTCATGGACCACTAATTATACTGAACATGAAAGCATATGCTATGGAATTATATGAACCGTCAACGTGAAGCTATGCCTAACTACAATTGTAAAAAGGCCACACCAGAAAGCCAATAAGGAATAACGACGGATGAAGCGACCGCCGGTACAAGGAAATCGAAGCTATATATATATCTGTGTGTGTGTGTGTGTGTGTGTGTGTGTGTGTGTGTGTGTGTGTGTGTGTTGTAAGAGAGTCATAATGGAGTGAGGATTTCTGTATCCCTATGCTTCGGGGTTGTATTGCGAGATTTGAGGGAAGAAGGTTAAAGGAACAGTTGTGGAAGGAGCTCAAAGAGGTTGTGAGCTATGAAATTAGTTGAACTCGGATTATGAATTTCCATAAGTGTAACTGGACTGCGAAGGATAATAAATGGCGAAGAAACATTATGTATATAAATATTTCGGATAATGATATACTGGCCTTAGAAAGGAACATAACCATTTGGTTCACTAGCGACACAGTTATGCTAGGTAAACATTTGGAATGTAAGGGTAAAAGAGATGGCGACAAGGATGTAAGGATTAGAGAGCCTGATTAATGAAATACAAAAGAAATTGGTACAGTGTATATCTAAGATCAACGGATACAAAAAGGATAGCCTGAGATAGCACCGAAAGATTAAAACGCAAAGACGGCACCGCAGAGAGAGAAAGGTAGTGGCCCACTAACAAGGAAACAAGGAGCAAAAAAAAAAGAAAAAAAAAAGAACTTACAGGACGATGAATAGTTATGGCACGGCAAGTCAAGACTACCATAATGGAGAAAGAAGAAGAACGAGATGCTAGTTAATTTCCGATCATGTACATGAGGACAAAGAACTGAAAGAAGATGACTGAAGGCAATAAAAGAGTTAAGAAAGAATGAGAAGAGACTGACCCAAGTTATAGTTTAAGCAAATGGTAATTCGACCCTAAAGGAAAAATAATTGTTCTAACGAATCAAAGATGGTGTTGTGGGTTGTCAACTACAACATTCGAGAACGAATGTTTTTAAGGGGGGAAGGATGTTACACTCCGTATCTTCGAAGAGCACTTATCAAATTTGAAACATAAGTACGTTGAGTTAGGGTTAAGTAAAACCACTTTGGAATATAAGAGCAAGCATTATTAAGTATATTTATTGAGTGAAGGATGTATATAAGGTATACCGGAAGGTTTTATAAGGAAATGAGTGGAAGGAATGAAGTAGTACGACTTTGGAGAAAGGATGGGTAATGTTTTGTGTGAAAATATTTGGTCCAACTTGGTGTCACACCCTAACACTGGTAGGGCATGACGGGTACCCGACTCTCATTAGAGTCGAGCCAACCCTTAGACATTCGCTCTATAAAAAACTGTCATTTCAAAAACTTTTAAGAACATAAAACTTTTCCAAATAGAAATCATTATCTTTATAACGATTACGAAAACTGTCAATCAAATAAGTACTTTAAACCAATTGAAATCATCTAAGATACATACTTTTTTAAAATCCACAAATGACTCAACTAACATCACTTTGTCGACATCTCGACAAACATACCACAGGACACTGTCTCAGAAGTCTCTAAGAAGTAAACTGAACATTATGAGTCAGGACAGGGACCTGACATACCCATAATCATACATATCGATACATGACACAGCACAGCTCCAGAATGAGGTGGAACTTGCCAATGCCAGCTGACGTCCAAGCATCCTAGCTATACACTTAACCTGCCAAACAATTTGGGGCTGCGGGCATGAACGCAGCGTCCCCAAGCAAAAGGACGTCAGTACGGACAATGTACTGAGTATGTAAGGTGGTAACAAGTCATAATCATAATTTGACTTAGGAGAGAAGAAATCACAATCTAACTCAATACCTGCAGCCTTTGCTAGAAGAAACATAAATGTGCACACGAAGTCTTAAAACAATTTTTAAGTAAATAATGCAATCCAAAACATATGCGCTTCCGACATGTTAACAGAATAGTCACTTCGGACAGCCGCTTCCGGCTAGTATCATAATAGTCCCTTCGGACGGCCGCTTCCGGCATAATAATGATGGCCCCTTCGGGCAGCCGCTTCCGGCTTAGCTAGGGTGGCCCCTTCGGGCAGCCGCTTCCGGCTTAATATCACCATCATATCAACACAAACTCAATTCATAATTAACAATTTCAATTCAAAGCATAAGTCACTAATTAATTCATCACAATCCAGTTATTAGCCTTAGACTTTCCTAAGAAGTTATCAAATTTGTATCTCACTAGACTTAAGAGGACATACTTTCAGGTTTGAGGGTAGAATTGTTATCAAATTCTTACTGCTTATATACTACTCAATTTCATCTTATTGCCCTACCCAAAGAATAAGTGATCATATCAGTACAAAGGGATGATACTATGAAATGTAGATATAAATCGTAAACGAAATTAAGTAGTAAAATCTGGCACCCCCTTCGGAATGGTTTTTAAAATCAAACTTTATGTTTCTTTTAGTATAAAACTCATTTCCTCGAAATCATTAGTAAAACCATATACATAACTCAACTTGGCACCTTATGGGTGTTCCCTATGGAACAGAATAGGAGTACAATATCAATAAGCCATCACAAGAAACATTTAGACCTTACTCGTCTAAGAATGGAATCATATGGAGTACATATAGAATGAATAACAACAAGAATCATGCCAAAGGAAAAAAGGTTTGCCTTACATACCTTGTTGCTTACATGATTTGCTTAACTTATGCTTCCAAACACTGGCCAATCCACAATCAAGGTAAAGGAAACCCCGTAGACAACTTGATAAAGGTTCATATACTTCTCTAGGCTCATAATTAACTTCCGTAAATTCGGGCAGCATTTTCACTGTAATCTTCGCTTCCCTCTAATTCCAATTCAATTTAACAACACCATCAGCAACCAACAACAACAACCACCATCTCATATAAGTCTCTCTAAACTCAAAGCATCAACTCCCAAAGATATACACCAAAATAACCCAGTATACGCTTTGTATACGATATCTTCATACATTTTATTCTCCCAAATTCAAGAACAGCAACTTATCAACAACATATCAACAATCATTTTATATCAATATCCAGTTAATTCTATCCATTTGATCATACCAAAACAGCCCCCAAGTCATTTGATATCCAAAAATTATAACCGAACTTTCAACGTCATTTTCTCTATTCTAACCCATCAAATCTATCAATGATTATGGTAAGACCATCTTAAACATACCTTACATGATCAGCCACCATGAAACCAACATCCCCCAAGTTCAACTTTTAGCTTAAAACGACGGCAACAACTTGTACTACACTTTATCCTTCACGGGCCTCGGGATTTGGGGCCTCGAACTTGATCGATTCTCCACTTTATCTCTCTAACTATCCTCTCTCTCTCTATCTAAAATATTCTGGACCTTTGGTATGAAACTGAGGCAGATAAGCCTGAAAATTTCCCTTAAATAGCAAGGGAAGTGGGCCTGACCCGACTTGGAATCGGGTTGGGCCAAGCCCACTGCCCAGGTTGACTTTTCTGCCTTAAAACGTCCATAACCTTTTATTCCTATGTCACATGCAGTCCCACGACCTATGGTTGGAAAGGTATTTCAATTATATACAACTTTCATTTTAGGAGTTTTCCCAAATACCCAAATAATGATGGGGTTATGTCCTCCCGAAGTCAGATCACCCGAAAACGTAACTTAAAAATATCTTTTTGGAGGGCTTTCACCTTGATTTGGCTCAAGGGTCCTTCTTGAGTTGTGTTTAACTTCACATATATTATCTATATAACTTGTCATAAGTCTTTTATAAAATCTCGACATGTGGACCCCACCTTAGCTTACGATTAGGAGGGCTATATATCTTTTAACGTATCATTCTAATCGTATTGTACGAATTCCAAATATCATACTCATGCCATCCTCATGATAATACAGTAGAATTTCATCCTTTATACTTGTAATATTTGCTCCTCCTTGAGCTCCCATTAAGCCATATGTAGCCTTAGTAACATGAAATTTTCTATACCAATTCCTAGTTCGTTCTAGGGGTTTTCTGCAAAGTCGTGTCAGGTAGAGTCTTTTTCATGGGTGTGTTGTCGACCATACTTATGAATAGGAGGCTACAGGACATCTAGGATGGTTTCCCTTCATTCAGATCATAGATTGTGGTATAGAGCTGTATTATAGGCCTGGAATCCTTGCCGCTAACTTTAAGATTTGAATTTTGATTAAGTGATTTTAAAGTGCAGTTATGATTGCGAAATTGGAATTGCTCGTAAGAAAAGTAAGTTCTCTGATGATTAATGATTTCTATTTAAGGTAAGTGCTACAGGTTAAGGATTACAGTAAGAAAGATATGCTTCTTATCGAATTGAGAATGCCATTGTAAAGAGCATTTGTACAGGTATCTATAGGGTGTTATAATATGATTGTGGCCTTGTGAGGCATGTTGATACATTTTGATTGTTTCCTTGTGAGGCTTGCTGGTTAGCTGTGTACAGGTGGGTAGTACAAATTACAGAGGAGGTTCTGCCAAAATTTGGTTAAAATTGATTGTGATCAGTATATATATATATGTGCTATAATCAGTAAGATACACAAGTGTAAACTGAAGAATGAAAGATTAATAATAGTTGTAAATCAGCTGAAAGGAGGGTTATGAGATGGGTTCAGAATGAGTTTGAGAGTTAGGTTGAAATTACTCATAGATATAGAAGCGAGTTGAGTATTGAAATTACTAAGATTAATGTGATTCGAATAATGTGATAAGATTATGAGAAAGGACTTAAGAGGGGAAGCAATGATAAGCAAGGAGTCATTCGAGTAAAGACTTAAGAGGGGAAGCAAGAGGTCAGTTAGTATAAAAAAGAGTAAGCTTAAACGAGTAAAGTATGAAACAAGGAAGAGAAAGAAACATGATTACATGTGTCTGAGGAAAGGGAGTAATGTGTCCCTTGTAGAAATCAATATAGCTGAAAGCATCAATGAGGTTAAGGGACGTTGAAGCTTATAGAGGAAAGATAAGTATTGAAAAGGACTTTAGGAATTGTGAAGGGTTGAGTGATATTAATAAGCATAGGAATTGGATACGAGTATCAGTCTTCATTTAACATTCGAGGACGAATGATTCTAAGAGAGGAAGGATGTTACGCCCCAGAAAATTTCATGTTACTAAGGCTGCAGACGTCTTACTGTGAGCGCAAGGAGAAGCCAATATTACAAGTATAAAGGACGAAAATATACCGTATTAGCATGAGGATAGCATGAGAATGATATTTGGAATTTGTACCATACGATTGGAATGATACGTTAAAAGATATATAGCCCTCGTAATCGTAAGCTGAGGTGGGGTCCACATGTCAAGATTTTATAAATGACATACGACAAGTTATATGGATAATATATGTGAAGTTAAACACAACTCAAGAAGGACCCTTGAGCCAAATCAAAGTGCAAGCCCTGCAAAAAGATATTTTTAAGTTTCGTTTTCGGGTCATCTGACTTCGGGAGGCGATAACCCCATCATTATTTGGGAATTTGGGAAAACCCCTAAACTAAAAGTTGTATATAATTGAAATACCTTTCCAACCATAGGTCGTGGGCCAGTATGTGACATTGGGATAAAACGTTATGGCCGTTTTAAGGCAGAAAGGTAGAGCTGGGCAGTGGGCTCGGCCCAACCCGATTCCAAGTCGAGTCAGGCCCACTTCCCTTGCTATTTAAGGGAAATTTTCAGCCTTATCTGCCTCATTTTCATACCAAAGGTCCATAATATTTTAGATAGAGAGAGAGGAGAGTTAGAGAGAGAAAGTGGAGAATCGATCAAGTTCGAGGCCCCGAATCCCGAGGCCCGTGAAGGATAAAGTGTAGTACAAGTTGTTGCCGTCGTTTTAAGCTAAAGGTTGAACTTGGGGGATGTTGGTTTCGTGGTGACTTCTCATATAAGGTATTTTTAATATGTTCTTATTATGATCATTGATAGATTTGACGAGTTAGAATAGAGAAAATGACGTTGAAAGTTCGGTTATAATTTTTGGATATCAAATGACTTGGGGGATGTTTTGGTATGATTAAATGGATATAATTAGCTGGATATTGATATAAAATTATTGTTGATATGTTGTTGATAAGTTGTTGTTCTTGAATTTGGGAGAATAAAGTGTATGAAGATATCTTATACAAAGCGTATACTGGGTTGTTTTGGTGTCTATCTTTGGGAGTTGATGCTTTGAGTTTAAAGAGACTTATATGAGATGGTTGTTGTTGTTGTTGGTTGCTGATTGTGTTGTTAAATTGAATTGGAATTAGAGGGAAGCGAAGATTACAGGGAAAATGTTGCTCGAATTTACGGAAGTTAATTACAAGCTTAGAGAAGTATATGAACCTTTTTCAAGTTATCTACGGGGTTTCCTTTACCTTGATTATGGATTGGCCAGTGTTTGGAAGCATAAGTTAATCTAATCACGTAAGCGAGAAGGTATGTAACGCAAACCGTCCTTCCTTTGGCACGATTCTTGTTGTTATTCATTCTATATATACTCCATATGATTCCATTCTTAGACGAGTAAGGTCTAAATGTTTCTTCTGATGGCTTATTGATATTGCACTCCTATTCTGTTCTAAAAGGAACACCCATAAGTTGCCAAGTTGAGTTATGTATATGGTTTTACTAATGATTTCGAGAAAATGAGTTTTATACTACAGGAAACATAAAGTTTGATTTTCAAAACCATTCCGAAGGGGGTGCGAGATTTTACTACTTCATTTCGTTTACGATTTATGTCTACATAATATAGTATCATCCCTTTGTAGTGATATGATCACTTGTTCTTTGGGTAGGGCAATAAGATGAAATTGAGTAGAATATAAGTAGTAAGAATTTGATAACAATTCTACCCTCAAACCTGAAAGTATGTCCTCCTAAGTCTAGTGAGATACAAATTTGATAACTTCTTATGAAACTCTAAGGCTAATAACTGGATTGTGATGAATTAATTAGTGACTTATGCTTTGAACTGAAATTGTTATTTATGAATTAAGTTTGTGTTGATACAATGGTGATATTAAGCCGGAAGCGGCTGCCCGTAGGGGCCACCCTATCTAAGCCGGAAGCGGCTGCCCGAAGGGGCCATCATTATTATGCCGAAAGCGGCCGTCCGAAGGGACTATTGTCATACTAGCCGGAAGAGGCTGTCCGAAAGGACTATTCTGTTAACATGTCGGAAGCGGCATGTGTTTTGGATTGCATTATTTACTCAAAGATTGTTTTGAGACTTTGTGTGCACATTTATGTTTCTTCTAGCAAAGGCTGCAGGTAATGAGTTCGATTGTGATTTCTTCTCTCCTAAGTCAAATTATGATTATGACTTGTTACCACCTTATATACTCAGTACATTGTCCGTACTGACGTCTTTTTGCCTGGGGACACTGCGTCCATGCCCACAGCCTCAAATTGGTTGGCAGGTTAAGTGTATAGCTAGGATGCTTGGACGTCAGCTGGGATTGGCAAGTTCCACCTCATTCTGGAGCTGTGCTGAGTCATGTATCGATATGTATGATTATGGCAAGATTTGATAAAGAGAATGTCTAAGGGTTCCCTCGACTCTGATGAGAGTCGGGTGCCCGTCATGCCATACCACTGTTAGGGTGTGACAAAGTGAAATTCTACTGTTTTAGCATGAGGATAGCATGAGTATGATATTTGGAATTCGTACAATACGATTGGAATGATACGTTAAAAGATATATAACCCTCATAATCATAAGCTGAGGTGAGGTCCACATGTCGAGATTTTATAATGGACATATGAAAAGTTATATGGATAATATATGTGAATTTAAACACAACTAAAGAAGGACCCTTGAGCCAAATCAAAGTGAAAGCACTCCAAAAAGATGTTTTTAAGTTACGTTTTTGGGTGATCTGACTTCGGGAAGCCATAACCCCATCATTATTTGGGTATTTGGGAAAACTCCTAAAATGAAAGTTGTAGATAATTTAAATACCTTTCCAACCATAAGTCGTGGGCCTGCATGTGACATAGGGATAAAAAGGTATGGACGTTTTAAGGCAATAAGGTCAAGCTGGGCAGTGGGCTCGGCCCAACCCGATTCCAAGTCGGGTCAGGCCCACTTCCCTTGCTATTTAAGGGAAATATTCAGCCTTATATTCCTCATTTTCATACCAAAGGTCCAGAATATTTTAGATAGAGAGAGAGGAGAGTTAGAGAGAGGAAGTGGAGAATCGATCAAGTTCGAGGCCCAGAATCGCGAGGCCCGTGAAGGATAAAGTGTAGTACAAGTTGTTGTCGTCGTTTTAAGCTAAAATTTGAACTTGGGGGATGTTAGTTTCATGGTGGCTGCTCATGTAAGGTATGTGTAAGATGTTCTTACCATGATCATTGATAGATTTGACGGGTTAGAATGGAGAAAATGACGTTGAAAGTTCGGTTATAATTTTTGGATATCAAATGACTTGGGGGATGTTTTGGTATGATTAAATGGATAGAATTAGCTGGATATTGATATAAAATGGTTGTTGATGTGTTTTTGATAAGTTGCTGTGCTTGAATTTCGGAGAATAAAGTGTATGAAGATATCGTATAAAAAGCGTATACTGGGTTGTTTTGGTGTATATCTTTGGGAGTTGATGCTTTAAGTTTAAAGAGACTTATATGAGATGGTTGTTGTTGTTGTTGTTGGTTGCTGATTGTGTTGTTAAATTGAATTGGAATTAGAGGGAAGCGAAGATTAGAGGGAAAATGCTGCCCGAATTTACGGAAGTTAATTGCGAGCTTAGAGAAGTATATGAACCTTTTTCAAGTTTTCTACGGGGTTTCCTTTACCTTGATTGTGGATTGGCCAGTGTTTGGAAGCATAAGTTAAGTCAATCACGTAAGCGAGAAGGTATGTAACACAAACCGTCCTTCCTTTGGCATGATTCTTGTTGTTATTCATTCTATATACTCCATATGATTCCATTCTTAGACGATTAAGGTCTAAATGTTTCTTGTGATGGCTTATTGATATTGTACTCCTATTCTGTTCCAAAGGGATCACCAATAAGGTGCCAAATTGAGTTATGTATATGGTTTTACTAATGATTTCGAGGAAATGAGTTTTATAATAAAGGAAACATAAATTTTGATTTTCAAAACCATTCCGAAGGGAGTGCGAGATTTTACTACTTCATTTCGTTTACGATTTATCTCTACATTCCATAGTATCATCCCTTTGTACTGATATGATCACTTATTCTTTGGGTAGGGCAATAAGACGAAATTAAGTAGAATATAAGTAGTAAGAATTTGATAACAATTCTACCCTCAAACCTGAAAATATGTCCTCCTAAGTCTAGTGAGATACAAATTTGATAACTTCTTATGAAAGTCTAAGGCTAATAACTTGATTGTGATGAATTAATTAGTGACGCTGCTTTCATGCCCGCAGCCCGCATCCCCAGATTGTTTGGCAGCAACTTTTGCCTGGGGACGCTGCGTTCATGCCCGCAGCCCCAGATTGTTTGGCAGGTTAAGCGTATAGCTAGGATGCTTGGACGTCAGCTGGGATTGGTAAGTTGCACCTCATTCTTGAGCTATGCTGAGTCATGTATCGATATGTATGATTATGGGTATGTCAGGGCCCTGTCCTGACTCATAATGTTCAGTTTACTTCTTAGAGACTTCTGCAGACAGTGTCCTGTGGTATGTTTGTCGAGATGTCGACAAAGTGATGTCAGTTGGGTCATTTGTGGATTTTAAAAGAGTATGTATTTTAGATGATTCCAATTGGTTAAACTACTTATTTGATTGAAGGTTTTCATAATCGTTATAAAGATGATGATTTCTGTCTGGAAAAGTTTTATGTTTTTTTTTAATGTTTTTGAAATGACAAGCTTTGATAGAGCGAATGTCTAAGGGCTCGATCGCCTCTGATGAGAGTCGGGTGCCCGTCATGCCCTACCACTGTTAGGGTGTGACAAAGTGGTATCAGAGCAGTTCGTTCTAGGGGTTGTCTGCAAAGTCGATCCAGGTAGAGTCTTTTTCATGGGTGTGTTGTCGACCATACTTATGAACAGGAGGCTACAGGGCATCAAGGATGGTTTCCCTTCATTCAGACCATAGATTGTTGTATAGAGCTGTGTTATAGGCCTGGAATCCTGGCCGCTAAATGTAAGATTTGAATTTTGATTAAGTGATTGTAAAATGCAGTTATGATTGCGAAATTGGAATTGCTCGTAAGAAAGGTAAGTTCTTTGATGATTAATGACTGCTATTTAAGGTAAGTGCTACAGGTTAAGGATTACAGTAAGAAATATATGCTTCTTATCGAATTGAGAATGCCATTGTGAAGAGCATTTGTACAGGTATGTACAGGGTGTTGTAATATGATTGTGGCCTTGTGAGGCATGTTGATACATTTTGATTGTTTCCTTGTGAGGCTTGCTGGTTAGCTGTGTACAGGTGGGTAGTACAAATTACAGAGGAGGTTCTGCCAAAGTTTTGTTAAAATTGATTGTGATCAGTATATATATGTGTGCTATGATCAGTAATATACACAAGTGTAAACTGAAGAATGAAAGATTAATAATAGTTGCAAATCAGCTGAAAGGAGGGTTATGAGATGGGTTCAGAATGAGTTTGAGAGTTCGGTTGAAATTACTCGTGGATATAGAAGTGAGTCGAGGGTTAAGTTAAGTTCTCTCGGGGCTTAGAAGTAAGGTTGATAAACTAAGATTAATGTGATTCGAATAATGTGATAAGATTATGAGAAAAGACTTAGAGGGGAAGCGATGATACGCAAGGAGACATGCGAGAGGTGGGTTAGTATAAAAAAGAGTAAGCTTAAACGAGTAAAGAATGAAACAAGGAAGAGAAAGAAACATGATTACATGTGTCTGAGGAAAGGAAGTAATGTGTCCCTTATAGAAATCAATATAATTGAAAGCATCAATGAGGTTAAGGGATGTTGAAGCTTATAGAGGAAAGATAAGTATTGAAAATGACTTTAGGAATTGTGAAGGGTTGAGTGATATTAATAAGCAAAGGTATTGGATACGAGTATTAGTCTTTATTTAACATTCGAGGACGAATGTTTCTAAGAGGGGAAGGATATTACTCCCCAGAAAATTTCATGTCACTAAGGCAGCAGACGGCTTAATGTGAGCTCAAGGAGGAGCAAATATTACAAATATAAAGGATGAAATTCTACTGTATTAGCATGAGGATAGCATGGGTATCATATTTGAAATTCGTACAATATGATTGGAATGATACGTTAAAAGATATATAGCCCTCGTAATCGTAAGACGAGGTGGGGTCCACATGTCGAGATTTTATAAAGGACATATGACAAGTTATATGGATAATATATGTAATGTTAAAAATAACTCAAGAAGGACCCTTGAGCCAAATCAAAGTGGAAGCCCTCGAAAAAGATGTTTTAAAGTTACGTTTTCGGGTGTTCTGACATCGGCAGGCCATAACCCCATCATTATTTGGGAAATTGGGAAAACTCCTAAAATGAAAGTTGTAGATAATTGAAATACCTTTCCAACCATAGGTCGTGGTCCTGCATGTGACATAGGGATAAAAAGTTATGGACGTTTTAAGGCAGAAAGGTAAAGCTGGGCAGTGGGCTCGGCCCAACCCAATTCCAAGTCGGGTCAGGCCCACTTCCCTTGCTATTTAATGGAAATATTCAGCCTTATCTGCCTCATTTTCATACCAAAGGTCCAGAATATTTTAGATAGAGAGAGAGGAGAGTTAGAGAGAGAAAGTGGAGAATCGAACAAGTTCGGGGCCCCGAACCCCGAGGCCCGTGAAGGATAAAGTGCAGTACAAGTTGTTGCCGTCGTTTTAAGCTAAAATTTGAACTTGGGGGATGTTGTTTTCGTGGTGGATGCTCATGTAAGGTATGTTTAAGATGTTCTTACCATGATCATTGATAGATTTGATGGGTTAGAATGGAGAAAATGACGTTGAAAGTTCGGTTATAATTTTTGGATATCAAATGACTTGGGGGCTGTTTTGGTATGATTAAATGGATAGAATTAGCTGGATATTGATATAAAATGATTGTTGATATGTTTTTGATAATTTGCTGTTCTTGAATTTAGGAGAATAAAGTGTATGAAGATATCGTATACAAAGCGTATACTGGGTTGTTTTGGTGTATATCTTTGGGAGTTGATGCTTTGAGTTTAAAGAGACTTATATGAGATGGTTGTTGTTTTTGTTGGTTGCTGATTGTGTTGTTAAATTGAATTGGAATTAGAGGGAAGCGAAGATTAGAGGGAACATGCTGCCCAAATTCACGGAAGTTAATTACGAGCTTAGAGAAGTATATGAACTTTTTTCATGTTGTCTATGGGGTTTCCTTTACCTTGATTATGGATTGGCCAGTGTTTGGAAGCATAAGTTAAGCCAATCACGTAAGCGAGAAGGTATGTAACGCAAACCGTCCTTCCTTTGGCATGATTCTTGTTGTGATTCATTCTATATACTCCATATGATTCCATTCTTAGACGAGTAAGGTCTAAATGTTTCTTGTGATGGCTTATTGATATTGTACTCCTATTCTGTTCCAAAGGGAACACCCATAAGGTGCCAAGTTGAGTTATGTATATGGTTTTACTAATGATTTCGAGGAAATGAGTTTTATAATAAAGGAAACATAAAGTTTGATTTTCAAAACCATTCCGAAGGGGGTGCGAGATTTTACTACTTCATTTCGTTTACGATTTATCTCTACATTCCATAGTATCATCCCTTTGTACTGATATGATCACTTATTCTTTGGGTAGGGCAATAAGATGAAATTGAGTAGAATATAAGTAGTAAGAATGTGATAACAATTCTACCCTCAAACCTGAAAATATGTCCTCCTAAGTCTAGTGAGATACAAATTTGATAACTTCTTATGAAACTCTAAGGCTAATAACTGGATTGTGATTAATTAATTAGTGACTTATGCTTTGAATTGAAATTGTTATTTATGAATTGAGTTTGTGTTGATACGATGGTGATATTAAGCCGGAAGCGGCTACCCGAAGGGGCCACCCTAGCTAAGCCGGAAGCGGCTGCCTGAAGGGGCCATCATTATTATGCCGGAAGCGGCCGTCCGAAGGGACTATTGTGATACTAGCCGGAAGCGGCTGTCCGAAGGGACCATTCTGTTAACATGTTGGAAGCGGCATATGTTTTGGATTTCATTATTTACTGAAAGATTGTTTTGAGACTTCGTGTGCACATTTATATTTCTTCTAGCAAAGGCCGAAGGTATTGAGTTAGATTGTGATTTCTTCTCTCCTAAGTCAAATTATGATTATGACTTGTTACCACCTTACATACTCAGTACATTGTCCGTACTGACATCTTTTTACCTGGGGACGCTGCGTCCATGCCCGCAGCCTCAAATTGGTTGGTAGGTTAAGTGTATAGCTAGGATGCTTGGACGTCAGCTGGGATTGGCAAGTTCCACCTCATTCTGGAGCTGTGCTGAGTTATGTATCGATATGTATGATTATGGGTATGTCAGGGCCCTGTCCTGACTCATAATGTTCAGTTTACTTCTTAGAGATTTCTGCAGACAGTGTCCTGTGGTATGTTTGTCGAGATATCGACAAAGTGATTCCAGTTGGGTCATTTGTGGATTTTGAAAGAGTATGTATTTTAGATGATTTCAATTGGTTAAAGTACTTATTTGATTGAAGGTTTTCATAATCGTTATAAAGATGATGATTTCTGCCTGGAAGAGTTTTATGTTATTTTTTAATAAAGTTTTTGAAATGACAAGCTTTGATAAAGCGAATGTCTAAGGGTTCCCTCAACTCTGATGAGAGTCGGGTGCCCGTCATGCCATACCACTGTTAGGTTGTGACAAAGTGAAATTCTGCTGTATTAGCATGAGGATAGCATGAGTATGATATTTGGAATTCGTACAATACGATTGGAATGATACGTTAAAAGATGTATAGCCCTCATAATCATAAGCTGAGGTGGGGTCCACATGTCGAGATTTTATAAAGAACATATGAAAAGTTATATGGATAATATATGTGAAGTTAAACACAACTAAAGAAGGACCCTTGAGCCAAATCAAAGTGAAAGCACTCCAAAAAGATGTTTTTAAGTTACATTTTTGGGTGATCTGACTTCGGGAAGCCATAACCCCATCATTATTTGGGTATTTGGGAAAACTCCTAAAATGAAAGTTGTAGATAATTGAAATACCTTTCCAACCATATGTCGTGGGCCTGCATGTGACATACGGATAAAAAGTTATGGACGTTTTAAGGCAAAAAGGTCAAGCTGCGCAGTGGGCTCGGCCCAACCCGATTCAAAGTCGGGTCAGGCCCACTTCCCTTGCTATTTTAGGGAAATATTCAGCCTTATCTGCCTCATTTTCATACCAAAGGTCCAGAATATTTTAGATAGAGAGAGAGGAGAGTTAGAGAGAGGAAGTGGAGAATCGATCAAGTTCGAGGCCCAGAATCGCGAGGCCCGTGAAGGATAAAGTGTAGTACAAGTTGTTGCCGTCGTTTTAAGCTAAAAGTTGAACTTGGGAGATGTTGGTTTCGTGGTGGCTGCTCATGTAAGGTATGTGTAAGATGTTCTTACCATGATCATTGATAGATTTGACGGGTTAGAATGAAGAAAATGACGTTGAAAGTTCGGTTATAATTTTTGGATATCAAATGACTTGGGGGCTGTTTTGGTATGATTAAATGGATAGAATTAGCTGGATATTGATATAAAATGGTTGTTTATATGTTTTTGATAAGTTGTTGTTCTTAAATTTAGGAGAATAAAGTGTATGAAGATATCGTATACAAAGCGTATACTGGGTTGTTTTGGTGTATATCTTTGGGAGTTGATGCTTTGAGTTTAAAGAGACTTATATGAGATGGTTGTTGTTTTTGTTGGTTGCTGATTGTGTTGTTAAATTGAATTGGAATTATAGGGAAGCGAAGATTAGAGGGAAAATGCTGCCCAAATTTACGGAAGTTAATTACGAGCTTAGAGAAGTATATGAACTTTTTTCAAGTTGTCTACGGGGTTTCCTTCAGCTTGATTATGGATTGGCCAGTGTTTGGAAGCATAAGTTAAGCCAATCACGTAAGCGAGAAGGTATGTAACGCAAACCGTCCTTCCTTTGGCATGATTCTTGCTGTTATTCATTCTATATACTCCATATGATTCCATTCTTAGACGAGTAAGGTCTAAATGTTTCTTGTGATGGCTTATTGATATTGTACTCCTATTCTGTTCCAAAGGGAACACCCATAAGGTGCCAAGTTGAGTTATGTATATGGTTTTACTAATGATTTCGAGGAAATGAGTTTTATAATAAAGGAAACATAAAGTTTGATTTTCAAAACCATTCCGAAGGGGGTGCGAGATTTTACTACTTCATTTCGTTTACGATTTATCTCTACATTCCATAGTATCATCCTTTTGTACTGATATGATCAGTTATTCTTTGGGTAGGGCAATAAGACGAAATTGAGTAGAGTATAAGTAGTAAGAATTTGATAACAATTCTACCCTCAAACCTGAAAATATGTGCTCCTAAGTCTAGTGAGATACAAATTTGATAACTTCTTATGAAACTCTAAGGCTAATAACTGGATTGTGATTAATTAATTAGTGACTTATGCTTTGAATTGAAATTGTTATTTATGAATTGAGTTTGTGTTGATACGATGGTGATATTAAGCCGGAAGCGGCTACCCGAAGGGGCCACCCTAGCTAAGCCGGAAGCGGCTGCCCGAAGGGGCCATCATTATTATGCCGGAAGCGGCCGTCCGAAGGGACTATTGTGATACTAGCCGGAAGAGGGTGTCCGAAGGGACCATTCTGTTAACATGTCGGAAGCGGCATGTGTGTTGGATTTCATTATTTACTTAAAGATTGTTTTGAGACTTCGTGTGCACATTTATGTTTCTTCTAGCAAAGGCCGCAGGTATTGAGTTAGATTGTGATTTCTTCTCTCCTAAGTCAAATTATGATTATGACTTGTTACCACCTTACATACTCAGTACATTGTCCGTAATGACGTCTTTTTACCTGGGGACGCTGCGTCGATGCCCGCAGCCTCAAATTGGTTGGTAGGTTAAGTTTATAGCTAGGATGCTTGGACGTCGGCTGGGATTGGCAAGTTCCACCTCATTCTGGAGCTGTGTTGAGTCATGTATCGATATGTATGATTATGGGTATGTCAGGGCCCTGTCCTGACTCATAATGTTCAGTTTACTTCTTAGAGATTTCTGCAGACAGTGTCCTGTGGTATGTTTGTTGAGATTTCGACAAAGTGATTCCAGTTGGGTCATTTGTGGATTTTAAAAGAGTATGTATTTTAGATGATTTCAATTGGTTAAAGTACTTATTTGATTGAAGGTTTTCATAATCGTTATAAAGATGATGATTTCTGCCTGGAAGAGTTTTATGTTTTTTTTAATAAAGTTTTTGAAATGACAAGCTTTGATAAAGCGAATGTCTAAGGGTTCCCTCGACTCTGATGAGAGTCGGGTGCCCGTCATGCCATACCACTGTTATGGTGTGACAAAGTGGTATCAGAGCATTTCGTTCTAGGGGTTGTCTGCAAAGTCGTGCCAGGTAGAGTCTTTTTCATGGGTGTGTTGTCGACCATACTTATGAACAGGAGGCTACTGGGCATCTAGGATGGTTTCCCTGCATTCAGATCATAGATTGTGGTATAGAGCTGTTTTATAGGCCTTGAATCCTTGCCGCTAACATTATGATTCGAATTTTGATTAAGTGATTGTAAAATGCAGTTATGATTGTGAAATTGGAATTTCTCGTAAGACAGGTAAGTTCTCTAATGATTAATGATTGCTATTTAAGGTACGCGCTACAGGTTAAGGATTACAGTAAGAAAGATATGCTTCTTATCGAATTGAGAATGCCATTGTGAAGAGCATTTGTACAGGTATGTATAGGGTGTTGTAATATGATTGTGGCCCTGTGAGGCATGTTGATATATTTTGATTGTTGTCTTGTGAGGCTTGCTGGTTAGCTGTGTAGAGGTGGGTAGTACAAATTACAGAGGAGGTGCTGCCAAAATTTTGCTAAAATTGATTGTGATCAGTATATATATGTGTGCTATGATCAGTAAGATACACAAGTGTAAACTGAAGAATGAAAGATTAATAATAGTTGCAAATCAGCTGAAAGGAGGGTTAAGAGATGGTTCAGAATGAGTTTGAGAGTTAGGTTGAAATTACTCGTGGATATAGAAGTGAGTCGAGGGTTAAGTTAAGTTCTCTCGGGGATTAGAAGTAAGGTTGATGAACTAAGATTAATGTAATTCGAATAATGTGATAAGATTATGAGAAACGACTTAGAGGGGAAGCGATGATACGCAAGGAGACATGCGAGAGGTGGGTTAGTATAAAAAAGAGTAAGCTTAAACGAGTAAAGAATGAAACAAGGAAGAGAAAGAAACATGATTACATGTGTCTGAGGAAAGGAAGTAATGTGTCCCTTATAGAAATCTATATAACTGAAAGCATCAATGAGGTTAAGGGAAGTTGAAGTTTATAGAGGAAAGATAAGTATTGAAAATTACTTTAGGAATTGTGAAGGGTTGAGTGATATTAATAAGCAAAGGTATTGGATACGAGTATTAGTCTTTATTTAACATTCGAGGACGAATGTTTCTAAGAGGGGAAGGATATTACTCCCCAGAAAATTTCATGTCACTAAGGCAGCAGACGGTTTAATGTGAGCTCAAGGAGGAGCAAATATTACAAATATAATGGATGAAATTCTACTGTATTATCATGAGGATAGCATGAGTATGATATTTGGAATTCGTACAATACGATTGGAATGATACGTTAAAAGATATATAGCCCCCGTAATCGTAAGCTGAGGTGGGGCCCACATGTAGAGATTTTATAAAGGACATATGACAAGTTATATGGATAATATATATGAAGTTAAACACAACTCAAGAAGGACCCTTGAGCCAAATCAAAGTGGAAGCCCTCCAAAAAGATGTTTTTAAGTTTCGTTTTCGGGTGATCTGACTTCGGGAGGCCATAACCAAATCATTATTTGGGAATTTGGGAAAACTCCTAAACTGAAAGTTGTAGATAATTGAAATACCTTTCCAACCATAGGTCGTGGTCCTGCATGTGACATAGGGATACAATGTTATGGACGTTTTAAGGCAGAAAGGTCGAGCTGGGTAGTGGGCTCGGCCCAACCCGATTCCAAGTCGGGTCAGGCCCACTTCCTTGCTATTTAAGAGAAATTTTCATCCTTTGTGCCTCATGTTTCATACCAAAGGTCCAGAATATTTTAGATAGAGAGAGAGGAGAGTTAGAGAGAGAAAGTGGAGACTCGATCAAGTTCGAGGCCCCGAATCCTGAGGCCCGTGAAAGATAAGGTGTAGTACAAGTTGTTGCCGTTGTTTTAAGCTAAAATTTGAACTTGGGGGATGTTGGTTTCGCGGTTTCTGCTCATATAAGGTATGTTTCAGATGTTCTTACCGTGATCATTGATAGATTTGACGGGTTAGAATAGAGAAAATGACGTTGAAAGTTCGGTTATAATTTTTGGATATCAAATGACTTGGGAGCTGTTTTGGTAATGATTAAATGGATAAAATTAGCTGGATATTGATATAAAATGATTGTTGATATGTTATTGATAAGTTGTTGTTCTTGAATTTGGGAGAATAAAGTGTATGAAGATATCGTATACAAAGCGTATACTGGGTTGTTTTGGTGTATATCTTTGGGAGTTGATGCTTTGAGTTTAAAGAGACTTATATGAGATGGTTGTTGTTGTTGTTGGTTGTTCATTGTATTGTTAAATTGAATTGGAATTAGAGGGAAGCGAAGATTACAGGGAAAATGCTTCCCGAATTTACGGAAGTTAATTACGAGCTTAGAGAAGTATATGAACCTTTTTCAAGTTGTCTACGGGGTTTCCTTTACCTTGATTGTGTATTGGCCAGTGTTTTGAAGCATAAGTTAAGCGAATCACGTAAGCGACAAGGTATGTAAGGCCAACCTTTCTTCCTTTGGCATGATTCTTGCTGTTATTCATTCTATATGTACTCTATATGATTCCATTCTTAGACGAGTAAGGTCTAAATGTTTCTAGTGATGGCTTATTGATATTGTACTCCTATTCTGTTCCAAAGGGAACACCCATAAGGTGCCAAGTTGAGTTATGTATATGGTTTTACTAATGATTTCGAGGAAATGAGTTTTATACTAAAGGAAACATAAAGTTTGATTTTCAAAACCATTCCAAAGGGGGTGCGAGATTTTACTACTTCATTTCGTTTACGATTTATGTCTATATTCCATAGTATCATCCCTTTGTACTGATATGATCACTTATTCTTTGGGTAGGGCAATAAGATGAAATTGAGTAGAATATAAGCAGTAAGAATTTGATAACAATTCTACCCTCAAACCTGAAAGTATGTCCTCCTAACTCTAGTGAGATACAAATTTGATAACTTCTTATGAAAGTCTAAGGCTAATAACTAGATTGTGATGAATTAATTAGTGACTTATGCTTTGAATTGAAATTTTTATTTATGAATTGAGCTTGTGTTGATATGATGGTGATATTAAGCCAGAAACGGCTGCCCGAAGGGGCCACCCTAGCCAAGCCGGAAGCGGCTGCCCGAAGGGCCATCATTATTATGCCGGAAGTGGCCCTCCGAAGGGACTATTGTGATATTAGCCGGAAGCGGCTTTCCGAAGGGACTATTCTGTTAACATGTCGGAAGCGGCATATGTTTTGGATTTCATTATTTACTTAAAGATTATTTTGAGACTTCGTGTGCACATTTATGTTTCTTCTAGCAAAGGCTGCAAGTATTGAGTTAGATTGTGATTTCTTCTCTCCTAAGTCAGATTATGATTACGACTTGTTACCACCTTAAATACTCAGTACATTGTCCATACTGACCTCCTTTTGCTTGGGGACGCTGCGTTCATGCCCGCAACCCCAGATTGTTTGGCAGGTTAAGTGTATAGCTAGGATGCTTGGACGTCAGCTTGGATTGGCAAGTTCCACCTCATTCTGGAGCTGTGCTGAGTCATGTATCGATATGTATGATTATAGGTATGTAAGGGCCCTGTCCTGACTCATAATGTTCAGTTTACTTCTTAGAGACTTCTGTAGACAGTGTCCTGCGGTATGTTTGTCGAGATGTCGACAAAGTGATGTCGGTTGGGTCATTTGTGGATTTTAAAAGAGTATGTATTTTAGATGATTTCAATTGGTTAAAGTACTTATTTGATTGAAGGTTTTCGTAATCGTTATAATGATGATGATTTCTATCAGGAAAAGTTTTATGTTTTTTTTTTTAAGTTTTTGAAATGACAGGTTTTATAGAGTGAATGTCTAAGGGTTGGCTCGACTCTGATGAGAGCCTGGTGCCCGTCATGCCCTACCAATTCTAGGGTGTGACACTTGGGGGATGAATATCTCTTAGCATATGAAGTGTTTTAAGGTGAAACAAAAGCCTAAAATGAAGTTCGTCGAGTCTAGTTTCAACGCAACAAACCGCTCATCGATAGGACATCGGAGAAGAGAATTATGGACGTTACAAGTTCAGCTGACAGAGCAGAAACGCGTGCTACAGTACTGCTAAGTAACCGACCTGCTACAGTGCTGCTACAGTAAAATGCTACAGTGAACCCGACCCATATTTGACCCGAATTTGACACTTATAAAAAGGGTAAGACCCTCTTTTTTCACCAGATTTTAGCCCAGAAATTTCTAGAAATTGAAGAGAGAGAGAGAGAGGGAAACAAAGAGTAAGCAATTTTCAAGTGAAAGTGTATTAATCGAAGCTCGGATAAACGCATAGATGTGATTCTAGTATGGTTTTGCGGTGGATTCAAAGTGGATGTTAAAGATATCGCTGTTTTAACAAAAATAAGGTATGAATCTCTCTTTATTAATATTACTTTTGGTTTATTTACGAAGATAAAGTGATGAAATAGTTGTATAATAAAGTTGTTGGTTGAGAAATTGGACAAACATCGCGTGGGATGTTTTATGGAATATTTTGGTATTAATGATGATGTTGTTGATGTAGGTGTTGTTGTAGTTGTTCTTTTGTTGGTATTGTGATTTCGGGCTAGGCATATAAACAGGGGAGGTGCTGCCCGAATCTCGGCAGATTATAAATAGATTTATTTGAAGGACTAAGACAAGCGTATAACGATGAGCCTAACGATTGTGTAAATCCTCTTAAATGTAGACTTGCGAGCTTGGACAAATAAGCGTAGCTAATAGGAGGTGGAACATGTATGTTAAGGCTCGTCCCTTTCTTTCAAAGGCATGATTCCTATGTTATGACTTCATAAATGTTTCCATATCTTCCTTGTTATCAAAAGTTAAAAGTCTATGATTCCCTTCCTGATAACCCGTAAATATTTTCCAAAATGTCCGTATTTTTCCAAAACAAAGGTTTATGATTTTGAAGCTTTTATGACTACAATGACGGACATGTTTTTGTAATGATAACGATGATGTCAAAGATGAGAATATGTCTATGATGATTATGATGAGAATGGTTTCATGTTTGAAAGTCTCAAGTTGTGGATTCAATATAAATATGAGAATATTGAGCTAGTTCTTGATCCTCAATTTTATTCCTTGATAATGACTCTGTTTTCTAAAGACTTCAAAGTATATGAATTGACGCCTTATGAGATTTATGACCTTATTCTATGTTTTCTCTTGATGTTATTCTTTATTGATAGTCTCACCTTATAATAATTGTTCCTTCAAGGTGAGACAAAGCGACCATGATTATTCCATAATATAATCGGAGGTTACCGACCTTACGTCACTCCGATAGAGACATAACTTTCCTTGAGCTCTCCTGCATGCTGCTTATACGCGTCACTCCGATATATATACGTGTAATATATATATATATATACATATATATATGTCATATGGGGAATATGGGAAAAAGGGCGAGAGCGTTATATACGCGTAACCACCTGATCAGTTGGTATAATATAACATGATATCATTCCGGACGTGGGATATATGTGGTTAAATGGATCGGAGCCGACGCCTCGGCAATATGATATGTTCTATTTTCTATATATATGAAAAAGAAATGTTTTTCAAAAGAAAGCTAGCATGCATGGCATCCGCCCTAAGAGGCGCTCATATGTACAGGTTACTCTTTTATCTTACGATATGCTCTATATTTCCCTTCGGTTATTATTCATACTTTACATTCCTTATTATGTTACTATTCATGCCTTACATACTCGGTACATTACTCGTACTGATGTCCCTTCCTGTGCACGCTGCGTTCATGCCCGCAAGATCAGGTAGCCAGTTGGAAAGTCCATCACAGTAGGACCTCCCCTCAGCAGCAGTCAGTATGCTCTATTGTCCCGGAGCTACAGCCCTTTGGTATGCTATTCCGTTACATACATATATGGGTACGGCACGGCCTTGTCCTGTGATTTCTACAGTTTGTACTCCATAGAGGTCTGTAGACAGTGATATGTAGCCATGGTATTATGTAGCCTCGTCGGCGTGTATTTTGTTGTACAGTATATATGTGTGGCGGTCAAATCGGCTCACGCGGTTATTCTCAGTGTTTATGTTTATATGTATGCGTTGGCCGTGAGCCCCCGGTACGGTGTCTTTTATGTTGAATGTTCGGGAGACAGTATAGCACAGTTACAGATTGTATATGGGCCTAGGACAGTCAGTGACAAGTAAATGCAAGCACAGGAGTGCTTGGCCAATAGTGGTCGGGCACTTGTTACGGCCCATCGGTTTGGGTCGTGACAGCTGTCTTATTAGGCTCGCTTTATTAGGCTTGTTTTATTAGGTCGTCTTATTAGGCTCGTTTTATTTGTCTTGTTTTATTAGGCCCTTCACATGTTTAGCGGGGTCCGTGTGCCATGTAAGATAAGTCTTGTGGAAGCCTCCAACTCCTATAAATAGGAGGCTATGTAATAGTTAGAAGGCATCAAACAATCTCCCTGTAAATTTTCCGATATTAACAAAATGTTTGCTTTATAAATTTCTCTTGTTCTTCTCTTTGAAAGGCATGGAAAGGCTGATCCTAAGTTAGTATAGGGTTAGGAAATATTGAACAAGTTAAGTTTGCTACAATTATAATAGTTTTCCGAAGCTTTGACAGTATGTTTGTAGTAGTATGAAAGTTTTTCCGAGTTGAGTAGCTTGGCTAGGAAGCCAGCCCATTTTGTAGGAAAAACTTTCATATCTATGATCTTTCAAACTGTCCGACTAACTTGACAAGCCATCCTTCGGGTTGTTGAAGTCAGGTTTGTGGCAAGCCGTCCTTCGGGATGTTGAAGCCCAGTCCTACTATGTAAGAAAACTATTGTGCTTGCAGTATGGCCATCTTGCTTGCTGTTTCCCCGCCCTCTACACACTCAAAGCATATCTAGAATTGAATAGTCTGCTCAGACTACCAGTCAGTCTAAGGATTGAAGGTTGTGCTAAGATCTAACTTCATACCCAACTCCTCATGCAAACACTCCCAAAACCTGGATGTGAATGTGGTGCCCCTGTCAGACACGATGGAGATAGGAACCCCGTGGAGTCTAAGAACCTCCAGAATGTAAACCTTAGCCAACTTCTCTGCATCATAAGTTATCTTTACTAGAATAAAGTGGGCAGACTTAGTCAACCTGTCAACAATAACCCAGATAGAGTCAAACTTCCCTAGCGTCTTCGGTAGACCCACTACAAAATCCATGGCTATTCTTTCCCACTTCCACTCAGGAATGGGCATCCTCTGCAATGTACCCCATGTTTCTAATGTTGATACTTCACCTGTTGGTAATTTAGACACTGAGCAGCGAACTCTACTATATCCCGCTTCATCAAATCACGATACATCTTAGTGACACCAGGATGGATATAATACCTTGAACTATGAGCCTCTGTCAGAATGGTCTTAATGGTGTCGCCCACACGTGGCACACACACTCGCCCTTTGATTCGCAGCATACCCTCCTCATCAATCACGGCCTCCTTGGCCTCACCACGCAACACCTTATCTCGTATTTTACATAACTTAGCATCTTCAAACTGCTTAGCCTTAATCTGCTCTAAAAATAATGACCGAGCCTCAACACAAGCCAACACCTTGCCTGTGTTAGAAATATCCAGTCTCATAAAACTGTTAGCCAGAGTCTGTACCTCTCTAGCCAACGGACGTTCAGAAGAGATCAAACAAGCTAGACTTCCCATACTAGTCGACTTCCTACTCAATGCGTCAGCTACTACATTAGCCTTACTAGGGTGATACAAAATGGTGATGGTCATATTCTTTCGGCAGTTCTATCCATCTCTGCTGTCTAGAGTTCAAATCCTTCTGAGTGAACACACACTGCAAACTGTGATGGTCTGTGTACACCTCACAATGGACACCATACAAGTAGTGTCTCCAGATTTTCAACGCAAACACCACCCCTGCCAAATCTAGATCATGAGTAAGATAGTTCTTCTCATGCACCTTCAACTGCCGAGAAACATAAGCAATAACCTTCTTTTTCTGCATCAAAACAGCACTCAAACCAGAACGTGAAGCATCACAATAAACAACAAAATCTTTGTCCTCCGCTGGTAATGCTAGGATCGGTGCTGTGGTCAACAATGTTTTGAGCTTTTGAAAGCTCTCCTCACACTCGTCGGACCACTGAAACGGTACCTCCTTCTGAGTCAAACCAGTCATATGAGAAGCAATAGAGGCAAACCCTTTCACAAATCGACGATAGCAGCTAGCTAGACCCACAAAACTACGGATCTCGGTCACTGATGTGGACCTAGGACATTCCTTGACTGCCTGAATTTTCTAAGAATCCACCATAATACCCTTTTTCGAAATAACATGCCCCAAGAAAGATACAGAAGACAACCAGAATTCACACTTGGAGAATTTAGCATACAATTCCTTCCCCTGCAATATTTCAAGAGCAATTCTCAAATGTTTCTCTTGCTCTTCCTTACTCGTAGAGTACACCAAGATATCATCAATGAACACTATTACGAATGAGTCTAAATAGGGCTTAAACACACTGTTCATCAAATCCATGAACGTAGCTAGGGCGTTTGTAAGCCCAAATGATATAACCAATAACTCATCATGCCCATACCTAGTCCGAAAAGCAGTTTTAGGAACATCCTCTACCCGAATCTTCAACTGATGGTACCCTGAACTTAAGTCGATTTTGGAGAACACAGAAGCTCCCTTTAACTGATCAAGCAAGTCATCAATACGGGGAATGAGATACTTGTTTCGAAAAATTACCTTATTCAGCTGACGGTAATCAATGCACATACGCATAGACCCATCCTTCTTCTTAACAAACAACACAGGAGCACCCCACGGAGAGGCACTCGGGCGAATAAATCCCTTACTCAGAAGATCTTGCAACTGCTCTTTCAGTTTCCTGAGTTCTGCTGGTGCATCCTATAAGGTGGGATTGAGATAGGACGAGTCCCTGGGTCTATGTCAATTCTGAAGTCAATATCATGATCCGGTGGCATACCAGGCAAGTCCGCGGGAAACGCATCCGCAAACTCACGTAGCACTGGAACCGAATCAAGGGATGGAATATCTGCATTCGTATCATGGATATGTGCACGATAAGCTAAACAACCCTTCTCTACTAGCTTCCTAGCACGAACAAAAGATATTACTTTCTTAGGGAGGGGACTAAGGTTACCCTTCCACTCGAGTCTAGGTGCCCCGGGCATGGCTAGTGTAACAGTCTTAGAATGACAATCAAGTATAGCATAATGCGGGAACAACCAAATAATACCCAAAATAACATCGAAGTCTACTATGTCTAAGATTATCAAATCTGCCCAAGTATTATATCCCATAAAAGAAATTGCACACGAAGGGTAGATGCTATCCACTACCACAGAATCCCTAACAGGAGTAGACACAAACATAGGGGTATCAAGAGTATCACACATCATATCCAGACCCACAGTAAAATAGGTAGATACATAGGAAAAAGTAGAACCAGGATCAAACAAAACAAAAGCGATACGGTCATAAACGGAGATAGTACCCGTGATAACTGCATCGGAGGCCTCAACATCGGGTCTACCTGGGAAAGCATACAAATGACTGCGCCCCCTGTCGCTTGTGTACCACCGCGATTACCAGTACCAGTCTGAGCCCCGCCCCTGGTGGGCTGCTGTCTTCCTCTACTTGCCTGAGGACCGTCTCGGTTAGGCTAGGCACCACTCCTACCCGCGGTGTGGCCGCCCCGCCCTATCGGTGCACGATCCTTACCCCCTCGATCTGGTGTAAATGGAGCTCGGGGAGTCTGATACTGAGTTCCCTGCCCACTCTGTCTAAGTCTGGGGAAATACCTCTTAATATGCCCTATCTCACCACAGTCGAAGCAAGCACGGTCTAGCGTAAACCGCTGAACAGAAGCTGATGAAGCAGTGTAGCCTCCATACTGACCAGAAGCCTGAAAATTTACCAATGATGGGCCCCCAGCTGACACCTGCATCACGGACTGAACCAGACGCCTCAAATATACCTGCAAACTCTAACCCGTCGAGAATGGGTTACTGAACATCCCACCCTTACTGGCCTTCTTTTCAACTTGCCTTATATAACTCTCATTCTTAATCCCCTCAACGATACGGACATGCTCCCCTATCTCCTAAAAGGAAGCCCAGTGGCTATAAGCTGAAGAGTCGATAACTGCAGTCCGGTGTTTAACCCCTTCACGAACCACCGTATTCTATCCCCTTCAGTGGGCAGCAAATGAAGAGCATAACGAGAAAGGGAGTGGAAATGAAACTCATACACAGCAACAGACGAGTTTCCCTGACCAATAGTAGCGAACTCATCCTTCCTTCGGTCCCTCAGAGTACGCAGAACGTACTTGTCCAGAAACACAGAGTAAAACTGAACCTAAGTCAACGGAGGAGACTCAGCTAGCCTACACTCCACATAAGCCCTCCACCAAAGCTTAGCATCACCCAAGAACTGGAAGGTCACAAACTCTACCCTATACTTATCCACGAACCCCATCTTACGGAGCCTCTCATAACAGTCGATGATGAACTCATCTGTGCTCTCTAACTCAGTACCATAAAACACAGGATGCTTCATTTTAGTGAACCTCCAAAATAGATCATGTTCTTCACCAGTCATTACTGGCCCTGCAACTGGTCTCGGGAAGGACTCAAAACTCGGAACCTTATCCAAGTAAGGTGCCACCGCTGCTGCATGCTGAACCCCCAGAGCCTGTGCTTTGTCCGGATCTGGGGCTGCTACCCCTGCGCCCCTACTTGCTGGACCCACTAGTATTTCTCCGGCCTGTGCTAACCCATGCAACCAATTCAGCACCTGTGCTATTGCGTCTGGTATACCCTGAGCAGCTACAGCTCTTGGTGGAATTGGTACTGCTGCTGGCTGGGCTGGTGCGGCTGCATCTCCCGCTGCCTCGTTAGGAACCACTGGAGGCACGGGGTCAACCACTGGGACGCCGCCCCCAACTGGGACCGCCCCTCTACCAGCTCATCTGCCTCTACCTCTACCTATAGCTGCTGCCGCATGTGTTCTCGCCATCTGCAAGAGAATGAAGGATAGTCAGATACCAATTTGAATCAGAAGATACCAATTGGAATCAGGTAGCACGAAAGAAAGAATGAAAAGGGAGTTTTCCTAAAGGGAGTTTTCCTAGTGCCCGACAGCCTCTCGAAGATAAGTACAGATGTCTCTGTACCAATCTACAAGACTCTGCTAGACATGTCCTTGTACGATGAGATCGACAAACCTAAAGTTCTGATACCAACTTTGTCACGACCCAACCCGCCATGACTGGAACTTATCTAAATCCTAGTGGGCGAACCAACATACAAGACACCTATCCATTCAATCCGGTTTTATATTGACCAAGCTAAACGATTATTACTCCTTTAACAACAAAAGAACAAGGTAAGTCATGCCATAAATACTGAAATAAGTGCGAAATTTCTAACTATTACAATCCCCAAAATTCAAAAGTCATCGTACAGGACTCTAAGCTAAAAATTTGTCTAAGAATCTGAAATCTAACAATTTAGTAATCCATAATGTCTAGAGTACGAAAAGACATCATAGCAAGAAGATCTTCAGGCAGCCTAGCATGGGAGGAAGCTTACCCTAAAATTTGTCAACAATTATCCTCCACGCTAAATGTGAGGACGAGCAAGGGTCTCGTATCAAAATCTGCACTCAAAGAATGCAGCAAGGTAGTATCAGTACAAACATTATGTACCGGTAGATATCATAGGCTAACTAAGATTAGTATCATGCATATTTCATAAAATTGATAGAATAAAATAAGCCAGTCAATAGTCATGAATATCAATAAATCACAGCAAGTCAACCAAAAACAAACACAATCAAATCACCAAGATGCCAAGCATCACAATCACGTAAGTCACAACGGAAATAAGTTACCACAATAACCTCACTCGCTGTACATACATGCTAGCTGATGTCCTAGCACAGTAGCCATGACCTTCAGGGGACCCATGGTGTCCATGTACCACTAGTTCCAGAATACCCCTCGGACCCGAGCACAAACCTCCGCCCCGAAACGAACCTCAATCGCGGGACATATCGGGTACCTCTCATTTCTGGAACGATCCTCGGACCACGAGCCCATAATCTAGGTCACATGAGTGCCTTTCCATACCTCTTACAGAACAGTGTTTCTTACATTTCCAGTATCAAGAATCAACTTATCATTTCATGTCACAATACCTTTGAGAAGATTATATTAGTTTCTCATTACAACACATCCACTGTAGATTTAATCACATAGGAATAATGGCACGGAGCCTACACACTCAATCAATCACATTCACATAGGAATTAACCACACAATACCATGCATGAAAACTAAACATGCTTTCTCCTAAGGAGATCACCAAACATACAATCAACTAACCAAAGTCTAACTTAAGTCAACCGTAACCTACCTCAAAGTAGAGCTGGAACACGTAGGTTACTCTGCTACAACCTTTCATTTCCTCAAAGCCTCAATATGTTCACGGTCTAAAAATAGAAGGCTCAATAAGTCATATTGCTCAATTTATAAACACCAAAGCAAGAATACCCTTCCCTTTCCCCATTCTAAGGGTGGATGATTTTCTAGGTGATAAACAACCTATCAAGGCCCCTAGTATTCATTTACCATCAATTTGTACAACATTCTATCGAACATTCCCATTACAAACAGATTTATATGGCAAAGACACCATTTTTATAGAACCCTAGGTCTCAAATCACTTAGTTTACTATTCTAAATGTTCAATTTATGACAAATAGTAACTAATCAATCCATTTAAATGATAAATACGCAATAATAACCCCAACCCATCAAGTTTAAAAGGTTTATTGACATTCTAGGGTTTCTACTTCACTTACACCATTAAAGACCCATGAAGATAATTACCATAATGAAAGGGAAGGGAATGATAGAATGAAAAGCAATAGAACTTACCTCTCAAGGTTATCTTGCCCTAGCTTGAAAACTCTCTCTAGGTGCTTGTTGGGAAGTATGGTTGTGTTTTGTGAGAAGAGAAAATAAAACAGAGTATATAAAATTCGGGTTACTGTTTTACGTCGACCGCTACGACGGTCGTCACGCCGCTGCGGCGGTCCCGCTATAGCGGTCAAGTGACTGCTATAACGGTCCCAAAAGAAACAACTTGAGCGTTTGGCGGTCTTACCACCGCTATAGCGGTACCGCTATGGTGGTCCACCGTCCTCCACAGCGGCCACCAAGGACATGGATGGCCGCTGGAAATGGTCAAGTCGCCGCTATAGCGGTACCGCTGCAGCGGTACACCCACCGCGGCGGTACACCCACTGCGTTAGCGGTCTATTTTGGGCAGTGAGCTCGACTTTTGACTCGGAATGCCCCCCACGTACTTTCTTCTTCTATGTCTCTATGTGGTGTGTAATTATAATTAGTAAATCATACAGATGTCTCTCCCCTAGAATTAGTATACATTAGGTGAGATTTTGGCTGTAGAATCTTTTTTCTATTAAAATCTTCTAAATTCCATTCTAACCCTACATATTCTTCAGGATTTATTTTTATGGGCAGTTTTTCCCCCTATCACCCCACATTTCATCCAAGGCCACAAAAACACAGAACAAAACACGCACGCATATAAAAAGACGCCCCACGAATCCACCTGCGGCCTCGGAATTCCCAACGGAGTCCTAATTTCCCCAAACGAACGGAAGGGCCGTTACACCACACACCTGAGTAAACCGAGGTCGGGTGTTCCTCTTGTATAATACTTCTTTGTTCCGAAATAACCCATTGGCTAACCTCCTGATGGTCTTCCTATGATTTCATGAACTTTTTGGGGGGTATTCTCTTTTTTCCAGGTACACTTTAATGTCAACGTACCATGTTCTTCTTTTAAAGAGATCTCCAGCGGATCAATGTGAATACTCTAGGGGTGCTAAATCATGGAGGCTATCGTAGCCAAAGTGTCAGTGATCTCGTTCAGCAGCCAAGAATAAATGTTTCGCATTCGGCCTTATTGTTGGTACATCTGAAGTTGAGTTTTGCGGCTATTGGATAGTGTTGTCCTGTTTCTGATATCAACACTGCTCCGATGCCAGAACCTTTTTAGTTAACTGTTCTATCAAAGAACAGTCTCCATCCTGAGTACAGATTGGCCACCTCTTTTTCCACTGCCATCACTTCTTCGTCTGGAAAGAAAGTCGGTAACAGTTTGAGTTCATCATCGACTTGACTTTTCGGTAGTAGGTCAGTCATGGCTTGTCCTTTGACTGCCTTCTAAGCTACGTACACAATGTCAAATTCGCTTAGTAGTATCTGCCATTTGGCTAGCTTTCCAACAGGCATCGGTTGTCGAAAGACATACCTTAATGGATCCATTCTGGAGATGAGGTGAGCGGTAAACACCGACAGGTAATGTCTTAGTTTTTGGGCCGCCCACGTTAGGGCGCAACATGTTTTCTCCACGAGTGCGTATCTTGACTCACAGAATGTGAACTTCTTAGTCAGATAATAAATGACATGTTCCTTCTTACCTTCTTTGTTATGTTGTGCGAGCATAAACCCGAAAGCGTTTTTTGATACTGACAGGTATAGCAGCAGTAGGCTCCCTAGCCTGGGTAGCACTAAGACTGGAGGATTGGAAGTATTTCTTGATCTTATCAAATGACTCTTGGCATTCCTCTGTCCATTTTGTAGGAGCGTCTTTCTTGAGCAATTTAAGGATTGGTTCCATAATCACAGTCGACTGTGCTATGAAACGCCCGATGTAGTTCAGCCTTCCCAAAAAGCTCATGACTTCTTTCTTGGTTTTAGGAGGTGGAAATTCCTGGATTGCCTTTATTTTGGTAGGGTCTAGTTCAAATCCCCTTCAGCTGACTATGAACTCTAAGAGCTTACCCATAGCACTCCAAATGCGCACATTGTCGGGTTGAGTTTTAGGTTGAACCTGTGAAGACTGTTGAAGAATTTATGCAAATGTGTAGTATGCTATGAACTTTCTCTTGACTTTATGATAACATTATCTACGTAGAATTCAATTTCTTGATGTATTATATCGTCAAAAAGGGTGGTCATTGCTCTTATGTATGTGGCGCCGGTGTTCTTGAGGCCAAACGGCATTAGTCTATAGTGATAGACTCCCCAAGGGGTGATGAAAGCAGTCTTTTCAGCATCTTCTTCGCTCTTTAGTATCTGATGGTACCCAGCGAAACAATCCACAAACAACTGCAGCTCGTGCTTAGCGCAATTGTCGATAAGAATATGGATGTTTGGAAGGGGAAAAGTTATCTTTTGGACTGGCCCGATTGACCACCCGGTAATCCTCACAGATTCGGATTTTTTTGTCCTTCTTAGGTACTGGCACTATGTTGCCAACCAGGTGGGGTAGGACGTTACCTCCACTACTCCAGATTTGATTTGTTTCTCCACTTAACCCTTTATCCTGATACTCATGTCTGGTTTGAATGTCCGAGTCTTTTGTTTGACTGGAGAAAATCCCTCTTTGATGGGTAATATGTTAGCCACTATCTCAGTGCTTAATCCCGGCATATCGACGTATGACCAGGCGAAGACGTCCACATATTCCTTCAACAAAGTTATGAGATCTTCTTTCTGTGGTGCTTCCAAATGCGCGCTAATTCGCGTTTCTTTTACATTCTCTTTACCTCGATTTCGTCCATGATTAGTTTATTTTTGTCTTCCAATTCTTCTATTAGGCCGTCTGGCATCATCGTCTCCTCGTTGTATTCCTTGTACTCTTGTTCATCATTTTCCTCATTTATTTCACGACATGTCATGACATTTTTGGTTATTTTATCATTATTATTATTATTGCTGAAAAAAGTGAGGCATAGTAAAGTTAGGTTTTTATTATTGATCATTATGCATGGTTTTATAAAGAATGTTTTATTATTTTTATTATTATTATTATTATCATTATTATTTAAGAATGTTTTTACGTAAATCGAGGCTTTCATTGATTCAAAAGTAACTGATTACAAACTGTTGTCCTGGTCCGGAACAACATTAGACCATTCCCGTTTTTTAACATTACGGAGTAAATTTAGAAAGGGTGATTATTCGGGCCTCGGTCGATGTCACCGGTTTTAGCAAAAGGATTTAAAAGAAGCCCATCTCTCTACCGAGGAGCCAAGTGGGAAATGGATGTCCAGTTGTCCAAGCATTCTCCCAGCCTCAGGCTGCATATGGTAGGTGCTTCCTGGCATTCTTTGATAATGGCGCAGCACTCTTCCTCTTGGCGATTATTTTGCACTCTCTTCTGCTAGGATTATACCCCAGACCAAAGTGATAATTTTCCCTTGGTATTCGCATAGGCTTTGTACGCTATCCAAATCTTTTCCCGGGCCCTTCCCTGGTTCGAATCCATTTCTCAGCGTTGTGGAGGCAATCATTCTGTAAACTGCCCGCATTAGCTTATGAATTTCGTTCATTTCATATGTTGCTCTAACATATTCCACCATGTGGAAATTTGATCCTTTGGGACTCCCTTCAATCACTGACACCGCATTGTACGGATATTTCTGCACATCCTTCTCAGTTCCTGTCACGACCTAACTAGGGGCCGCGACGGGTACCCGGAGCTAGCTACCGAGCACCGCTCGCTCTACTACTTATCTTATTCATTTAATGCTCTTTTTGCAAATTTTATACATGAAAGTATAAGAAAACATATTTTTGTATAGAAACATAAATGTTTTATATTCATTTGTCTCTCGGCCATCAAAATAATATATATACGCGTGATAACATCTTGTGAGACCATCTATCCCACACTGCGTATCTACGAGCCTCTACTGACATACTGTATATATATAGACGGAACAAGACTCCGTCGTGCCCAAAATATGCATATGTACCAAAAGAATAACCATAAGCACCTCCGAACAATGGAGTGCTCTCTATCAGCTGACAGCTACTGAGGATCTGGGCCAAGCTCACCTCCCTGTCTACCTGTAGGAATGAACACAGCGTCCAAAGAAAACGGACGTCAGTACGAATATTGTACTGAGTATGAGAGGCATAAACAATGAAGAAGACATCAATAATGTAATGAGAATATCAATATGAAACATCTGGATCTGAATGACAATCATAAGGAAAGTAATGCATGTTGTCTTACTCATACTCATCATCATGTCACATATGCATAATATGCAAGCTGCCCGTCCATGTCGGAACGGTGTGATAATCAATAAGATTATCCCGCGTCCAGGCCTCCCGCGTCCGGGGTACCATCTCATGCCGCCCACTAGTGGTTTCTGCCCATGCCAAAAGGTGATGGTGTATCCGTATAGCTGCCCGCCTTGGTGGTGACTGCCCGGCCAACTAGGCACGGTGTGAAATGCTCATGTCATGTTTATCATAATATACTTATAGTAATATGCTTATATTATCATAGTACGTGCATAAGGCTCAAGATCAGCTTTACTCTATCGGGGTGACGTAAGGTCGTGATCCCCCGATCCCATTATGGAGCAATTACTGACATTCTGCCTCACCTTGAAAGAACAAGCACATAAGGTGAGTGTAGGCAATAAATAACATCATTATCAGTATAGCATCATCATACCGTGTCTCTTATCTTATATAGACATTTATGCATATAGGATTTCAACTTGCCGGAAAATGGGAACTCATGGAGAGGGTTAAGAGTTTACACTATAGGATTCATGCCATTAGAAGGAAAGGACTAGCCTCACATACCTTGGTCATTTAACTAAGCTATCGCTCACTTGTTCTCCTTCGACATCACGTCGTTACCTTCATGAGAGTATTCGAATTAACATTAGTTAATTGACTACAAGAACGCATCGTTAATTCTAGGAAAAATTGGGCAGCACTTCCTTTGTTCATACTACTTTTCCCATGTTCTATATCAACTCCCAACATTCACAATACTACTCACAATATCACAATCAACAATCACCATTTATGTATATTTAGCAAAATCCACCATTTTCCTCCAATTTTCCCATATTTCTCCTTATAACTCATCTTTGTGTTTTCACGCGTTTAATACTTGTTTCATGATATAAACATCATTATAACGTATTCATAATCACAGCTCTTCAACTTTCATGATTCAATTCCACTATCATTCAATTACATCACTATTCACTCAGTAATGACCCACTTTCTATGTTCTTCTACATTTCAAGTATCTAAGCCTTCCAATACCTTAAACAACATGAAATGATCATGAAACTTACCTTGGATGATGGTTGAACAGGTCTTGAGTTGAAATACTTCACTTAGACAAAACCCTAGTTCCACCTTCTTTGGAATTCCTTGACTTAGATGAACTATGAGGAGTTTCACACTCTTGATTTCATGAATTTGGGTGTTATTGATCTAGATTTTCACTTGAATTCTTGGTTTGGAAGTGTTTGGAAGTTTCTAGAGAGAGATTGGGTCGTGTAGTGAGAAGGAGAAATAATAAAAATGAACTTGGATCATATTTTTATAAATACAAAACCAGTCCCGATGCCATTATACGGTCCGTATAATTGACCGTAAAACTGACTCAGTGATCACCCCTTTCTGTGTCAACTTGACGGTTCATTTGACGGGCCGTATAATTTTATACGGTCCGTATAATATACCGTAAAACCCACTTTTCCTCAACTTCTTTCTGTGACACTTTAACGGTTCATTATACGGCCGTAAAACCATTATACGGTCCCTATAATCTACCGTATAATTCGCCGGTTCACTGAGTCTTATTTTGTCGCTTCGTTTAATCTCCGATCCTTATGGGACCTTCTTAACAGTTGTTCAACACCTCGATACCAATCAAATGAATGTTACCACTCGTCTCTACAACATCGTATACACTATATCTTTGTTAGCCTCTTCATTGTACGCTTAACGGGAAAATTTTCGGGGTGTAACATTCTTCCCCCCTTTTGGAACATTCGTCCTCGAATGTTAAACACTCGGGATTCTAAAAAAAAAAATTCGCCAGAGTTTCCCCTGTAATCTGGCACTACTGACCTGTCACAGCAACCCATAATATCATCACCTCACAGGGCTACATCACTATATCAACACATCTATGGCCACACACGACCAAAAACATAAAAATAAAGCATACATACCTTATATCGTCGACGTTTCATCTTGAATCTCTTCCGGGGATTGGAACAAATGGGGGTACATGGATCTTATCTTCTCCTCTGCTTCCCAAGTCATTTCTTCCCGGTTGTTGTTCCACCATAGAACTTTGACTGAAGCAACCTCTTTACTCCGAAGCCTTCGCACTTGCCTATCTAGAATAGCAATAGGCACTTCTTTGTATGTTATCTTCTCTGTCACTTGCACATCCTATACCGGAACTATTCTCATTGGGTCTCCAATGCACTTGCGGAGCATCGAAACATGGAATACTGGATGGACCGATTCAAGCTCCGAAGGCAGTTTCAATTCATAAGCTGTCTGACCCACCTTATTAATGATTTTATAGGGTCCGATGTATCTAGGGCTTAACTTCCCTTTCTTGCCAAATCTCATCACCCCCTTCATCGGTGACACTTTCAGGAACACCCAATCGCCAACTTGAAATTCCAAGTCTCGTCGGCGATTGTTTGCATAAGACTTTTGGCGGCTTTGGGCTGTTAGCAATCGATCTCGGATCACCTTAACGTTTTCTACCGCTTGCTGAATCAATTCGGGGCCTATCAATTGTGCTTCTCCTATTTCAAACCATCCAACTGGAGATCTACATTTCCTTCCATATAAGGCCTCGTATGGAGCCATTTGAATGCTGGAATGATAGCTATTGTTATACGCAAATTCTATTAGCGGTAAGTGATCATCCCAACTTCCACCGAAATCCAGCACACATGCTCGCAGCATATCCTCTAAGGTCTGAATAGTGCGCTCGGCTTGTTCATCAGTCTGCGGGTGAAATGCCGTGCTAAGCTTTACTTGAGTGCCCAGACCTTCTTGAAAAGACTTCCAAAACTTGGCTGTAAATTGTGCCCCTCTGTCTGTGATAATGGCCAAAGGAATTCCATGAAGTCGCACAATTTCCTTGAGATATAACCTCGCATAATCTTCGGCTGAGTAAGTAGTCCTAACTGGGAGAAAATGTGTTGCTTTTGTTAATCTATCCACGATCACCCATAGAGAATCATACTTCCCTCGTGAACGGGGTAGTCCCACCACAAAATCCATGTTAATGATTTCCCATTTCCACGTAGGAATTTCCATTGATTGCAATAAACCTCCTAGCTTTTGATGCTTGGCCTTTACTTGCTGGCAATTCGGACATTGTGCAAAAAATTCTGCTATGTCTCGCTTCATGCCATCCCACCAATATATCAATTTAAGATTATGGTACATCTTGGTTGCACCTGGATGAATAGAATACCGGGAATAATGTGCTTCCTCTAAAATCCGTTGGCGCAATTTTGCCACATTCGGTACACATAGCCTGTCCTGATATCTAAGAATCTCATCTATGGAGACTTCAAATGGAGACTTTTCCTTTTCATGAGATAGATCTCGGTAGCGGCTTAACTGGGAATCTTCGTGTTACCGTTCCTTCACTTCCATATTCAAAGATGAAACTGTGGGGTCATTGATGCTAATCCCTGCATCACCCGAATCCATTACACGTACTCCAAGATTAGATAGTTGGTGGAGCTCACGAGCCATTTCTTGCTTCTCTGAAGGAACTTCACGTAAACTACCCATTGATCGATGGCTAAGTGCATCTGCTACTACATTTGCCTTTCCGGGGTGGTATAAAATATTCACATCATAATCCTTTAACAATTCTAACCACCGCCTCTGCCGTAGGTTCAACTCCTTTTGCTTGAAAATATATTGAAGACTTCTGTGATCTGTATAAATATCGACGTGCACACCATACAAATAATGTCTCCACATCTTTAAGGCATGAATAACCGCAGCTAATTCAAGATCATGTGTTGGATAGTTCCTTTCATGTTTCTGCAACTGCCTCGAAGCATATGCAATAACTTTCCCATGCTGCATCAATACACATCCTAGTTCGACACCGGAAGCATCACAATATACGATATAGTCATCCGACCCTTCTGGAAGTGTTAACACTGGGGCTGAGGTCAATTTATCTTACAACTTTTGGAAGCTACGCTCACAAGCATCACTCCACTGCAATTTAGCTGACTTCTGTGTTAGTTTCGTCAATGGAGCTAAAATGGATGAGAAGCCCTCTACAAATCTTCTATAGTAGCCTGCCAGTCCAAGGAAACTACGAACTTCCGTGGGTGTTGTAGGCCTTGGCCAAGTCTTCACCGCTTCAATTTTCTGAGTTGACTCGAATGCCATCATCTGAAATAACATGACCCAGGAATGCCACAGAATTAAGCCAAAACTCGCACTTTGAAAACTTTGCATATAATTCCCGAGCTCGAAGAACGCCAAGAACAATTCTTAAATGATCTGCATGTTCCGATTCTGTGTGAGAATACACCAGAATATCATCGATAAATACTATCACAAAGAGATCCAAGAATGGTCTGAACACATTATTCATTAAATTCATGAACACCACCGGGGCATTCGTCAACCCAAATGACATTACTCGGAACTCATAGTGCCCAAACCTCGTCCTGAAAGCCATTTTGGGGATATCTTCTTCTCTAATTCTCACTTGATGATAACCCGATCTTAGATCTATCTTGGAAAACCACTTAGCACCTTGCAATTGATCGAACAAGTCGTCAATTCTAGGGAGGGGATATCTGTTCTTTACCGTCACTTTGTTCAACTGTCTATAATCAATACACATTCGTAGCGAACCGTCTTTCTTTCTCACGAACAAGACCGGTGCTCCCCACGGTGATGAGCTAGGCCTAATGAAACCCTTCTCAAGCAAGTCTTTCAACTGTGCCTTTAGCTCTTTCAATTCTGCTGGGGCCATCCGATAAGGAGGAATAGAAATGGGCTTGGTGTCCGGCAATACATCAATGGCAAAATCAATTTCCCTTTCTGGAGGAAGACCTGGTAGTTCATCTGGAAATACATCTGGGAATTCACTCACTACCGGAACTGATTGAAAATCTAGTGGCTTTGCCTCGGTATCATGAACTCGAACTAAGTGACAAATATAACCCTTAGCTATCATCTTCCTTGCCTTAAGGTAGGAAATAAACCTACCCTTTGGAGAAGTTGTATTACCCTTCCATTCAAGTACGGGCTCTCCCGGAAATTGGAATAGAACTACTTTTGTCCGGCAACAAACATTAGCATAGCACGATACCAACCAATCCATACCCATAATTACATCAAAATCTATCATCTCGAGTTCAATTAGATCAGCTTTTGTCTGACGATCACATATAACAACTTCACAATTCTTATATACTTGTCTCGCTATTACGGGATCACCAACCGGAGTGAACACCTCAAAAGGTTTAATTGGCTCGGGTCTCACCCCAATACAATCAGCAATATACGGAGTAATATATGAGAAAGTAGAACCCGGATCAATCAGAGCATATACATCACGGAAAAATATTGCCAATGTACCTGTGACAACATCTGGGGAGGACTCAAGATCCTGTCGCCTAGCTAGAGCATATATGCGGGGCTGGACAGCACTTGAAGTAGATGCTCTCCCTCTGCCTCTACCTTTACCTGCTGAAGTCTGGGGAATCTGTGCTGTCGGGCGTACTGAAGAAGAACCCGTTGCTGAACCTGTAGGCTGAGTCCCAGCCCTATCTCTCGCTGACGGACAGTCTCTCATCATGTGACCAACTTGCCCGCAGGCATAACAAGCATCCGAACCCTGACGACACTGTCAGGAATGCAATTTGCCGCACTGGCTGCACCGCGGTACTGGAGGTCTCTTCTGACTAGAATCTCCCCTGAACTGAGAATCTGGGGCCCTCGAACTCCGGCCCTGTCCTGACTGAAAAGAACGGTCAAACATCCTGTCTGAGAATCTGGGAGGCGCACTGGTCGCTGACTGACCTGAGTGCCTAGAATGCATCTGTCTCGGTCCCCCTCTATACTCACTGCTCGTTCCCATAGATCTATCCATCTTACCTTGTCTCCGATCATTATCACGATCACTCATCTGCTGCTGTTGTCGTTCCTCCAAATTCTGAGCATGAGCCTGTATCCAGGAAATATCCATCCCGTCTTGCAAAGAGGCCGTCAAACAATCTCTAAACAAGTGTGGCCCCAGACCGCTCACAAATCTATAGACCCGGTCTCCCATGTCGGCCACCATAGTTGGAGCATACCTAGCCAAAGAATTGAATTGCATACTATACTGTCGAGCACTCATACTTCCTTGCTTTAAATTCAAGAACCTGTCTGCTCTAGCTCGGCGGACCTCGGGTGGCAAGTAATGACGAATAAAGGCATCCACAAATTCTTGCCAAATGGGAGGTGGTGCATTCTCTCCTCTTGATGCCATCCAATTTTTGTACCATAACACTGCCACATCGCGGAGTCTATAAGAGGCCAACTCTACGGATTCGGTCTCGGAGGCATGAATAATCTTTAAGGTCCTCAACATTTCATCAATGAAGTTCTGCGGATCTTCATCCGTCTTCGACCCAAAGAATTCCGGGGGATTTAAGGTCATAAAATCACGAGCTCTCGTACTAGCTGAACGATCACTTGGGCCCGCATTCTGTCGTTGTGCCTGAGCGGCAACCAATTGTGTCAATAAATGTATGGCCTCAGATACTTGTTGACCCGAAGCACCCGGTGGAGGAATCGGAGCTGAGGCTCCTCCTTGCTCTTCTACATCTGGCACGCCCTCATTTTGCGATTCACCTTCCTCTACATTCATCGGAAGCTCTCGTTCTGCCTGCCTTTTTGTCGTAGCCTTGCCCTTCTGGGCGGCTGTAGCTTTTCCCTTTGGCGGCATTTTTCTGAAACCATAACACACTTTTAGGAAGGATGTAATCTTATGCATGACTCTATCGCACGATCTCATGAGAAGAAGGATGGTCATATTCCTAAATGACCTGTAGCCTCTTGTTTATTAGTGTGGCGTGCAACACACCATAAACAAGATTCTACTAGACACGGCTCGTAGACACTTCCTAGGACGAACTGCTCTGATACCACTTCTGTCACGACCCAACTAGGGGCCGCGACGGGTACCCGGAGCTAGCTACCGAGCACCGCTCGCTCTACTACTCATCTTATTCATTTAATGCTCTTTTTGCAAATTTTATACATGAAAGTATAAGAAAACATATTTTTGTATAGAAACGTAAATGCTTTATATTCATTTGCCTCTCGGCCATCAAAATAATATATATACGCGTGATAACATCTTGTGAGACCATCTATCCCACACTGCGTATCTACGAGCCTCTACTGACATACTGTATATATATAGACGGAACAAGACTCCGTCGTGCCAGAAATATGCATATGTACCAAAAGAATAACCATAATCACCTCCTAACAATGGAGTGCTCTCTATCAGCTGACAGCTACTAAGAATCTGGGCCAAGCTCACCTCCCTGTCTACCTGTGGCCATGAACACAGCGTCCAAAGAAAATGGACGTCAGTACGAATATTGTACTGAGTATGAGAGGCATAAACAATGAAGAAGACATCAATAATGTAATGAGAATATGAATATGAAACATCTGGATCTGAATGACAATCATAAGGGAAGTATTGCATGTTGTCTTACTCATACTCATCATCATGTCACATATGCATAATATGCAAGCTGCCCGTCCATGTCAGAACGGTGTGATAATTGATAACATTAGCCCGCGTCCAGGCCTCCCGTGTCCGGGGTACCATCTCATGCCGCCCACTAGTGGTGTCTGCCCATGCCAAAAGGTCATGGTGTATCCGTATAGCTGCCCGCCTTGGCGGTGACTGCCCGGCCAACTAGGCACTGTGTGAAATGCTCATGTCATGCTTATCATAATATACTTATAGTAATATGCTTATCTTATCATAGTACGTGCATAAGGCTCAAGATCAACTTTACTCTATCGGGGTGACGTAAGGTCGTGATCCCCCGATCCCATTATGGAGCAATTACTGACATTATCCCTCACCTTGAAGGAACTAGCACATAAGGTAAGTGTAGGCAATAAATAAAATCATTATCATTATAGAATCATCATACCGTGTCTCTTATCTTATATAGACATTTATGCATATAGGCTATCAACTTTGCGGAAAATGGGAACTCGTGGAGAGGGTTAAGAGTTTACACTAAAGGATTCATGCCATTAGAAGGAAAGGACTAGCCTCACATACCTTGGTCGTTTAACTAAGCTATCGCTCACTTGTTCTCCTTCGACATCACGTCGTTACCTTAATGAGAGAATTCGAATTAACATTAGTTAATTGACTACAAGAACGCATCGTTAATTCTAGGAAAAATTGGGCAGCACTTCCTTTGTTCATACTACTTTTCCCATGTTCTATATCAACTCCCAACATTCACAATACTACTCACAATATCACAATCAACAATCACCATTTATGTATATTTAGCAAAATCCACCATTTTCCTCCAATTTTCCCATATTTCTCCTTATAACTCATCTTTGTGTTTTCACGCGTTTAATACTTGTTTCATGATATAAACATCATTATAACGTATTCATAATCACAACTCTTCAACTTTCATGATTCAATTCCACTATCATTCAATTATGTCACTATTCACTCAGTAATGACCCACTTTCTATGTTCTTCTACATTTCAAGTATCTAAGCCTTCCAATACCTTAAACAACATGAAATGATCATGAAACTTACCTTGGATGATCGTTGAACAGGTCTTGAGCTACAATACTTCACTTAGACAAAACCCTAGTTCCGCCTTCTTTGGAATTCCTTGACTTAGATGAACTATGAGGAGTTTCACACTCTTGATTTCATGAATTTGGGTGTTATTGATCTAGATTTTCACTTGAATTCTTGGTTTGGAAGTGTTTGGAAGTTTCTAGAGAGAGATTGGGTCGTGTAGTGAGAAGGAGAAATAATAAAAATGAACTTGGATTATATTTTTATAAATACAAAACCAGCCCCGATGCCATTATACGGTCCATTATACGGTCCATTATACGGTCAGTATAATTGACCGTAAAACTGACTCAGTGATCACCCCTTTCTGTGTCAACTTGACGGTTCATTTGACGGGCCGTATAATTTTATATGGTCCGTATAATATATCGTAAAACCCACTTTTCCTCAATTTCTTTCTATGACACTTTAACAGTTCATTATACGGTCGTAAAACCATTATACGGTCCGTATAACCTACCGTATAATTCGCTAGTTCACTGAGGCTTATTTTGTCGCTTCGTTTAATCTCCGATCCTTACGGGACCTTCTTAACAATTGTTCGACACCTCGATACAAATCAAATGAACGTTACCACTCGTCTCTACAACATCGTATACACTATATCTTTGTTAGCCTATTCATTGTACGCTTAACAGGAAAATTTTCGGGGTGTAATAGTTCCAATCACAATTTCTTGGCTTTGCTATTCAAACTTCATTGCCTGGTGCAGTGTTAATGGTACCGCACTGGTAGAGTGTATCCACGGCCTTCCCAGGAATAGATTGTAGTTGGCAGCGATTGTCATGACTTGAAATTCGGCTGTGAAAGAGGCGAGTCCCACCTGGATGTGGAGATCCACTTCGCCTATAAAATCACACTGAGATCCATCAAATGCTCTAACATTGGTCCGACTTTCACAGATTTTGCCTATGTAGTAGCCGAGCTAGGTCAGCGTGGTCAGGGGACAGATATTGAGTCCTGCCCCATTGTCGACAAGAACTCTTTCAATCACTTTGTCACAACACTCTAAGGTAATGTAAAGAGCTTTGTTGTGAGTAGTTCTTTCAGCTGGTAATACTTCTTTGGAGAAGCGAATTTTGTGTTCCCCGATGACATGAGCTATTAGCCCGGCTAGATCTTTGCTACTCGTGCCTGTTGGCACATGTGCGTCATCCAATACTTTCATGAGAGCCTTACTGTGTGGCGGCGAGCTGACCAGTAATGCTAACACCAATATCAGTGCCGGTGTGTTCTTCAGATGCTCAATAATTGAATAATCCTTTGGCTGCATACGCCACCAGAAGTATTCTACTTCTCCTTCAGTGATTGCCCTTTTCTGGGTGATTTCCTTTCTTGAAGCGCTTCGAGCCAGCTCTTCAGGAGTGTAACATCTTCCTGAGCGAGTCATACCTTGGGCAGATGCAGCTTGAGCTGCGACTGGTTCCTTGGGATCGGCTATTGTCTGTTGTGTTACCTGGGCTATCACCAGTGCTGGGACTAAAGTTATGAACACGGGCATAGCCCGGTGAATCTCTAATGTCAGGATCAGGAGTTTGAAATTAGGACGCTCCTAGAGCGTGAGGGAAGCCAATTGTCTGTTCGATGGACTTGACTGTTTGGGGGGTCAATACTCTGCAGGCTACCCAATCTTCGTTCTTTTTAATCATATGGACCCCGTTATTTTCATGATTTGGCTACGGGTTAGTGTTTACATTGGGAGGTGCGATTTTTAGGACGATATCCCTCTTGTCAATCAGATCTTGGATCTTGTGTTTGAGATTTATGCAATCTTTCATATCAAGCATCCGAGTTCCTGCTCCTACTTACCAACCACCACCACAACAAATTTACCATCACCATCACAACAAGTTTATCAAGCAGCAACCCACGCTTACCAACCACCACAAAATGACCCACCACAGAACTACCAAAACCATCCATCTCCAAACTACCAAAATCAACCACCACCTCCGGCATACAATGCTCCACGTCGTTCTTTCAAAATAAAGCCAGCAAGAGAGTTTACAACGCTGGTTGAGCCAAGGGCTCAACTCTTTGAAAGGTTACATGCCGCATGCTCCTCTATCGGTGTGGGACTTGTTCAATTTTTGCATATTTTTACTTGTATCTAAAACAAACAAACAAGATTAAAGCAACACAACTACTGACGACTTGATTTAAAGCAAAACCCCCTCAATCCAGTCGGTTCTTGGAGAACTAATGGGATTCGAGGGTTCCACAAGCAAGGACGAACAACAATAAATGTTTAGCAGGTCGATTTGACGGAAAGCAAGAGAAAACCGTGAAAAAGGGGCAACATTCGTACCTTTAGGTATTGTTTGGATAGGGTTTGGTGGAGAGAGACTCTACCGCAATAAATGCGGCCTGAAATTGGACATGCAAGCCTGGAAAAGCTGGAGGAAGGGGGGGCTTTTTGCCATCTCTAGCAACGAAGGGACGTGTGAGAGAGGTGGGGGAGGGGCGGCGGCGCTCGGGTTGTAAAACCCTGGCTACAAATACAAATAACCCCTTTAGGGGTCTTGTTTGACTGAAACTTAGTCGGTCAAGGTCTAAGGCCTGGGCTCGGACAAATTTTTTTTAAAAAAGAGGGGCCCGTTTACATGTATATACACATAATGTATACATATACGTATATCATTTTATATGTATGTATAAAGGGAAAAATGGGCAAATTAATAAAGTGGGTGAAACTAAAAGGGTTGATTGTTAACCACAATATTTCAATTATAACCAAATTAAGACATAATTAACCGATTAAGCTATTAACAAGCTAATTTTGCAATAATGACCTTAACTGTCTTAAACCATGAATTGGTCACTTCAATTATAGCCGTAATAAAAATAGTTAAGGCAATTAAAGGCTAGTTTTGTAATAATGACACTAACTGACAAAAACTATGAAAATTGGCTATTTCAGTAATGCTAAAATTAAGCTTAACAATTAATTATTGCAATTGTAGCCACTATTAGCCATATAGTAAATAATTTATGGAATTTAACCATAATTAAACACTTTATTAATTATGAATAATTCTAATAATTTGTACAAATTCATATTGAATATGCAAAATTAAGAATTGAGCGGTAAACTGATTAATTCATTCAATTAATCAGATCCCTCGAATTAATCAGAGTAAAATGCTTGCTAATTGAATTTTTGATAATTTTATCAATTAAATAAATAATTTTTTCAGATTACATTTCTTGATTGAATTTAGCAAATGTTCCACATTAATTATAAAAATATATGAATTATTTGCCAAACGATTCATAATATTATAGAAGTTTTTTTACTAAATGAAATGGAAAAATATTATCTAAATAATTTTATAAAATCATTTTGATACGTAGAAATTACAAACTTCACTCCGTTTGTATCCAAGGGTTCTGAATAATTAAAATAAATTATGAGAGGTAAAAAATTAGGTGTCAACAACTGCCCTTGGGTGTTTGAGGATGGCGGGACCATCCTTGGGAAATGAAATTTGACTAACCTTAATTTTTGACTGACCCACCTCCATATTACCTTTCATTTTATGCAATTTTCAAAATACACTGCCGGACCCTGGTCTCTGGGTTTCCTACATATCTTAGATCACATGAGTATTCAGGCAACTTATAGTTCGACTCAATTAAGACTTTAACTGATATGAGGGAAAGTCCCGACATTCCTCAATGTTGAGATTTCGCTAGACGGCTGTTGGAATGTCATCGACTCTCTGTTCTTCAGCTGCCTACATATCCAAGGCTTCGAGTAATCAGGTCACATGTAGTTCGACTCGCTGGAGAAGGGTATAACCCTTATGCGAGAGTACTTTCAAATTTCCCTGTATGTACTTGATCGGTTGCGGCTTTTGATAAAGAAAGCAAATAACAGACAAAATTATGGCTGAGTCTGAGATCGGATGGCTTCCAAATCCTGGCCGAAGAGCTTGACTCTCATGGGCACCCTATCTTGACCAGCTGCGTATGAAAAGGTTTCACGTTTTCTCCGTGAATGTCTGGATTTGGTTTGATCCACCTGCTCCTCGGGGGCTGCTAACCTGCTTCCATTTGCTCAGTAGTATCATGCTAGGCCCCCTGGCCTTGTTCCATGTTACCACACCTATGTGGCTTTCTGGATGTATTTGTTTGTCTTTGTGTGGTGCTCCTCTGGCACTGGTTTTCTTGGACCAGCTGCGGCCTGTATGTTTCTTGTTTTTCCACCCCTGTACGACTTTCTAACGACGCTTGTCGCTTTGATATTTGTTGTGTTTTCTTGACCACTTGCGGTCTGTTTGTTATAAAATGGCATCTTGCGGCGGTGTCTTTGTTTTGAATGAACGAATGGCCCTCTTGGTATTATTTGTTTGAATGAATGGCCCTCTCGGCATCGTTTATATGAATGAAATGCCCCTCTTGGTATTGTTTGCTTGTATGAATGGCCCTCTCAACAAATTTTTGTATACATGGCCCTCTCGACAGTGTTTGTATTCATAGCCTTTTTGGCAGTGTTTGTATGAATGGCTCTCTCGGTAATGTTTGTATGAATGGCTCTCTCGGCAATGTTAGTATGAATGGCCCTCTTAACAAATGTTTATATGCATGGCCCTCTCTGCAGTGTTTGTATGAATGGCCCTCTTGGCATGCATAGGACACCTTGTGGCTAGATTTTCTTTCTTTCGTTCGTAGGGTGGGCTATGACCCTCGTGGTCGGATATGCCCTCTCTATCTTTGTTATGACCCTTTTGGTCATCTATATCTTTTGTCCTCTATTTTGACCTTTTTGGCCGGTTATATCTTTGCCATTCAATCTTTGTGACCCTCTTGGTTAGATATGCCTTTCTTCATTCTTTCTTTATAACCATCTTAGTCAGACATGTCCGTTGTTATTCATTCTTTATGACCCTTTTAGTCAGTTATATCTTTACTCATTCATGACCTTTTTAGTCAGATGTGACTTCACCATTTATTCTTTATAACCCTCCTGGCCAGATATGTCTTTCTCCTTCATGACCCTTTTGGTTAGATGTGTATTTGCCGTTCATTGTTCTGACCTTTTTGGTCAGATATATCTATCACTTATCCATCTTGTGACCTTTTTAGTCAGTCGCGTCTTGTTGAGTTAGTCTTTCCCTTTTCGTTGTGGGCAAACCAGTTGGTGATGTATCTACCTCCCTGGTTAATTATGCAAAACCTGCATCTACATAAATAAGTTAGTTTCCTAAGAGGTCGGTTAGTGTCGTCGTCCTCCCGTCTGGTGACTTCTTTTGGCTGCCTCTCTGTATCTATTCCTCATGGACTTGGTATTTTGAGAGATGGTTTTGAAAACGAGATTATGTTAAATGTTGCTTTGAAAATTAAAAGACAAAGTCATAAAATATGCGTTGTTTTCTTTGAAAATCTTTGTTTGTTTGTGGATATCATGACACGTATTTTCGAACGAGATCTTCCGAGAGGTTTTGTTGCTGTATTCCTGGACTGGTGGAATTTTTGAGATCCTTCTCAAGAATTCTGCTCTAGTTTCAGGTCTTGTGTTGATCGACTCTTGCGTCGTCTTGAGGTGCAGGAATTTTTGAGGTTCCTTAAAAAATTGTGTCCCAGTGTTCGGTCTGGGTTTGTCGTGTTCTATGCTTATTGCTTTGGCGAGAATTTTTGAGGTCTCCTCAAAACTTCTACCCCAGTGTAGGGTTGGCATTGGCTGACTCTTGCGTCGCTTCTCGTATTCTGATTTTGTTGCTCCTTCCGACTTCTGTGTCTCTGAGGTTCCCTATGGGTTTCTTTGGTTTTTCTTTTATGATGACCGAGCTCGAAAGCGCCTACGTATCCTGTCATAGCAGGAAATCAGGTCAAACATAGTTCAGAATAATATAATTGAGTTTTGGTTTTTACTAATAATGCGACCGGGTCCGATACGAACTGCCTATGTATCCCACTATGGGGAAGTCAGGTCATTGCGTAGTTCATATGTAACGACCCGTTTTGTCGTTACCGTGATTCTTCTGGTTTTGCCCTCGTGGACTCGTTCCTGAGTGTCGTTAGAACTATTTTGACCTGAGGAGATAGTTGGCATGACTTCCTAGGCATCATTGTGGGCTTTAGATTGTTTCTAGAAAAATTGGGCTTTAAGCGAAAATGAGTTGACGTTTGAGTAAACAAACCTTTTTCGAAAATCCGTCGATTCAGAGAGGTCTGAATGGTCATTTAGAACTTGCGTGCATATTCGTTTCGATTCCCAATGCAATCGGGTGCATTTTGGGACCTGGGTTGGAAAGTTATTTTTGAGGTATCGGAGGTTGACTTTGTCAATGAGACCTCTGATAGGAATTTTGAGGCTACGAGTGCATTCGTAAGTGCATTTTTATGTATATTTGCATATTTGGTTTGTGTCCGGGAGGTTCTGGGATAGCTCTGAGGGTCAATTTCAAGTTTGGAAGACACCAACATTTTTTGGTGTTTGGTGACCGCCATAGCGGTGGCGCCATGGCGGCCTGTTGACCGCCATAGCGGCCGACGAGCCAGATTTTCAATTTAAAAACCTTCTAAAACCCTTAGAGGGGACTTAATGGTCTAGAGAGCCATTTTCTTCCTAGGGTAAGTTTCCTAACCTTATATCTATCCATTATGACCTTCTAAACACGATTTCAACCTTGTAATGACTAGAATCAAAGAGAGTTTTTATAGGTTTTCTTCCTAATGGGTTCTTGGCTTTGAAATCTTGTATTATTGGTTGGGTTAGCATCGTTAAGCATGAATTTGATGATTATAAACTATATAAACATGTTTCTTCCATTTTTAGAGGTAAAATTGTGGGATTAAAGTTAAGGTTCTTAGACCCAAATTTGGGGGTTTTCACATTAATGAAGATTTTAAGAATTAATTGAGTATTCCTATAATTAAAGTAATGGTTTTTGACCTTTTGGTATTGAATTTGGTATTTTGGTCATAAAATTCTCGTTTTGCCCTTGAGACCCGTTTTTCCTAAATTACGGGTTGGAATTTGACCCGAATAGAAAGTAGCCAACATGGGTATCATTATTCATGGTTTCTTACATAGAATTCATATGTGATAGAGTTTGATTATCTAGAGACGCTTCGAAAGACAAGGCAACGTATGGGTTCGTGGCACCTGTTCGGCTGCCAGGTAGGTTATGGCTTCCCTTTCGGTAGACTCCGGTAAGTTTCATATATTCGTGTATTAGAAGGAACGGAGAATGCATATATAGGAATTGGATATTTGGGATGGCATCTTAGGATGGTATTTGTCACGACCCAACCGGAGGGCCATGACGGGCACCCGGTGCTAACCCACCCGGACACCTCTTATCGTACATTCACATTCACATCTAGGTGAGCCACAAGGCGTACTCATGATTTCTATACATCAGTAATACTATTCTCATTGGGCAACGACACATTCATAATATCATCCACAACTATGCCCAGATCGATATACACAAGCCGATGAGGCTAACAAAATGATATACAAAATATGAGCCGACAAGGCAAAAAGGCACCTAGCTATACACAACTGTCTACAAGCCTCTAAAGAGAGCATGTAACATCATATAGACGGGACATGACCCCACCATGCCCATATGTATGTGCACAAAAGAATAATACCAACAACTGTTTCTCCGGATCAAATAGAGCTCCTCTATGCAGTCCCTGAACAAGTAATCTATGGATCAAGTCTATCTCCCTGTCCACCTGCGGGCATGACGTAGCGTCCACAAACAAAAAGACGTCAGTACGAATAATGTACTAAGTATGTAAAGCATAATCAACATCATAATAGCAGCATAAGAAATAACGTAATATAGGAGAGTCATGAGATAATAGAGCCATTTGTGCCTCTAGTGGCAATCATCATGTTTTCTTACCCTTTTTCTAATAGAAACCTTCCATCACTAATGCTTACTTATGTATTAGTACCATACCCGACCATAAAGGTTCGGTGTTTCACATACCCGGCCATGACAAGACTCGGTGTCATTCATACCTGGCCCTACCAAGGCTCAATATTATTCATACCCAACTGCAGTGGTGTGCGCGTGATAGACGTCATACCTGGCCATAGAAGCTCGGTGTAACATAATAGCCATGCATACTTATACATATGTACATAAGAGTCCATAAGTATCATCATCATCATTATTTTCATTACCTCTTTCCTTAGAGGATCAACTATCATATAAAAAAGGTAACAACATCATGAAAATATTGAGAATCATGAGCTTTAGTAATTCTAGGGGTGGAGTCATTTGGAAGATATCATGAAACTCATGTGAAGGTATATAGTAATGGGATCATGCCTCAAATAAAGAAGAGTTAGCCTTACATACCTCATTGTCTTCTTAACTACTTAACGTTCATCGTCGAGCTTGAGAAATCTACATTTAGAGAGATTCATACCATGGTTAAGCCCTAAAGATACTCTTAAGTTCAAACTAGAATTATTCATGAGTCAACGAAAATTGGGCAGCATTTCCCCTATTTCATCGACTTCCACTATTTTACTAAACAGCTCCCAAATAACGATAATAACATCCATAATATCATAATCAAGTACTCACATTCCATTAAGTCTTCAAAATTCACTCATGTTCAACTTATGCTAACAACTTCACACCAACCCATTTCCCATTTTCATATAACGCTTCCTCATCTTTATTACCTTCCATAACAAGATTATATCCATATTATTCTAAGAATCATAACTTAAGTTAGCTTGCTACTCAGAAACATCATAAAAGCTACATTTAGATCTCATTTTCTACTTTCTTCTTCCACCCAAGTTGTTCAACAATCTAGCATTCTTGATAACATGAAATAAGTATGAAAACTAACCTCTTATCTCATAATAATGGGCTTTGGAGCAATATATCACCTTGAGTGAAAACCCTAGCCTCAATACTCAAGTTGTTCTTGAAGTCTATTAACCCTAATGAGCCTTCCAACACATGAACACTTCAATTATTGCTATTAGATCTTTGTATTCTCTTGGGTTGGAGTGGAATATGCTTGGAGAAAGGTTTTTGAGCTCTCAAGACTTTTGGAAATGTGGGAAATGAAATAACATAACAAGGGTCACTTATATATATATATATATATAAAACTGGCCGACGGGATTTATATGGACACTCATACTGTCCGTATAAGTGACTGTATAAATCACCCTTGGTGACCCATCACTGTAACTGTTATACGGATCCTTATACGGACCGTATAAGTGATAATATAGCCCACTATTTTTTTGAACTTCTCTCGTTGATTCGTTTAATCTCCAATCCTTGTGGAACCTTCTTGGCACTTATATAACACTTCACTAACCATACAATAGGCCCTATAACAGCCCGCCACGACATAACTAAATACGTATCAAGTCAACTATCGCGAAAACCTTTCCAAACATGTCTTGTATTTCACTTCCTTCAAAAAACCTAGGCTCATGTATTTATAAAACTTTGAAATCTTATGGTGCGCACTTCAAGCTACCTAATACTCTCCTTAACCTCGTAAGGGCTTCATGATCATCTTAAGCTCACATTAGTCTACTCATAAGGCAACAACCCAAAATTTCCAAGATGTAATATTCTCCCCCCCCCCCCCCCCCCTAGGAATATTTGTCCTCGAATGTTAGGTTCTAGGGGATTCTGTAAAAATTTTGCTAGAGTTTCCCCTATAATATGGCACTACCATCCTATCACAGCAATGTTACACCCCTCGTCTTCGTAGTGGTAGAACTTATGATTTCCTAGTTGGGTATGCCTTGGGAATTGAGACCTGAACCCGAGTATTGGAGATAGAAAGTGTCCTACCCCATGTACAATGGTCCCAGCAGGAATTCCTGGTGATCTACGAGGTTAGAAGTTGAACGAATCGAATCGACACGATCTGAATCGAATTGGAAAAGTCTGAAGACACCAGCCAAGATTGACGGGTCATCGAACCTGTCGACGGACCGTCGTTGTGCTGCGTTGACAGGGTTCTGCAGCCCTGCATTCTACAGGCGCAGGTCCATGAGCACGTCGACGGGTTGTCGACCCACTCGTCGAACCGAACCACTGAAGCATTTAATTCTCCGAGTATAAATACGTGGTCCACAACTTTATGTCTTGTTTCTCTCATTCCCAGATCATAAAACCCTAATATTTTGCTCTCCCAACATTTATGGCATAGTAGTGAAGATTTGATAAGACCCGGACCCCGTAAACCAGAGCTTGTGAAGAAGAAAGTTGTTGATAGGGTTTCTCCAAGAATGGGAAGCTTAGGGAGTTGAAGTTAAAGTGATTCTTGGGATTATTGACCCCTCAAGGTATGTAAATGATTCCTACCCTTGTATTTGAGTTTGCTATCAAGAGCTTTAGTGATTTTAGATAAAGAAAGGGTATTTGTGGAAGTGATAGATGGATGAAGGGTAAGGTAGTGGCATGAGACTATTTTAAAGAAGTGATTAGGGATGGATTTACGTATATTTGGATATATATAGGCGCTATCATTGTAAGCTTATAAAGGAGATGGTCGTCTATGATTCATTAAGCTTTATACGTGCTTGGGGATGATTAGTAAGCAAAGCAAGTAGCCTAATTAACGCTTATGTTATCTTAATTGTAGATTTACAAGTTCAAGAAGTAGAAGGTGGGCGATTTGATATACGGCAAGGTATGTTAAGGTTATTCCTTTTTTTTTTGGCATGATCCTGTGATATGAACCGATAAACGAGTAAGAGAGTTTCCATATTACTCTATTCTTATAAGTACTAAGAGAAATACAGTTTTGATGTTCCCGTACCCCGGCTATGGTATTTTCCCCATATACAGATATTATGATTTCCTGTCCTAGTAGTATGAGTTCAGTAAGGCCCATGAGAGGCAAACTATCATTTTATTGTTTGAGAATCCTGTCGTTTAGTTTTACTTGTACTATGCATTTACTTCCAATTCTCAGGGGTATTACCGAAAGACGCACTTGACAGGGGGTGAAGGTGTGACCTAGGATATTACGTTCTATGTGAGAAAGGAACACTTGACAGGGGGTGAAGGTGTGGCCTATGAGTGGTCCATGAATGGCCTATGATGTTGGAGTACATACATAAGAAAGGTGCACTTGACCGAGGGTGAAGGAGTGGCCCGTGATGTGACAATGAGGTGTGTACCTACTATATATATATTTATTTATGCATGTCCATACTTCCCGACATACAGATTCAGTCAGATGCAGATAGACACTAGTTCATACAGATTTATGCAGATAGCCATTTCATCTTATGAGATCAGATCTTGTTTATGATTTCTATACATATATACATGTTGTCTTTATTCTTTACATATTTAGTACATTATCCGTACTGACTCCCCGTTGCTCGGGGGGCTGTGTTCATGCCCGCAGGTACGGGTAGACAGGGAGGTGGTCTAGCTTAGTAGGACCCTTATCCAGCCGCGATCCGTGCACTCCATTCGATCCGGAGTTGCAGTCTATTTTGGTAGGACATTCTTTTGAGATGTATATAGATGGGTACGACGGGGCCCTGTCCCGTCCTTTCTACAGGTTCCATTCCAGTAGAGGTCTGTATACAGTTGTTTGTAGTAGTCAGACATTGTAGCCTTGCCGGATTATATTCTTTTGTGTACAGTATATATAGCAGCCTAGCTGGCTTGCACTGTTCTTCCGCATGTTTTGTATATATATGCAGATTGTACAGAGGTCAGATGTTTCCTCTTTATGAGATTAGTTTGTGTCGTTTATGGGCTATTGGTGTTCAACATGTTTCAGATAAGTGTTTAGGGTTGTTTGGTCGCTAGATGTCAGACCCCTTGTCACGGCTCATCGGTTTGGGTCGTGGCAGAAGTGGTATCAGAGCAGTTCCATCCTAGGGTTTTCTACAGACCGTGTCTAGTAGAGTCTTGTTTATGGGCGTGTTGTGCACCACACTTATAAACAGGAGGCTACAGGACATTTAGGATGATGTCATTCTTTCTCTCCTCATTGTGCGATAGAGCCATGTGTTAGGCGTTCGCTTTCTGATGAATTGTTATTATTTCAGCAATGCCTCCCAAGAAAGCTACAGCTGCCCAGAAAGGCAAGAAAGCCACAGGAGAGGCCACTAGCCATACTCGGCAGGCCACTAGGGCTCAGGATGAGATTCAGAGTGAGAGCCCATCTAAGATATCGCATACACCGTCTCCAGCACCCGCCCCAGTTCCTCAGCCAGATGCACTAGGCCAGGATGTGCGGGATGATGTACAGTTATTGACTAGATTAGTAACCGCTCAGGTTCAGTGGCAGGGAGCTGGTAGTTCGAGGGTTAAGACCTTCCTTGAGTTAGATCCTCCAGAATTTTCAATGATAAAGCAGAATATGGATCTCCAGGATTTCATTGATGGTATGTAGAGGACCTTGAGGGTTATGCATGCAAGTGAGGTTGAGTCGGTGGAGCTAGCTTCGTATAGACTTCGTGATATTGCAGTACAGTGGTATCAGACTTGGGAGTTATCTAGGGGAGAGAACGCCCCTCCAGCTGTTTGGTGAGAGTTCGCAAATGGCTTTATCCACCATTATTTGCCTCCTGAGGTCAGGTGAGCCCGAGCAGACAAATTTCTACGTATTGAGCAGGGCAGCATAAGTGTCCAAGAGTATTGTGAGTATTTTGATTCTATGGATAGATATGCCCTAGCCATGGTGGCTGAGATGGAGGACAGAGTTCACCGTTTTGTGGCTAGTTTAGGGCCACATTTGATAGATGCTTGTACGACTGCTGCATTACAGCCAGGCATGGATATCTCCCGTATACAGGCATATGTACAGAATCTAGAAGATCGCGAGCGTCAGAGGGAGCAGAGCATGACTGTGACCGAGGCCATGCTAAGAGGGCTAGATCTTTCGACATTGGAAGTGAGTCCAGGGGAGGACAAAGGCAGCAGCATTCCCAGTATTCATATCATTCGGTAGGGAGTGCACTTCCGCGATTTTCAGGATCGAGGTTTGATCGGTCTTCTTATTCCGGAGCGGCCAAGAGTTCTAGAGCATCAGGCTCCCAGTACATACCAGAGTCAGGACAGATGAGGCCACCCTTACCACGGTGTGCCCAGTGTGGTAGGTTACATATTGGGCAGTGCCAATTGGGATCGAATGCCTGTTATTCTTGTGGCCAACCAAGTCCTATGATGAGGAATTGTCCGTTAGGAGGTGGCACGGGCACTATTCAGCCTACAGGGTCTATAGTTGGTTCTTCTTCTTCTTCTTCTTCTTCTTCTTCTTCTTCTTCTTCTTCTTCTTCTTCTTCTTCTTTTGTAGTACGCCCTTCGGGGCAATCTTTTCAGTCACCGACAGGACGAGGTAGGGGGAGGAGTGGAGCGTCAAGCTCGAGCGGTCCTCAGCACCGCGTATATGCATTAGCTGGTAGGCAGGATCGTGAGTCGTCTCCTGATGTTGTCACAAGTATATTATCAGTTTCCTCCTATGATGTTTATGCATTGATCGATCCAGGATCTACTTTATCATATGTTACTCCATTTGTTGCTGGTAAGTTTGGGATAGAGCCTGAGTCGATTAAACCATTTGAGGTGTCTACGCCAGTTGGCGATCCGGTCATAGCTAGGCGAGTATATCGAGATTGTGTTGTTATAGTTTGTGACCGCCACTCTGTAGTAGATTTGATTGAGCTAGATATGATTGATTTTGACGTTATTATGGGAATAGTTGGTTAGTTTCGTGTTATGCTAATGTTGATTACAGAACAAAGATAGTTCGATTTAAGTTTCCCGGCGAGCTAGTCCTAGAGTGGAAGGGTAATGCTGCTTCGCCTAGAGGTAGGTTTATTTCCTACCTTAAGGCAGAGAAGATGATCAGAAAAGGGTATATTTTTCACCTAGTTCGAGTTCAAGATGTGCAAGCAGAGTCGCCGACTCTTCAGTCTGTTCCTGTGGTTAGTGAGTTCCCCGAAGTGTTTCCAGATGAACTTCCAGGCATTCCCCCAGAGAGGGAGATTGACTTTGCTATTGACCTATTGCCATACATTCAGCCAATAGCTATTCCCCCTTATAGGATGGCACCTGCGGAGTTGAAGGAATTGAAGGAGCAGTTGAAAGATTTTCTTGAGAAGGGCTTTATTAGGCCTAGTACATCGCCGTGGGGAGCCCCGGTGTTATTTGTGAGAAAGAAGGATGGCTCTTTGCGAATGTGTATTGATTATAGGCAATTGAATAAAGTGACTGTAAAGAATAAGTATCCGCTCCTAAGGATTGATGATTTATTTGATCAGTTGCAAGACGCCAAATATTTCTCAAAGATAGACTTGAGATTAGGATATCACCAGGTTAGGGTCAAGGAGGAAGACATCCCCAAGACGGCATTCCGGACTAGATATGGCCACTATGAGTTCCGTGTTATGTCGTTCGGGCTAACTAATGCCCCAGCCATATTCATGGATTTGATGAATCATGTATTCAGGCCCTTTCTAGATTTGTTCGTGATTGTGTTCATAGATGATATTCTGGTTTATTCGCCGTCAGAGGCTGACCAAGCAGAACATCTGCGGACAATGCTTGGGATTCTTTGAGATAAATAGTGGTATGCTAAGTTTTCTAAGTGTGAATTCTAATTGAACTCTGTGATTTTTCTGGGTCACATTATTTCGGAGGAAGGCGTTAGAGTGGATGCCTAAAAGATTGAGGATGTGAAGAATTGGCCAAGGCCCACGGCACCAATGGAGATACGTAGTTTCTTGGGCTTGGCAGGTTACTATAGAAGGTTTGTAGAAGGATTTTCCTCTCTTTCAACCCCATTGACCAAATTGACTCAGAAATCAGTTATGTTCCAATGGACAGACGCTTGTGAGCAGAGCTTTCAGACATTGAAGGATAAGCTAACTTCAGCACCAGTTTTGACTCTTCCAGAAGGAGCAGATGGCTATGTGGTATGTTGTGATGCTTCAGGTGTTGGATTAGGCTGTGTATTAATGCAACACGGTAAGGTTGTCGCCTATGCTTCTAGGCAGTTGAAGAAGCACAAGAAGAATTATCCAACCCACGATCTTGTGTTGGCAGCAGTGATTGATGCCTTGAAGATATGGAGGCACTACTTGTACGGTGTCCATGTTGATATCTATACTGATCATAAAATACTCCAGTACATCATTACGCAGAAGGATTTGAACTTGCGTCAAAGGCGATGGTTAGAGAGGTTAAAAGATTACGATGTGGATATTCTATATCATCCCGGGAAGGCTAATGTGGTAGTCGATTCCCTCAGTCGTAAATTTATGGGTAGCTTGTCTCACGTATCGCCAGATAGAAGAGAAATGGTCTGTAAGGTTCATCAATTAGCTGGCCTCGGGGTTCGATTGATAGATTTAGGTGATGCAGGGATTACTGTTCAAGACACAACGGTATCATCCCTGGTAGTTGAGATAAAGGAGCGTTAGTATGAAGATCCTGCTCTAGTTCATTACCGAGATACAGCACCTCAGAAAGAAAGGACACCCTTTGTGATCACAGGTGATGGAGTACTCAGATATCGAGGTAGATTGTGTGTCCCTAGTGTTGTAGGACTCCGTCAACAGATTATGGGAGAGGCACATTACTCCCGCTATTTTATTCATCCAGGCTCAACAAAGATGTACCATGATCTCAGGGAAGTTTATTGGTGGGATGGTATGAAAAGAGATATAGCAGAATTTGTCGCTCAGTGTCCAAATTGTCAGCAAGTTAAAATAGAGCACCAGAATCCTGGAGGTCTATTATAGGCTATGGAGATTCCGACATGGAACTGGAGGTAATTAATATGGACTTTATTACAGGGTTGCCCCGTACTCAGCGAAAGTGTGATTCGATATGGGTCATAGTTGATAGGCTTACAAAGTCAACTCACTTTCTGCCTGTCAGAACTACTTATGCAGCCGAGGATTATGCGAGGCTTTATCTTAAGGAGATTGTACAACTCCATAGTGTTCCTTCAGCCATTATTTTAGATAGGGGAGCACAGTTCACAGCCAGATTCTGGAAGTCTTTCCAGTAGGGATTGGGGACTCAGGTGAGTCTTAGCACCGCATTTCACCCGCAGACAGATGGGCAAGCAGAGCATACTATACAGACCCTTGAGGATATTCTTAGAGCTTGTGTGGTTGGCTTTCTGGGCAATTGGGAGGATCATTTTCCTCTTATCGAGTTCGCATATAACAACAGTTACTATTCCAGTATTCAAATGGCTTCTTATGAGGCCTTATATGGGCGGAAGTGTAGATCGCCCATAGGATGGTTTGATGTTAGGGAGAATTAGTTACTAGGACCAGACTTAATACAGCAAGCAGTTGATAAGGTGAAAGTGATTAGAGAGAGGTTGCTAACAGCTCAGAGCCGACAGAAATCCTATGCGGATAATCGGTGACGTAAGCTAGAGTTCAAGATGGGCGATTGGGTATTCCTGAAAGTTTCACCTATGAAGGGAGTGATGAGGTTTGGTAAGAAGGGTAAGTTGAGCCCTCGATATATTGGATCATATAAGATCATTCATATATTGGGCACAGTGGCATATGAGCTGGAATTGCCTTCGGAGTTAGAGTCGGTGCATCCAGTATTTCATGTATTTATGCTTCGTAAGTGTATCGAAGATCTTTCAAGAGTTGTACCAGTGAGTGATATCCAGGTGACCGCACAGTTATCATAGAAGAGACTCCAGTGGCTATATTGGACAGACAGGTATGTCGGTTGCGAACCAAGGAGATAGCCTCCGTTAAAGTCTTGTGGGGAAATAAGAATGTTGAAGAAATGACTAGGGAAGCGGAAGAAGCGATTAAGATTAAGTACCCACATTTGCTCCCAGCAGTACAGGAGGTGCAGTCAGAGGCATCACTTTTCTCAGGTATTATTTCATTTCAGTTATCGTGATTGGTCGTGTGAGGCCCTAGCATTGTATGTTTTAGTATGTGGCCTTGTGAGGCATTATTTTGGGTTGTTGTGTACAAGACGGATTGGTATAAGTACAAGGAAAACTATGCCGAAATTTTTATAACCCAGGATTGTTTGAACATTCGAGGACGAATGTTCCTAAGGGGGGAAAATGTTACACCCCTCATCGTCGTAGTGGTAGAACTTATGATTTCCTAGTTGGGTATGCCTTGGGAATTGAGACCCGAACCTGAGTTTTGGAGAAAGAAAGTGTCCTACCCCGTGTGCAATGGTACCAGCAGGAATTCCTGGTGAACTACGGGGTTAGAAGTTGAACGAATCGAATCGACGCAATCTGAACCGAATTGGAAAAGTCTGCAGAAACCAGTCAAGATTGACGGGTCGTCGAACCTGTCAATGGACTGTCGTTGTGCGGCGTCGACAGGGTTCCGCAGCCCTACATTCTGCAGGCGCAGGTTGACGAACACGTCGACGGACCGTCGACACGTCGACGGGTCGTCGACCCGCTCGTCGAACCGGACCACTGAAGCATTTAATTCTCCGAGTATAAATACGTGGTCCACGAATTTATGTCTTGTTTCTCTCATTCCCAGATCAGAAAACCCTAATATTTTGCTCTCCCAACATTTATGGCATAGTAGTAAAGATTTGACAAGACTCGGACCCCTTAAACCCAAGCTTGTGAAGAAGAAGTTTATTTCTAGGGTTTCTCTAAGAATGGGAAGCTTAGGGAGTTGAAGTTAAAGTGATTCTTGGGATTCTTGACCCCTCAAGGTATGTAAATGATTCCTACCCTTGTATTTGAGTTTGCTATCAAGAGCTTTAGTGATTTTGGGTAAAGAAAGGGTATTTGTGGAAGTGATAGATTGATGAAAGGTAAGATAGTGGCATGAGACTATTTTAAAGAAATGATTAGGGATGGATTTACGTATATTTGGATATATATATATATATATATATATATATATATATATATATATATATAGGCGCTATCATTGTAAGCTAATAAAGGAGATGGTCGTCTATGATTCGTTAAGCTTTGTACGTGCTTGGGGATGATTAGTAAGCAAAGCAAGTAGCCTAATTAAGGCTTATGTTATCTTAATTGTAGATTTACAAGTTCAAGAAGTAGAAGTTGGGCGATTTGATATACGGCAAGGTATGTTATGGTTATTCCTTCTTTTTTTTGGCATGATCCTATGATATGAACCGATAAATGAGTAAGAGAGTTTCCATATTACTCTATTCTTATAAGTACTAAGAGAAATACAGTTTTGATGTTCCCATACCTCGGCTATGGTATTTTCCCCATATACAGATCTTATGATTTCCTGTCCTAGTAGTATGAGTTCAGTAAGGCCCATGAGAGGCAAACTATCATTTTATTGTTTGAGAATCCTTTTGTTCAGTTTTACTTGTACTACGCATTTACTTTCAATTCTCAGGGGTATGAGTGAAAGGCGCACTTGACAGGGGGTGAAGGTGTGACCTAGGATATTACGTTCTATGTGAGAAAGGCACACTTGACAGGGGGTGAAGGTGTAGCCTATGAGTGGTCCATGAGTGGTCTATAATGTTGGAGTACATACATGAGAAAGGCACACTTGACAGTGGGTGAAGGTGTGGCCCGTGATGTGACAATGAGGTGTGTACCTACTATATATATATATATATATATATATATATATATATATATATATATTTATGCATGTCCATACTTCCCGACATACAGATTCAGTCAGATACAGACAGATACTAGTTCATACAGATTTATACAGATAGTCATTTCAGTTTATGAGATCATATCTTGTTTATGATCTCTATACATATATATATATATATATGTTGTCTTTATGCTTTAAATATTCAGTACATTATCCGTACTAACTCCCCGTTGCTCGGGGGGCTGCGTTCATGCTCGCATGTATAGGTAGACAGGGAGGTGGTCCAGCTTAGTAGGACCCTTATCCAGCAGCGATCAGTGCACTCCATTTGATCCATAGTTGCAGTCTATTTTGGTAGGCCATTCTTTTGAGATGTATATAGATGGGTACGACGGGGCCCTGTCCCGTCCTTTCTTCAACTTCCATTCCAGTAGCGGTTTGTAGAAAGTTTTATGTAGTAGTAAGACATTATAGCCTTGTCGGCTGATATTCTTTTGTGTATAGTATATATAGTAGCCTAGCTGGATTGCACTGTTCTTCCGCATGTTTTGTATATATATATGCAGATTGTACAAAGTTCGGATGTTTCCTCTTTATGAGATAAGTTTGTGCAGTTTATGGGCTATTGATGTTCAGCATATTTCAGATAAGTGTTTAGGGGTGTTTGGTCGCTAGAGGTCAGACCCTTTGTTACGGCTCATCGGTTTGGGTCGTGACAAGCAACCCAAAATACATCGCCTCAAAGTGCTACAACAACAATATCAATAACCATGGCCACACATGACCAGGAAAGCACTACATACCTGAGGACAATGGCATCTCTGCACGAGTCTCCTCTGGAAGTGGAAACAAATGCGGGTACCTGAACTTCATGTCTTCTTCTGCTTCCCAAGTCATTTCCTCTCTATTATTATTTCTCCATAAAACTTTAACCGAAGCTACATCTTTGGTTCTGAGTCGCTGTACTTGCCTATCTAGAATGGCAATTGGAACTTCTTCGTAGGATAATTGCTCAGTGACTTGAACATCATCTACTAGTACAATCCTGGAAGGATCTCCAATGCACTTACGAAGCATTGATACATGGAAAACTGGGTGAACTGACTCCAAATCAGGAGGTAAATCTAATTCGTAAGCCACTTGGCCTACCTTGCGTACAATTTCATAAGGCCCAATGTACCGGGGACTAATCTTTCCCTTTTTGCCAAATCTCATAACGCCCTTCATTGGCGACACCTTCAAGAATACCCAATCCTTCACTTGAAACTCTAAGTCCATTCGACGATTATCTGCATAGGCTTTCTGACGACTCTGAGCTGTTAATAGTCGATTCTGTATGAGCTTGACCTTTTCTGTAGCATGTTGGACCAATTCTGGTCTTATTAATTTAGCCTCTCCTACTTCAAACCACCCGATTGGCGATCTACACTTGCGCCCATATAAAGCGTTATACGGAGCCATTTGGATGCTAGAATGATAACTGTTGTTATAAGAAAATTCGATAAGCGGTAAGTGATCATCCCAACTACCTCTGAAATCCAATGTACATGCCCGTAGCATATCCTCAAGAGTCTGGATGGTACGCTCAGCTTGCCCATCAGTCTGTGGATGAAATGCGGTACTAAGACTTTCCTGAGTCCCCAAACCTTCTTGGAAAGTTTTCCAGAAATTAGTTGTAAATTAAGTCCCTCTATCGGAGATAATACATACTGGAACGCCATGAAGTCACACTATCTCTTTAACATAAAGCTTTGCATAATCTTCCGCTACATATGTAGTTCTAACCGGTAAGAAATGAGCTGACTTCGTAAGTCTATCCACAATTACCCATATAGAATAATATTTATGCTTAGAATAGTATTGTTGTGTGATTTATGTGTTTGGGCTTGTGGCCTGTAGATTCATTAGGTTGTTTGATGTGGTTTTCTTTAATATCGGTGGATATATATGACTTGGAAGTATGGGTGAAACGTATTGTTGTGTCTAATGATGAGAAATTCCCGTAATATGTGATTATTGTGTTATGCCATTAATAGTGAACCTAGTTGATAAATGGGAGGATAAAATACACCAACGATTGGGATTGACTTCTAAAAAGAGTTGTGACGAATGATTGTAAGTGTAGGGTGAGATTACTTGTTCTAAGCTAATAGGCTGATTTAAGGAAGTGGTAATAATGTATATCGATTGATTGACATGTTGTGTGTTGGGACTAGCCACCCCGTTGTGTTATTCTTGACAGTTCTATTATACTAACTCGATGCCACGAGTTGTTGATAGAGATTAGACCCTGGCATTCATCTTGATTTGGAATATATTATTGGCATGCCCATTGTGGTATTTGTGGTTCGGATATATTGTTTGCATACCCACTGTTGGTATCGTGATATAGATACATTGCTGGCATACCCACTGTTGGTATTGTGATATAGATACATTGTTGGCAGACCCACTGCTGGTATTGTGATAGTGATACATTATTTGTATACCCATTATTGGTATTGTGATATTGATACATTATTGGCATACCCACCGTTGGTATTGTGATATTGATACATTGTTAGCGTACCCATTGTTGGTACTTGTGATATTGAGCTTGATTGTTGACGTTGATACACACATTGACGTTGATACACACATTGCCGATGATTTGTTCTGGCATTGTTGTTGCATGGCCGATTCCGATGTTATTCCGGAATCGTTGTTAGTGCATGGACTCTGCGGGTACCCCAGAGTGGTACCGGTGAGACTCCCATGTGAGTAATTAGCCAGGGTCCCGTCTGTCTGTTAGGCAAAGATCCAGGACGGGTGACACTTAAACTTCGCGAGTCACACTAGGTTGTGCTACCGAGACGTCGATATTTCCGTCCAGAGTACATGTGTACACCTCATTTGCATGGCATGGCATTGCATTCATACATCTTGCATTGCATTGCATTATGTCTTGTATAAGATGATTTTGTGTTTACTTGTGATGACTGGATTCAGATTGATTTATTCATACTTGGCACATTTGGGATTAGATGCTTTAATCAGGCAATAACGTGTACTTGAATCTGGATTCAGTGATTGAACTTGTTAAGATATCCCATAGACCGTCTGTAAGATTAGTTATATGTTTGGTCTCTATGTGACGTAGGATAACGGGTGTCTTAATGATGAGCTGACTACTAGACTGAAATGATCGATTTAATGATATGTGAGTTCCGAGATCGTTGTGAGATTGACTGGTGAATTATTAGAGTGAAATTAATGCCTAAAGGTATTGATTTACAGTGTGTGGTAGATAGACGTATGACTTGATTGGGTTGTTATCATGTTTATCTGTGAATTCTTTTACTGATATGTGTTACTAACCATTGTCGGCTTATGATACTTACTCAGTACGCGTGGTTTGTACTGATATTGCACTTGCGACACCCTCTTTGGGGTGTAGATTGTTTCAGGTGATTGATCGAAGCATATGTGGAAATACATGGTGCCTATCTAGAAGGCCTCATCCCATTTCATTCCGAGATGGAGGTTGAGTCTTAGAATGTAGTGGGGATCTGGAATTACTTAGTCGCTCTTGTACTAGTCTAGACCAGGTCATGGGAAATTGTATCAAGTCTGTAATCATGTATTGTTGTAAACATATAAACACTTGAGTTTATTGAATATATTATGAAGTTCCGCTGTATTTCTAATTATCTAATGCTTTAAATGATTTGTTTCTTAATTGATGTATCAATGAATGAGAGGGTTTGCCTTCCGAGGTGAGAAAGGTAGGTGCCCGTACAGTCCCGAAATGGGTTGTGACATCATATTACATAGGTGATCGTTTTTTCCTATTCTATTGCAAAAGTACAATTACAGGCAAAAAGGTATGATTACAGGGAAATAATAAATGCAATTACAAGCAAATGGAATCTTAGACATAGTATCTCTTGTGTGCGTCTGCATTGATGGCTTTGGGCTATTCTTGTTCGTCTATCTCGGCTAGGACTACGGGTCCTCCTGAAAGCACTTTTCGAACCATGTATGGTCCTTGCCTATTTGGTACAAATTTGCCCTTGTATTCATCTTGATGAGGGAAGATTCGCTTGAGTACGAGTTGTCCGATTTGAAAAAGTCGGGCTCTGACCCGCTTATTGAAAGAACGGGACATTCTCTGTCCGTATAACTGTTGTTGACACCTATTTTTTTTTTTATCTCCCGTAAGTTATTTTAATCACTCAGGGTCTCGAAGTAATAAGTGAATAAGCTGAGCATTTCAATAACCTTAAATCATCTTCCCAGATCAATATTTCTCCCCTTTTAAATTAGCAAAAAGGTTTTTCATGCATCATGTTTATTTAGAGAGTAATAAAGAATTTTCAAGATATTTGGTTAAATTATTTTTTTAAAAGAGAAAAGAGAGAAAGAAGAGGAATTCTTGTTTAATCATTTAAAATTGTTTTTAAACATTTTTTGCTAAAATTCAGATAATTTAAATAGTTTAAGTAATTAATTATTTACCCTTTTTTTTCTACTTCGGATTTTTACAAAAATAAGCATAATTTCCCTTTAATGATTTCATTAGGCTAGTTAATTAATTAAATGATAATTATTTGCAAAACTGAACCCATTATTAGATATATATTTTCCTTTTTGATTTTTTGTCTAGGTCACAATTAGTTTAATTATTCCTTCACTTAAAGAAATTAGCTTTAAAAAAAAAATTAGCCTGCTGGTATTTAATTAAAAATAATATGTTTTTCCTAATTTTCAAAATTAGATTAAGAGGACATAATTAAAATAAAGTAAAATTTTCACAAATAGCTACCTTTTAGTTGCTTCTAACAAGCTATAACTACAAGTTCATTATTTACAATTCGTAACTGATTTTTCCTATATTTAGGTCCTTGATGCGTCGCATAAATATAGCCAAAACTGTTGAGCAAATAATGCCTCTATTTAAGGAAAAAAAATCTTTTTCAAACTAAATAGAAATCTGTTTTTAATGTTCCATAAATCACGCAAATCTCATTCTCTTCCATATCTAATCACATATCACATTCAACATCTAATCATCACATAAAATTTGAATTCAAAAACTCTCTTCATATTTTTTCCCAAAATATAACTAAAAAAAAAAATCTCTTTTTAATGTTCCATAAATCACGCAAAGCTTGATTTGTTCATCAACTGAATTGCATGGTGACAAGTTGAGACTGTCTCCTGATGCTATGACCATCGGTTTTGTGTTCGTTATTAAAAATATTCAATGAAATTACATTATTAAAAATCAAAATGTTCGTTACAAAAAATATTAGTTATTGAGTGCAATAAGCTGATACTGAATATTATTTAGTAACTTTAATAAGATGGGAGAACTTGACTCCATAAAAAAAAAAAAACTTTAATCCCTAAGGGTGACTTTTGATTCATTGTATTTTATCTGTATTATGATTGTGTTTTTGAGTGTATTCTAATTGATCCGTAAGATTTGAATCGTAATGAATATATTTACAATATATTTCACTTGTATTTTCTATGTATTTTAGAAGTATTAAGATTGTTCTTTAATTTTTGAAGTATATTGTACAGAAAAATGAATTTTATGGTTCAATAATGACTTCAAGTGTACCATGAATATATAGAGAAAATGCATAGAACTCTTCCTGGTTTATCAATAAAATATAGTGAAAACATATAGGAAATACAAACTTGATATTGAAATGCACTTTGTAAGTTTTTAGCAGTAACTATACAAGAAAACTATAAATGTAATAAAAACAGAATTCAAATCTACGATTACACTATACAACAAGCGGGATCATTACCAAAATACATAAAACTTCTTCTAAAATCTTCATAAAAATAATGTCGCACCAGTGATGTTATACATCAAGTTGGAGAAAAAAAAACAACTTAAAACATAAATTGTTCTGTCTACAAATCTACTCCTGAACATCTACTAAAATTACTGCATCATAATCAACGGTAGCCTTGACAGGTATTGGTGGTTGATCGTTATCAATAAATGCCTTCAAGGTTGCCTTGTCGATTTGCGTCGTATCTCATACAGAGAAACTTTGCATCAATTTCAGCTGGAATGCGTCAAGATATACTGAAATTTTACATTAACAAAACATGAAAAAATAACAAAATAACAAATTAACCACAATAAATAACAACACATTCAAGATATACTAAAAATATACTATAAATATATCAATGTCAAATGCACTGTGGTTGTCACTACAACAGTGTGTGATTGTGCTGTAAAAATACACTTCAAATATACTGAATATATATACTACAAAATATACTTTGATAAAAAGTAAACACAAATTCAAAATCGCATAAATTTACAAGTAACAAATTAGGTAGAAATATATATAACACACAATTAAAAACACAAACTAATTGAAATAATAAAAAATACGACAAAAATATACTTAAAATGTATGCAAAATATAGATCTGGAATTAACTGAAGTTCATCGAAAAATACGATAAAAATATACTTAAAATGCAAGTAAAATACATATCTGGTGAAGTGAAAATAGGGTCATTAATAAGAAAAAATACCTCTTGGAGAACATAAACATTTTTACTCTTGTCCAATAACAAAACCTTCAGATCTGTATTCAAAAATTCCGGTGGCCGACAGCGGAGGGCATCTAGGAACAGTCATGGCAGTTAAATGATTTGGTCTTTAATATTTTCTATTCAAATAGGCCGATCTTTTTAATTGCTACATATCTGACCGTGCCAAATAGGCTGGTCTTTGTAATTGCTACAGATCTGACCATGCAATTGCTACAGATCTGACAAGAAAAGAGAAGACGACTGACGCTGGTCAGATCATGCCGGAGAAGACGGTGGTCTAAAACGACATCAGGATGAATGATACATGGATCCCTAAAAAAAAAAAACCTTTAAACTTCCACTGAATACAGGGAAAGATGAAATCTGTGGCTTAGTAAAGCCCAAAAAGAAACAAAGATAACGAGGGAGAACACAAAAATAACAGAGAATCTTACATATTTTAGGAAATAGAGTTGAATTTTGGCGGTAAAAGGTTGAAATTAATTAGCAGTTAATACAGAGTAAAAAAAGAAGTGAAAGAAATCAGAAACTCATTTGAAAAGCACGAAATTAGGGGAGATGGGAGTTAGAAACGTATATTTAGGAAAAGGGAGAGAGAGAAAGTTTGCAGCTAAATAATAGGGGTGTGGGGAGTGGTAAGTTAATTGGTAGAAAAGTGGATAGCTATAAGTTGTAAAAATATAATATTATAGTTACTAAACTTAATTATTAAAAAGTATAGTTATGTTCCATAAATATGTAACATAGTAAGCTATGCCAAGTAAAAATTACTAAAATAAATACGTTGGGCCAATTCTTTTCAGGCCCATTAACGAATTAACCGACCTTTAAAATTATTTTTCTCATTTTTTTTAATTTATTATAAAAATGCGTAGCAATTTGATTTTCCCTGTGGTTTAAATTTTCTTCAATAGTATTTTAAATTATAAATGGTTAAGACTTAAATATACTCAGTATATACACGAAGTATACACACACATATAATAGATATATGCGTATACACTTGGTGTATACACAAGAAAAGGCCCCCATTTTATTTCTTAAAAATTAGGTGGACCGAGTCCAAGCCCAATAGGGCTGACCCGGCCCAAGGCGGCTGTTAAGGGGATAACCCCCTTTATCCTTATCATTTTCCAAGCCAAACGATCCCTAACCCTTCTCTCTTCCCTTCCCCTTAACCCATACGCTAACCCTAGCGCCGCCAGGCTTTGTGCCTTCTCTCTCATGCCAGAAATGGAAAAGCTGCAGAGAGTAAAAGGCTTTGCAGCCTTCGTACACCCTTTTCGCATGATAACATTAATGATCCAACCTCGTTTTCATCTCCTTCCTTCCAAACACGGTATAAGTCGTTTTCACTTTAAGCTTTCCTTTAAATTTTTGAATCTAATATATGATTTCCTGCATTTTGTTCTTTATTTTCATGATTATGTTGTTGTATTTGTTTGATTTTCATTGGTCAAGTACAAACAGGCCAGATCGAGTAGAACAATACTCATATCTGGCCATGCGTTCTTAGTTCTAGCTAATTTCAACCGTAGATCTTGTTACAGAGGTCATTTGAATGGGAAAAATGTTAGTCCCACATCGATATTTTGAAGTTCCTTCATAGTTTGGGGATTCTATAAATAGAACCCCAACCGTCATCACAAAAACAAGTTTTCAAAAGTGGAAAAAATCAAAAAAGGCTGAAGTTTAAGTCAAGAACTTGAAATTTAAGCAAAAGTATAATTTTAGACTAAAAAAGAAACTCTCTCTGTCAGGTTTGAGTCCCTTAGTTATTTTTTTTCCTTCTTTTTGGCTGAGTTGGAGGGTGGAAGCACAAGGAGCTTTTGAATCCATTCTTGGCCAATGGTTGCATTGAAAAAAGGTAATACCCCAACCCTTTTATATATTTTTATCATTCTATTTATAAGTTGGTAATTGATCTGTGTTATTAAGTGTTCTTGATTGATAGATGGTCTTATAGTAGGATTTTGTTTTACTTAAGCACTGTTTAATAAGCTTCAGAATGAGCCCCATCCTAAGCACGGTGCCTTGTTTATCTTATATACTTAATCTAGTCTTTCATTATTTGTTTGAGTTGGATGTTCTAAATGAGTGTTAATCCTTTGCAAGAATGTTTGAGATTGCTGGAAATTTGAAATGATTTATATTGGAATGACTTTGAGGCTTGATAAAGGTCAACAGTGCACCGTTAAAATATATATTGAAATAAGAGGTGCTTAGTTTAATTAGGGAACACATAGGGTGTTGTAAGGCTGTTGGAATTCTAATTTGGTTTGTTTGACTCTTTGGTAAGACTGCTTTGTGTTAGGAAGTCCATATGACATGTTTATAGGGTCATCATTGGATTGCTTGCATCATAATGTGATAACACCTATCTCCAAAAGGGATTCATGACTTAAGTACATTTCTAGTTGTGTCTAAGGACCTCTGTTTTGCATTATTGAACATGTCCAGAATTGTCATTAGTTGATTTGTGATGTTCTTCTTTTTAAAGTAATACTTCCCTACTCCTATCCTACCATGCTTAAGTGAGAATCACCTTAAAGCTGTGCCTTAAGAATCTGGGTGTAAATGTGTTATGCCTTCCATGGTTGATGCTGCATTGCTATACAAATGCCATAATTTGACTCTCTATGTGATTTGTTCCTATTCCTTATTGGTTTGTTGAAATCTATAGTGTGCAGTAACTGTTTTGACTTTAGTAAATATGGTTTAAAAAAAGGGGGGACTAGGGATACAGGCAGATTAAGAATGCAACATTTCATTAAATGAGGAAGCCTTATGTTCTTTCTTAGACTAGTCTGGCTTATTGTTTCATGATAAGAGCAAGTCTAATTAAAACAAGATTTACAGTTTATATATGCTTTGTTGGAAACTAATTTGCTTGAGATTCTTACCTGATTATGACCTCTGGATTAAGCTTAACTAATGAAAATAACCAGCTTGTTATTGACTATGTAAGTTCTGAATTAAGAAATACTGAGTGGACCTAGCCTTAATAGCTAATCATTATTAAGTTAGATGTTTGAATACTGATCAGGGATAGAACCATAATGAGAATAAATCTATAAAGGCACTAAACCAAGATTGTTAGAGGGAAAAGAGGGTTAAGCTAATGATGAACCCTTAGTTTGGTAAAGTGGCATTGCTTTACAAGTCTAGTCTATTTTCAATGATAAAACATGACTAGGTAAAAAGGAAGGAGGATAAAACTGCCTAGACTAGCTTGAACCTTGTGTATATTCATTAGAAGAACTCTGTCTTGAGACTAGGTTGGCAAGGGATTTGAATCAATTTTTTTGCTAAGAAATTAGTCCTTTTAGAACTTGAGTAGGAATCTAAAATGCTTGCCTTGTGACCTGTTTATGAAGATGCCATATTGTTCTTTGCACCTACATGACAGTTCAGGGATTTCTTTCACTTGCCAGTTGAGTCTGTCTTCCTTCTTTCCTTTTCTTCCATTCCTGTGCATGTTGTTGTGTCAAAAACTTAAACGTTTGGTCTTGCTTAAGTAATAAAGGATCTTTACTGAGAATGAGAGTTGGTTCATCGCCATTTGGTTATTTGTTTTGCTTGAATTCCCTTTGTGTTCTGTTTAGAGGTGTTGAATGTTTAAAAGAAAGTGATCATGCCATATCCAAGATCAAAATTGCCTATCTAGTCTGTACTGTTGAATCATGAGATTTCCTACATGAGTTCTATTGGAACATAACTGGCTAAAAAGATAAAAAAAAAAGGGGGGGGGGGGGGGGGATCTGCCTACTGTCACTACTTGAATCATTTGTGTTTGGGCGTAATCTCTAATACTTTGTCCAGATATCCTAGTTACCATTATTTACTTGGTTGCCTCATACACATTTTCTATGATTTGGCCAGATGAAGTTTGTAATATGGCATAACTGGATGAATTCCTAGATTGGTTTAAGATGGTTCTGTGAAGAAGGTTAAAGAACTTGTTGATGACACCTTGACTTATGCTGTGATTCTGTATGGATTTTCCTAGCTTCTAGTGGTGAAAATGATCCTAATCCTAGCCTAAATGATCATCTCCATTCCCATGTCCATGCATTTGAGCTTGTTAGGGCATTTAGTTGTAAGTGACTCCTGGTAACAATACTCTTTATGATTAGAGAAAGGTTGAAGGTAAGCTAAAAATCACATGGCCAGGAAGAGTCTTTTTTAAAGGTGCCTTGAGAGGGGATCTAGGGGGGTGATCAAGCACTGTATGATTCACCACACTTTCCCTTCATATAAAAGGCTCCATTGCACTTTCATAAGCCCATGGTGGTGCATGCTAACTGTACAAATCTTTCAAACGATCATGAGAATTTTGTTGATAGAACCTAGAAAACTTGGCTAAAATCAGACATGCATTGATAAGTGGCTTAGTGAAACCTAGTTATTAACCTAGGTGCACATGTACATGACTGAACTAGAACACCAAAGGAAAAGCTTATAGGGAAACAAAAAATTTGAATAGGTAAAGCGTTGAAACTGAAACTGAGTTCGAAGAAAATGTCAAGATCATGTAAGTCCTTCCGCTTTCAAGAAACTCCACCAAAGAGACATGAATGATTTTATACATCCTTTCTATGCTATGTGTGCAGCCTGCATACTTTTACTTGATGTTTTCATCCAGTTAAGTCTAACTGAGACCTGAAAATCCAGCTACCCACTATGTTTATGTGTTTAGCTTGACTGAAATTAGTTTCCTTTCTCATGTTATATCTGTCTGCTCAGTCTACACCTAGCCTTTGCAAATGTGAGTTGGAATATACATTCCTTTTACTAGGGCCTATTTGCTTCCCTTTATATGTGCAGTTTGTGTTTATGACTGAGTTTTATATTGGAATCTATCTATGGTTGTACATCTTCATAAAAAGATTTAATAGCTTATTTTGCATAGACCACTCCTGGCTTAAAATAATGCATAGTATGATGGATATATTCCTGTTCCTTGTTGTAATTAAGTAGTAGTAATGATGTACAGTGAAATATTATCCTTTGTTTCTTAGGAGTTATGTTTTGCATTTTCTTCTGTGTCCTGGGTTGAAGGCTAGACTGTTCAATGATATTTGGTTCTAATTGTGCACTTGTGTTTGATTGTGGTAATGTTGAGGATCATTTGGGGTTGGTCAAACCTTCCCCCAGTGGCAGCCATGTCTGGGGTTTAATGAAACCCCTTGAATCTTGTGCGACACTGGGAATAAGGATGGTGGCAACCACCCTAATCTCATTCCAAAATACTCAGCCCACACATCACTAAAATGCACTATGAGAGAAAAATATCATGTTAGGGCAGTTTGGCTACTTCTATTTTTAATAATATTACTATACGTGTATATCTTCTATATATATTATGTGAATTTTATAGGATCCAGTCTGACCAAACTCTTTTTCTTTTTTCCCCCGTTTTCCTCTCTTACTCTTCGCATGGCCACTTGGGCCGAGGACACAGCCTCCCTATTGGGCCAGGACAATTCTTTCAGATTTCTATAGAGTCCGAGGAAGGGAAGCTAATATGTGTATCCATGAAGGCCCAACCATGGGTGAAAATGGTTAAGGGGTTTGGTACACCCCAAGTTATTTCATTATTATTGTATGATACATTTACATTTATACTTGTATTTGTAAACTCACATTACTATTGGAAACCAAATGGTTGGAACTAGACGTTTTAGGCAAACGGTACTTAAGCCGTTTAGTTGGACTTTAGGCTCCTTCGTGAATTTTCAAAACCCGTCTTATTTCCTTACTTTAAAAAAAAGGGATTTTCTAAGAGGCAAATCAGATGGCTTTCTTATAAAAATAAATTAGATTTAGAGAAATTCGTGTAGGTGTTAGCATAAGAGCGTTTTACCAGAATTATTTGTCAAAAAGTCATTTCAGAATTATAAGGAACACACTGCTCTTTATATATATATATATATATATATAAACCAGTTGTAATAGAAATGAGAGATTTTGTATCATGGTGAATTCAAAAAATCAATAAAAAATATACTACACTTTGCTTAAAAACCGGCATGGTTTTGGATAAAACCCAACAAACAAAAACCGAGTTTTGGGCCAAGGCCCACCAAATTGCCATAAACCCAGATTTAAATTCAAAACCAGTCTCGGACGTTTTTTTTTCCAGAAATAAGACCAACAAAAACATGTTTTGCGGCTAGAGCCCATTACACTTTCTTATCCAAAAAAAATAAATCATTAACTCTTTTCCTTTTAAACAAACATAAGCCTATATGATTTTTTTTATTTTTTAAAAAATCCCCTTACTTCCAAAACATGTGGTCACCTATTGTTTATTACAAATTGAACTTATTCTTTGCGGCCCAATGCCGAACCAAGATGATTTTTAAGACAATGTACTAAAAAACATTCTTTTGAAAAAATGGAATAATAAGTAAGGAGTTCTTGGCGTGTATATGCGATTGACCCGAACCAAGTGTTGATTAAGGCATGCTAGAAATACATGTATATCTTTATCATAAAATGGTTTCCTTCCATACAAAAATTATTTATCCTCATATATAAGAGGAAATATATTCATTGGTATACGATAGATCCAACCTAAAAAATAGCCCATATATAAGGGAACTACACTCAAATTCTTTCAAAAAGAACTTGAGATGCAATAAAAGGAAATATGTTTTACAGGAATTTTACACTAAATAAATAGTTCATGCAAATACCCACACATTGGAATTCGAAGGTCAACCGTACAGTACGGATCCTTAATACTAAGGTGTCTAACACCTACCCTAGGGGATCACCAGAACCCTTACCTAGAACTTTGGATTAAGAAGGATTTTTCACGGTGTATGAATAAACCCTTCCAAAACTGGTTTTCCTAATTTCCTAAAAATTAGGTGGCGACTCTTTTAAAACAAAGTCCAAAAGAGCACCAACGATTTCGAAGTAGCTTTTTCTGAGCGCTAACCCCGCCTGCGAAGAATGTGAACTGTTACAGCTATATGTGGCATATGGCCACCATTATTTTCTCATCTATCATAGCTAGCTGCTCATAGCAGTTTTTAACCTATTCGGCATCGTCTAGGTCTTCTTTTTGAATAGTTCTTAACGAGAGAATTTCTACTTCTGCGGGTATGACTGCTTCTATACCGTAAACAAGAAGGTAAGGGGTAACTCCGGTGGATGTCCGGGTTATGATCCTATACCCCAACAAAGCATATGGCAATTGCTCCTGCCAGTCCTTGTAGTTGTCGATCATTTTTTGCAGGATTCTTTTAATGTTCTTGTTGGAAGCCTCTACGGCTCTGTTCATCTGTTGCCGGTAGGCAATAGAATTCCTGTGGGTTACCTTGAATTGCTCACAGATGTCTTTCATCAGATGGATGTTCAGATTGGCTCCATTGTCTGTAATGACGGACTCGGGCACACCGAAGCGGCATATGAGATTGTTCTTGATAAAGTCAGTCACAACCTTCTTGGTCACTGACTTGTGAGAAGTTGCTTCCACCCATTTGGTGAAGTAGTCGATGGCAACTAAAATGAAGCGATGTCCATTGGATGCCGATGGCTCAATGAGTTCGATGCCGTCTATCCCCCAAGTGACGAATGGCCAAATTAAGCTCATTGCACATAGCTTTGTCGGAGAAACCTTTATCAGGTCCCCGTGTATCTGACATTGATGGCATTTTTGCACGAATTTATAGCAGTCGTGCTCCATGGTCATCCAATAGTATCCAGTCTTTAAGACCTTCTTGGCCAGAATGAATCCATTCATATGAGGTCCACATGTCCCTGCGTGTACCTTTTTCATCAATTTTGTGGCCTCTTCGGCGTCCACACATCTGAGTAAACCGAGGTCGGGTGTCCTCTTGTATAATACGTTTTTGTTCAGAAAGAACCCATTGGCTAACCTCCTAATGGTCTTTCTTTGATTTCCTAAACTTTCTGGGGGTATTCTCATTTTTCCTGGTACGCTTTGATGCCAACGTACTATGGTTTGCCATCTGGCTTTGCCTCGAGTGAGCATATTGAGGCTGGTTGTCTTTCAAAGAGATCTCCAGAGGATCAATGTGAGTACTATCGGGGTGCTGAATCATGGAGGCTATCGTGGCCAAAGTATCAACGAACTCGTTCTGAGCCCTCGGAGTGTGCTTGAAGTCTATGCTTTCCAATCTACTGCATAGTCTTTGTACCAGATTCACATATGGTAGTATCTTCTCATTGTTGGTGGCCCAATTTCCTTTCACTTGATTGATGAGAAAATTGGAATCTCCGATTACTAACAACTCTCATATGTTCATGTCTAATGCCATTCTGAGGCCAAGAATACATGCTTCGTACTTGGCCATATTGTTGGTACATCTGAAGTTGAGTTTTGCGGCCATTGAATAGTGTTGTCCTGTTTCTGATATCAAGACTACTCCGATGCCGGAACCTTTGTAGTTGAATGTTCCGTCGAAGAACAGTCTCCATCCCGAGTATGGCTTGGCCACCTCTTCATCCATTGCTATCACTTTTTCGTCAGGGAAGAAAGTCCATAATGGTTTGAGTTCGTCATCAACGGGACTTTCTGCTAGTAGGTCGGCCAGAGCTTGTCCTTTGACTGCTTTCTACGCTATGTACACAGTGCCAAATTTGCTTAGTAGAATTTTCCATTTGGCTAGCTTTCCAACGGGCATCGGCTGACGAAAGATATACCTTAATGGATCCATTCTAGAGATGAGGTGAGTGGTAAACATCGGCAGGTAATGTCTTAGTTTTTGGGCGTAACACGTTTTCTCCACGAGTGTGTATCTTGACTCGCAGGATGTGAACTTCATGCTCAGATAATAAATGACATATTCCTTCTTGACTTCTTCATCATGTTGGGAGAGCATACACTCGAAAGCGTTTTCTGATACTGACAGGTATAGTAGTAGTGGGCTCCCTGACTTGGGTGGCACTAAGACTGGAGGATTGGAAAGGTATTGCTTGATCTTGTTAGATGCCTCCTGGCATTCCTCTGTCCATTTTGTGGGAGCGTCTTTCTTGAGCATTTCAAGGATTGGTTCCATAATCACAGTCGACTGGGCTATGAGTCGCCCACTGTAGTTCAGCCTTCCAGAAAAGCTCATGACTTCTTTCTTGGTTTTGGGAGGCAAAAATTCCTGAATTTCCTTGATTTTGTTAGGATCTAGTTCAATTCCCCTTCGGCTGACTATGAACCCTAAGGGCTCGTTTGGTATGACGGATAAGCAAAATAGTCCTGGGATAAAAATTTAGTGCCGTCTTATCCTATGTTTGGTTGGAATAAAAACTCGTGATAACTAATCCCGGGATTATAGTGTTTTTTTATCCCACATTGAGGGTGGAATAACAATCCCAGGATAACTTGTTTTCTAACCAAACGAGCCCTAAGAGCTTAATCACAGGCACTCCAAATGGGTACTTTGTCCGGTTGAGTTTTAGGTTGAACCTGCTAAGTCTGTCGAAGAACTTACACAAATGGAGAGTATTCTCGGAAATTCTCTTGACTTTATGATAACATCATCTACGTAGACTTCGATCTCTCGATGTATCATATCATGAAAAAGGGTGGCCATTGCTCTCATGTATGTGGCACCGGCACTCTTTAGGCCAAACGACATTACTCTATAGTGATAAACTCCCTAAGGGATGATGAAAGCTGTCGTTTCATCGTCTTCTTCGCTCATGAGTATCTGATGGTACCCAACGAAACAATCCACAAATGACTGCAAGTTGTGCTTGGCCCAATTATCAATGAGAGTATAGATGTTCAGAAGGGGAAAGTTATCTTTTGGACTAGCCCGGTTGAGATCTCGGTAATCCATATAGATCCGAATTTTTTCGTCCTTCTTGGTTACTAGCACTATGTTTTCTAATTAAGTGGGGTAGGACATTACCTCCACTATTCCAAATTTGATTTGTTTCTCCACTTCGCCCTTTATCCTGATACTCATGTCTGGTTTGAATGTCCGGGTCTTTTGTTTGACCAGAGCAAATCCCTCCTTGATGGGTAATACGTGAGCCACTATCTCAGTGCTAAATCACAGCATATCGATGTATGACTAGGCGAAGAGGTCCACATATTCCTTCAACAAAGCTATGAGCTCTTCTTTCTGTGGTGTTTCCAAATGCTCACTAATTCGCGTTTCTTTAACATTCTCTTTATCACCGAGGTTGATTACCTCGTTTTCGTCCATGTTTGGTTTCTTTTTGTCTTCTAATTCTTCCAATTCTTCTACCAGGCCTTCTGGCATCATCGTCTCCTTGTTGCATTCCTCGTACTCTTGTTCATTATTTTCCTCGTTCGTTTCACGACATGTCATGATATTTTCGGTTGTTTTATCATTATTATTATCACTGAAAAAAGCGAGGCAAAGTAAAGTTAGGTTTTTATCATTGTTCATTGTGCATGGTTTATAAAGAATGTTTTATTATTAGTAGTAAAGAGTGTTTTTACGTAAATCGAGGCTTTCATCGATTCAAAAGTAATTGATTACACACTGCGACCCTCTTCAGGAACAACATCAGAACATTCCCCTTTTTTAACTTTATGGAGTAAATTTAGAAAGGGTGATCATTTGGGTTTTGGTCAATGTCACCGGTTTTAGCAAAATGATTTAAAAGAAGCCCATCTTTCTACAGAGAACTGCGTATGGTAGGTGCTTCCTGACATTCTTCGATAATGGCGCATCACTCTTTATCTTGGAAGAGTGGTCCCAGGCTCTCATCAGCTTCTTTGTCATTCTGCATCAATACCTGCTTAGAAAATGACTGGTATAACCCTGGAATTGGCTGAGGCAATCCTTTATTTTCTAAGTCTCTTTTGGCAGCTTTTCTGTGCTCACTTCTGCTAGGATTATACCCAGACCGAAGTGATAATTTTCCTTGGTATTGGCACAAACTCTGCTATGCCATCCAAATCTTTTCCCAGGCCCTTCCCTGGTTTGAATCCATTTCTCACCATTGTGGAGGCAATCATTCTGTAGACTGCCAGCATTGGTTATGAATTTCTTCTGTTTCATATGCTGCTCCAACATATTCCACCATGTGGAAATTGGGACTCCCTTCAATCACTGGCACCGCGTTGTACGAATATTTTTGCACATCCTTCTCAGTTCCAATCACAATTTCTTGGCCTTGCCATTCAAACTTCATTTCTTGGTGCAGTGTTGATGGTACCGCACCGGCAGAGTGCATTCATGGTCTTTCCAGTAGTAGATTGTAGTTGGCGGTGATTGTCCTGACTTGAAATTCGGTTGTGAAAGAGGCGGTTCCTATCTGGATGTGGAGATCCACTTCGCCTATAGAATCACACTAAGATCCATCGAATGCTATAACATTGGTCCAGCTTTGGCAAATTTTTCCTATGTTGTGGCCAAGCTGGGTCAGTATGGTCAGGGGACAGACATTGAGTACTGCCCCATTATTGACAAGTACTCTTTCAATAACTTTGTAACGAATGGAGGTATGCTTTGGGATGCCCTGTCCCGTTGAACATCTCAAATTTCGGGATCTTGAATCCTTCTGGAAGGTCCAAGTCCAGGTGCATGCACAGATCATCGTACCTCAATCCTGCGAGCAATCTTGTGACTCCGTTAGACCTCTCCAGTAGTTCTTCCATTTTCCTCTCCATGTACTTCTCACACTTGTTGTCTTCGGCCTTCCATGCTTTCTCCATTTCCTCATAGTGATCCAATTCTTTGTGTCCTGCAGAGGATTCATTTGGAGCGTTAGGAGTATAAAAGGACACTGTTTGGATAGTAGAGTGGCCTGGTGGGACTGACATGGTTTTCTCGGTAGGCAAAGCCGAAACATGTGGTCGACTTGCCAGATTGATGAACACCGGCTGAGGAGCTTGATACTAGGAAACCGAGTAAGTGTTTCCCAGAATTTGGGTGTATTTTGCTGGAGGAGGGGTGCGATAAGAAGTACTGATGTGATGCGGGTCAGTTGGATTTTGCGAAGGTGGACCACTCCCTGGTGAATAAATCAGGAAATGTTCGGGCATCGGAGAGCTAGGTGAGGGAAATGGAGGAGGAGGCCTCCTTCCTTCAGCAGAAGTATCCTTGTTGAAGTCGGCTGTCTCAGCCTTAGCAATCTTGTCTTAGAGGGCCATGACAATACTTAGTAATGTTGGAATTACGTCCTTTTGAGGCAATGCCTCTTGGGGGTCTTGGGTATCTCCTTGGAGGAGAACGAGCTCATTCCTTCCATGATCCGGTGTACCAGTCATATTTTCTTTCCTTTTGTTGTCGTTCGAGAGGGATGCTAACGTGGCTTTTGATCTTGTGAAGTATGCCAGTTTTCGTTTCTAAACTAATCGGCTTGTTCGATAAGAAATAAAAATAACTCAAAGATAGGTAAAGTTAGTTCCGGAAGATAATGTAAAAAACAAAATATCATATGTGTTGTATTTGAAAACACACGTAGCACACAAAGTCTTGTATTAAAGCCCGAATAACGAATTGATCCTTTGTTCTAAAGGTTCGGATGTTATGGGCCTTTTGTGTTTGAGTGGATATTGGTCCAATGGGCTCAAAGGTTGACTTACTTTGGCAAACCTTTCTCCTTTCTAAAACAACAATTGGGGGAGGATTATAATTTATATTATATAGGGGCCGAGTCTTACGTAGACTGCCTACTTATCCCTCCGGAGGAAATCAGGCCCCAACGTAGTTCAGCTTATAAAGGAGGATATATATATTTCCTAAATATCCTTTAGTCTAAACTTAAACTAAGACATCTCCAGATCAGGCCCGATAAGGGCTTCCCACATATCCCTACATAGGGACATCAGGTCGGCGTGGTTCCTTACATATTTAGGGGGAGGGGGTAACTTCATTGTGGAAAAGCAGGGGACACCCAATAGCTACCCAAAAATGTAGCTCTACGAGTCGCTATCCTTACGAACTCGCTCTCCCATATTGTCTTTCTTTCTTTTTAGAACCTTGGTGGGAGGATGACCAAGATCTCCCCAACTCTGATCATGTGCTCGAGTTAAAGCTTGAAGGCATCACATTCTTAAATATCATGTCCTGTAGCTCCCATATGGAACAAACATCTCTTATTTCTCTTGGGTCTTAGTGGGCAGGCTCCTCGGGTCTAACCCTTTTCAAAACGGCTAGGGTTGAGAAGATATGGGAGTAAGATTCCTCGAACACTGTGAAATCATAATGCCATATCGGTGTCTCGGTAGTGACTCCTTCTCCTGGGGTGATAAGGTCATGTACTAGTCGATCATGTGGCCCCCATAGAGTCCCAATAACCCTATTGTCTATCTGAGTGATGATTCTTTTTCTTAGACCCAAACACTCGTTCAGAGTATGACCGACTTGATTGCAGTGGAAGGGGCACCTTTTGTAAGCATAGAATAGCGTAGGGACTAGCAGTTGAGCTCGTGTGGTGCAAGGTATTCCGGTGGCTTGCATTTTCTCGAACACGTCTTCTCAACTGACGGGTCGAGGAGCCACTCGAAAAGGGAAGGATCGGGCTTTGAAGGCTATTCCCCACCAGACAGGTGAATGAGGATCTTCTCTTAGTCAGATTCCCCGCCCACATCAAGTCCTCCCACCTGGAACTGAGGGAACATTTCTAGAGGTTCCAGGTCTCTCTCAGCTTCTATGTCTACAGGTTCAGATTCTTCCTATTCCATATCTTGAGGTTCATGTCACAACCCAAAAAGATGAGTCGTGATGAGTGCCTGACCTCTACTGATCAAACACCCCCATACTTGTATCTGGATAACACTAAATAACAAGGTGGCCCATCTATGACTCATAATTGAACTATACTGACTCTTAAAAGGATGACATCATGAAATCTACATCAATAACTCACAACTATATATATATATATATATATACTGAAAATAAACGTGCAAGCAGACTATGCCGCTACATATGTTGTACAACAAAAGAATGGGAGCCGACAAGGCTATACAATATCCCAACTACATATAACTGTCTATAGACCTCTACTAAAATACAAAGCTATAGGAAGAATGAGACAGGGCCCCGTCATACTCGTATATATATACATCTCAAAAATGGCATACCAAAAATAGACCACAGCTCCAGATCAAGTGGAGCACACTGACTACTGCTGGATGGAAGTCCTACTGAGCTGGATCGCTTGTCTATCTACCTGAACCTGCGGGCATGAACGCAGCCCCCCGAGCAATAGGGGAGTCAGTACAGATAATGTACCGAGAATGTAAGGCATAAAAACAACATGTACATATGAATCACAAAAGATATCTGAAACAGGAAAGCTAAACTCAATATCTGAAAGTGCCTATGCGGCGTATGATATGCATGCTCTCTTTTAAAATCATATATAGTATAACTGCTGATGCTGTGGAACATACAGCCCGATCCATGTATCATGTCATCCCGCGTCCGGAGTAATCTCAAAATCTACCCACTGCAGTGGTGCGCATATCCACGTATCTACTCGGCCGACTATAGCGTGATGTGGTGTAAGAAAATAGTTGTACATACATATAATGCATGAAAGACTCGGAAAAAGAGTACTCTGAACTACTCTGAGCAACATAAGATCTCTGGAAGCCATAGGTATAAAACATAGGAGATCAAGGATACGATGAATCCTATACCATCTAGGAGTAGAGTCTTTGGAACTCGCTCGCTTACTCTGTTCGTTCATAAGATAAGGATCATGCCAAAAAGAATATAAGGGACAGCCTTAACATACCTTGAAGTGTATCTAGTCATCCAACGTCTACTTCACGAACTCGTAAGTCTACAATCAAGATAACATAGGCCACAATTAGACCCTTTACAACACTGTCCAATTCAAATACGAAAGGAGCTTAACGAATTGCAGACAACATCTCCTTTATAAACATAACAATCCTTCAACTTCAAATTCAATCCAACATCAACAACAATACCAACAACAACAATATCAATACTTCCATATCAAAATATAATCAAATCTATTCCAAATCATCCCTCAAAACAGCCCTTAATCCTAAGTTTACCCTTATTCAACTTACCACTCTCATAACTATATTTCCTTTACTACTTAAAAACACTAAAACTCTTGTTGAGGGGTCTAGGAATCCAAGAATCAAACTTCAACTCCAATTCCTAAGCTCAAAAACTTCAATGGAACCCTAGGAACAACTTTCCCTTAACAAGCTCGAGTTTAAGGGGCTCAGTTCTTTCTAAATCTTCACTAATATGATGGAAAAGGTTGAGAGGAAGTATTTTAGGGTTCTCTCTGGTTTGGGGAATGAAAATGATGAGGGTAAAAGTTAGGTTGCATATATATATATATATATACATATAGGTGGAACTAAAAAGTTCCAGCGATGCGGGTTGACGGATAGGATGACGGCTCGTCGACGTCCTCCGTCGACCTGCCACCTGAAAGTTCAGAGGCAGCGGCTCATCGATGGTGTACACTGATGGCTCGTCGATGTGTCAACGGCCCGTCAAAGGCGACTTGTTTCTTTAGACTTTCTTGAGTCGCTCCGACTTGCGTCGATTCAATTTGTTGAACTTGTAGACCTATCGTATTGCAAGAAACATATACTTGTACTTTGGTAAACGCGAGGTAAAACACTTAATATCATGAAAACTCGAGTGTGGATCTCTATACTAAGGGTATAAACTACCAATAATCCAAGGACTTCTTGAGGCAAAAACAAGAGGTGTAACATTCTCCACCCTTTAGAAACATTCGTCCTTGAATGTTCATACAAGTCATGAGCTATAATTTTTTTTATAGAGTCTCCCCTGTAAATATACCAATCCAACCAGCACACAGCAACCCAATACAATGCCACACGGGCCACATACTAAAATAAACAACACCATGGCCTCACACGACCAATCACAATAACTATAAATAAATCCAATACCTAGGGGTGATGATGCCTCAAACTGGGCCTCCTGGGACAACGAAAACAAGAACGGGAACTCAGTATTCATCTCCTCTTCCGGTTCCCAAGTCACTTCTACAGCATTATTATTCCTCCAGAGCACTTTAACAAAAGCCACATCCTTATTCCGTAATCAACGAACCTGTGTATCTAATATAGCCACTGGGGTCTCCTCATATGATAACTGCTCGGTCACCTGGATATCATCTACCGTTACAATTCTTGAGGAATCTCCTATACACTTATGGAGCATGGACAGATGGAATACCGGATGTACAAACTCCAACTCAGAAGGTAGTTCTAACTCTTATACTACTTTACCCACTGTGTGAATGATTCTATATAGCCCACTGTATCGAGGGCTCAACTTACCCTTCTTGCCAAATCTCATTACTCCCTTCACAGGAGAAACTTTTAGGAAGACCTAATGTGTCGCCGATTATCTATATAGGATTTCTGTCGACTCTACGCCGCTAGTAATCTTTCTTGAATCACTTTCACCTTGTCAACTGCTTGCTGTATTAAATCTGGGCCTACTAATTAATTCTCTTCAACATCAAACCATCCTATAGGCGATCTACATCTTTACCCATATAAAGCCTCATAAGGAGCTATCTGAATGCTAGAATGGTAACTATTATTATATGCAAACTCAATAAGAGGAAAATGATCATCCCAGCTACCTCGGGAGTCAATCACGCAAGGTCTAAGCATATCCTCAAGTATCTGTATAGTATGTTCGGTATGTCCATCTGTCTGCGGATGAAATGCAGTACTAAGGCTCACCTGAGTCCCTAATCCATTCTGAAAAGATCTCCAGAAGTTAGCTATGAATTGTGCCCCTCTATTTGAAATAATGGTTGTAGGAACACCATGGAGTCGTACAATCTCTCTAAGATAGAGCTCGCGTAATCTTCAACTGAATAAGTAGTTCTGACAGGTAGAAAGTGAGCTAACTTTGTAAGCTTGTTACACCCCGAAAAATTTCCCGTTGATGCACAGTGAATAGACTAACTAAAGGCACGAATTATACGGTATCGCAATAAGTAAGAAATATTTGATGATTCTAAATGAGATTTCAAAGATATGTAAGGTAGGAGACGAAAGTTGTTAAGGAAAGAAAGGTATATGTTGTGTGTCGGGCAGGATTTACGAGTATTGAATGAATCATGGCTTAATGATGTTATGTAGAAGAATTATAACGTCCCTTAGATTGTTAATGAAGTGTTAAACAAGTGAGAAGAAGGTTACATAAGGATTTGAGATCAAACGAAGTGACGAGAACAAAATCGAAGAAGAGATAGATTATACGACCAATTATACAGTCCGTATAATATTATACGGTCCGTATAATAGTCCGCAGAATCGTCACAGTGAAGGTCCCTCACTGATGGGATTATACGGTCACTTATACAGACCGTATAATGTGTCGTATAATGTTCACAGAATGAGTTATTGCCGGGATAATTTTACGGTCACTTATACGGACAATATAAATTTATACGGACCGTATAAGTGTCCGTATAATTCAGTCGGGACAGAATTTTAAGTTTTTAAATAAGGGACCCAAGTTCATTATTTTCATTTGTAACATCCCGTAAATCCGTATAGAGTGTGAAAGCATTGTATGAGTCCTTTGGAACCTTATATGTTGGGTTACGTGCATGGCTTTAGGCTAAAGACCCAAGAGGAGAGGGTCAAAATGAAAATTCTCTACAGTTTCACGAAAAGGAGGTTTGACGGTCATCCTTTGTACCGTCGTTCTGTTCGACGCTCCGTCCTTTACACCGTCGATTGTAAGGAAGAGAAAGTTGCTCATTCGAAATTTCATGACTTTGACGGATAAGATCGACGCTCCGTCGATCTGTTCGATGCTCCATCGTTTGTACCGTCGAATTGACCTAGCACAAAGACCATTCGACGGAGCAGATCGATGCTCCGTCGTTCTTCTCGACGCTCCGTCCATTGTACCGTCCTTTGTGCCTACCGGGCTGAAATTATATAAGTTGCAAAATTTTAGTTTTTCTTCCATTCTTTTCACTCTCAAAAACCCTAAGGACGAAAATATCTCTCTAGGGCTCCAACACTAAGGTAAGAACATCTTAATCATTGATTATCAATCCTAACAATAAACCCATGATTCTTAACATAGTTCTTGTGACTAAAACCTAGGGGTTGCAACATAATTCTTCCTAAAGTGATTCAAGCTAGGGTTTGGGTGTTGTTCACTAGGAAAGTGAATTGTTAAACTTTGTTTAACACACTAAGGTATGTCTTTCTTTTAAAAACCTTATCATGGATATATGTTTTCTTCTCAAAGGTTATTTATTGAATAAAAAGGTGAACTTTTCATGCAAAACCCTAATTCATGTCTTTGCTTGTGGTTGGTGTGCATGAGGGGACAAGCCCACTTTAAACCTTGATTGTATTATCTTTTATATGTATATGAAGTCATAATCGTTTTCTTCTATAAGAGATGATCAGTGATGATGGTTAATTGTTGGTATTGATAATTTTACAAAGAAACTAAGACAAAGGAATCTTGTTTAAAGAAGTAGAAACGTTTTCAGAATTGTCTATGAAACTATGGATTTTCGTAATGGTATAATGAACTTTAATGCTATTTGATGGTGTGACTACTTTGAGATAAATTGTGAATCGGCTTCTATGCTATGAACTTTGTTGTTGTGTTTGTCCTAGCTACTCGGGAGGAAGGGTAGCCACTATGGATCCTAGTGTGATAATGCCTAGCCATTCAGGAGGAAGAGTGGCCACTTCCGGGTTCGCTACCTAGGGTGTGATTATGCCTAGCTATTCGGGAGGAATGATAGCCACCGCTGAATTTCATATTCCGGTGTGGTGCGCTGTGACAAGGGAACCTCTACGGTGACCCCTTCGATGTGCTTGATGCTTGGGCCTGTATTGGCATGTGTGATATTCTTATTTTCTCATGAAATTGTTGTTGTTAATTATGATCAATTGAAAGTCATATTGGAAGTTGTACCTTGACAAGAGGCCTCATAATCGGTTTTGATAATTCTTATTGAGATACACAAACTAAATAACTGTTCTTACATTGGTTTTCACATGATTTTTAAGACTGATTTCTTTATGTATTATTGTACTTTATTTTCATATCACTTGTTGTCCCCGAGACACTCACTGAGTACGAAGTACTCAGGCATACCATTGTTTTTTTTAAGGCATGTTAGGTAATAGTGAAGAGCAGGTTCTTGATACTCCGGGCGTTTAGGAAGGACTTGCGGTTGCTGCTGATTTAGTGAGCCCACACATTCCTTCGTGGGACACCCTATTTATTTAATTACATTTATTTATATTAGTCTCCGGGTGCGTCCCGATGAGTTTGACATTCATTCCTTATTCTTAGAAGCTCCTTAGTATACATTTGAATGTGGGTAGAAAAAGAGTTGTTAGTTAACTCTTTCGGGCACACTGTCATGTTTTGGTTGAATTATTTAAATTATAAAGACTTCCGCTGATTTAACTCTTATATTTATGATCTGTTTGCATTTATTTTATTAAACTGTTGGAGGCGAATGTTGAACCTGGCGGGTTAGAGTGTTATTATTGCATCATTTAGGTTCTTCCGATATTGTTCATGATGTCGGATGCCGGTCACGTCTAGGGTGGGTTTTGGGGCGTGACAAGCTTGGTATCAGAGCCTAGGTTTAAATATGTCCTAGGATTGTCGTCTGTGTCTGTGGAGCTGTGTCTAGTGGAGTTTTCCTAATGCAGCCTGATCACCTGCATGACTGAGAAACTCCCAGGACATTTATAGGTGTTTCCTATTCTTCTTGACTCTAGATTGTGTTGTAGAGCTTAAATTCCTTTTTAGGATCATTCTAATTCGCTCGTTAATTCGTGCCTTGCAGAAGTGACTCTGACGCGATCCAAAAATGGTAAACATGGACGTCCTGTGAAAGTTAACCGAAATCTTGGGGGCACGAATGCTGCTAATGGAAATGATGCTGGAAATCAAGCACCACCTCCAGCACCGCCTGCTCCGGATGTTCCTGTTGCGGGTGTACCTGAGATTGGTACTATGGAAATGGCTATTCAAATGTTGACTGCATTGGTTGCTGCTCAGCAGCACGTGGAGGTGTAGGACCTCATGGTGGAGGCAGACTTAAGCAATTCCTCGACTTGAAGTCACCAGAGTTCTTTGGGTCACGAGAGATGGATAACCCCCAACACTTTTTAGATGAGACCTTCAAGGCATTGAGGGCAATGGATGCTCGAGATTCCGAAGCTGTAAGGCTTGCTTCTTATCAGCTGAAGGATGTTGATCACGTATGGTTTGAGATATGGGAATCTGAGAGGGATGACGCTGCTTTAGCTCCGACATGGGCTGAATTTGAAGAGGCGTTCATGGAAAGGTTCTTGTCTGATGAGGAAAGAATTACTATAGCTACAAAGTTTGAAAAGCTAGAGCAGGGTAACAAGTTAGTTCGTGAGTATAGTTTGGAATTCACCCGTCTGTCAAAGTATGATTTATACATGATTCCGAATGAAAAACATAAGTTGACTCGCTTTGTGAAAGGCTTGATACCACGTATCAAGTCTGCATGTGCTGCTGTTGCAATGCCTCATACTTCTACTTTCTCATCTTTGGTTGGGTTTGCTGAGCAACAAGAGAGTTGGAAAAATGAGGAGAGAGTGGATCGAGATCAGAACAAGAAGGCCCGATCGGCGGGTGGTTTCAGTGGTAATAATTATAAGGGAGGACAGAGTAAAGGGTATTCTGCACCTGCTCAGTCTGGAGCTTATTCCTATGCTAGTGTGCCTTCTGGTAGGCAAGGCCAGAATAATAATAACAACAATAATAATAATAATAATAATAATAATAATAATAATAATAATAATAATAGTAAGTTTTGGCAAGGAAGTAGTCGTCCGCCAAGGTGGGAAGAGCGTATCTCTCATCATTGTGGGATTAGAGGCCACATCAAGATGGAATGCAGAAAGTGTCTACGTGAGGTCGCTGCTATGAATAACCAAAAGAATGATTCGCCTGCTTCTGCATTTGCTAGAAATCCGCCTGCTGGTAATGCTAACAATAATAATCAGAATGCTCGTAACAACGACAAAGGAAAGGAAGTTGCTAATACCTCTGGTGGAGGGACAACTCGACTTTATGGGCTGACTTGTCGGGAGGCAGCATAGGCTTCTGATGCTGTGGTTACAGGTATCCTTACTATCTGTTCTCATGATGCTTACTCATTGATTGATCCGGGTTCAAATTTATCCTATGTGACTCCTTATTTTGCTCTTGATATGGGTATAAAACCTGAACCTTTGTTGGAACACTTTGCTGTTGATACGCCTTCGGGTGTTCCTATTATTGCTTCTAGAGTGTATAGAAATTGTGTTGTTGTGATTAAAGGCCATGAGACCGTGGCTGATTTGTATGAACTTGAGATGATGGATTTTGATGTAATTATAGGGATGGACTGGTTGTCTGCGTGTTATGCTAATATGGATTGTCGTCATAAGTTAGTTGGTTTTGCCCTTCCCGATAAGCCTGCTATTGTGTGGGAGGGTGAAATTGCTAATCCAAAGGGTAGATTTATTTCCTATCTTCAGGCTCATAAGATGATTACTAAGGGGTGTATTTACCATTTGGTTGCTGCCAACGATATAAAAGCCGTAGTGCCCGAATTCACATCTGTTCCCATAGTCAGTGATTATCCCAAAGTATTTCCTGAAGATCTTCCTGGTATTCCTCCTGATAGAGTTATTGATTTTGGGATTGATGTTATCCCCGACACCCAACCTATTTCTATTCCAACCTATCGTATGGCTCCAGCGGAGCTAAGGGAATTTAAGGATCAATTGAAGGATTTGTTGGATAAGGGTTTCATCCGACCAAGTTCCTCACCTTGGGGTGCTCTTGTTTGTTAGGAAGAAGGATGGTTCCCTGAGAATGTGTGTTGACTACCGTCAGCTTAATAAAGTGACCATTAAGAATAAGTATCCCTTGCCTATGATAGATTATTTGTTTGACCAACTTCAGGGTGCTAAGTTCTTTTCGAAGATTGACCTGAGGTCTGGATATCATTAATTGAAGATAAAGGAGGAGGATATCCCGAAAACTGCTTTCTGTACTCGTTATGGGCACTTTGAGTTTCTAGTCATGTCATTTGGCTTGACTAATGCGCCTGTTGCATTCATGTATTTGATGAACCGTGTTTTTAAGTCGTATCTAGACCGATTCATTATTGTGTTTATTGATGACATTTTGGTGTACTCTAAGAATCGTGAGGATCATGCTAATCATTTGAGGATAACTTTGACAACACTTGAGGAGAACGAGTTTTATGCAAAATTCTCTAAGTGTGAGTTCTGGCTTGAGTCTGTGTCTTTCTTGGGTCACGTGGTGACTGGTGACGGCATTAAAGTAGACCCTCAGAAAATTTCAGCGGTTAAGGATTGGCCTAGACCAACTAGTGCGATGGAAATTCGTAGTTTCTTAGGTCTGACAAATTATTACAGAAAGTTTGTGGAAGGTTTTTTGTCCATAGACTCACCATTGACTAAATTGACACAGAAGACTGCTAAGTTTTAGTGGTCCGAAGCTTGTGAAAAGAGTTTCCAAGAGCTTAAGACAAGGTTGACTTCGGCTCCTATTTTGACTTTACCTTCTAGGTCTGGTGGATATGTGGTGTATTGTGATGCTTCTAGAATTGGTTTGGGTTGTGTATTGATGTAGAACGGTAAGGTGATTGCTTATGCTTCGCGTCAGTTAAAGAAGCATGAGAAGAACTATCCGACTCATGACTTGGAGTTGGCTGCTGTGGTATTTGCTTTGAAAATTTGGCGTCATTATCTGTATGGTGAGCATTGTGATGTTTTTACTGATCACAAGAGTCTGCAATATATCTTCAAGCAGTGAGAGTTGAATCTCAGGCAGAGAAGGTGGTTGGAGTTGTTGAAAGATTACTACTTAAATATCTTGTATCATCCTGGTAAGGCTAATGTGGTTGCTGATGCTTTGAGTAGAAAATCTATGGGCACGTTGGCTTATTTGTGTGTACATGACATGCCCATGGGGAAGGAAATTCGAAGACTTGCTAGTCTTGGGGTCAGACTTGATGAAACCAAAGATGGAGAGTTAGTGGGAATCACGCCGTCACGGTCTGACATAGTGGAAAGGATAAAATCCAAGCAATGTGATGATGAACTTTTGGCAAAGTTGAGAGATGGAGTGGGAAGGGGTGAGTACAAATCATTTACTGTTGGTACTGGTGATAGTGTTCTGCGGTTGCAAAGATGATTATGTGTTCCAAATGCTGATAGTCTTCGACAAGAATTAATTATGGAAGCTCATAGTTCCAAGTATTCGGTTCATCCGAGATCCACCAAAATGTATAAGGATTTGAAACAACACTATTGGTGGAAGAGCATAAAGGTTGATATTTCTAACTTTGTGGCTAAGTGTTTAAACTGTCAACAGGTGAAGGTTGAACATCAAAGGCCTGGAGGCCTAGCTCAGAATATCGAGATTCCGCAGTGGAAGTGGGAGGAGATCAATATGGATTTCTTTGTGGGGTTACCTCGCACAAAGGCCAAGTTTGACTCGATTTGGGTTATCGTGGATAAACTCACAAAGTCTGCCCATTTTTTTCCTGTGAAGACGTCATATACTGGAGCGGAGTATGCCAAGTTATATCTAAAAGAGATAGTTAGATTGCATGGTATTCCGACATCGATTATATCTGATAGAGGTACACAATTTATTGCTCATTTTTGGACATCCTTTCAGGAAGGGTTGGGAACTATAGTGAAATTGAGCACTGCCTTTCATCCTCAAACTGACGGGCAGGCGGAGAGAACTATTCAGACTTTGGAAGATATGCTACGAGCTTGTGCAATCGATTTTGGAGGAAGTTGGGATGACCACCTACCTCTGGTGGAATTCTCTTACAACAATAGCTATCAAGCGAGTATTCAAATGGCTCCTTATGAGGCTCTTTATGGGAGGCGTTGTCGATCTCCAATTGGTTGGTTTGAACCCACTGAAGTGGAATTTTTAGGGTAGGATTCAATTCATGAAGCAATTGAGAAGGTTAATCTTATTGTGCAATGACTCAAGACAGCTCAGAGTAGACAAAAGTCCTATACGGATATGAGGCAGCCTGAGCTGGAGGTTTCTGTTGGTGACAAAGTGTTCCTGAAAGTATCGCCGATGAAGGGAGTAATGCAGTTTGGTAAAAAGGGGAAACTTAGTCCTCGTTTTATTGGCCCTTATGAGATTGTTAGGAAAATTGGGACGGTGGCTTATGAGTTAAAGTTACCATCTGATATGGCCATTGTGCATCCTGTGTTTCACGTTTCAATGTTGAGGTTGTACAAACCTGATCCTTCCCATGTGTTGAACCATGAAGAGATTGAAATTAATGAAGGGTTAACCTATGAAGAAAAGCCGGTTCAGATTCTAGATCGTCAAGTTAGAAGGTTGAGGACGAAGGATGTGGCATCGGTTAAAGTGTTGTGGCGAAACCATAATACTGAGGAAGCTACTTGGGAAGCGGAGGAGGACATGAAGAAGAGATATCGCCACTTGTTCCCACTGGCAGGTATGAGATAGCGTTTTAAATTACTTATGGATGAATCGTTGTGTCTGTTAGAAGCAACTTGTGGTTTAGTGCATTCTTTTCTAGACTATTATTCTCATTCGAGGACGAATGAATCTTAAGGGGGGATAATGTAACATCTCGTAAATCCGTATAGAGTGTGAAAGCATTGTATGAGTCCTAGGAACCTTATATATTGGGTTACGTGCATGGCTTTAGGCTAAAGACCCAAGAGGAGAGGGTCAAAATTAAAATTCTCTACAGTTTCACGAAAAGGAGGTTTGACGGTCGTCCTTTGTACCGTCGTTCTGTTCGACGCTCCGTCCTTTACACCGTCGATTGTGAGGAAGAGAAAGTTGATCACTGGAAATTTCATGACTTTGACGGAGCAGATCGACGCTCCGTCGATCTGTTCGACGCTCCGTCGTTTGTACCGTCGAATTGACCTAGCACAAAGACCATTCGACGGAGCAGATCGACGCTCCTTCCTTTGTACCGTCCTTTGTGCCTACCGGGGTGAAATTATATAAGTTGCAAAATTTTAGTTTTTCTTCCATTCTTTTCACTCTCAAAAACCCTAAGGACGAAAATATCTCTCTAGGGCTCCAACACTAAGGTAAGAACATCTTAATTATTGATTATCAATCATAACAGTAAACCCATGATTCTTAACATAATTCTTGTGACTAAAACCTAGGGTTTGCAACATAATTCTTCCTAAAGTGATTCAAGCTAGGGTTTGGGTGTTCTTCACTAGGAAAGTGAATTGTTAAACTTTGTTTAACACACTAAGGTATGTCTCTCTTTTAAAAACCTTATCATGGATATATGTTTTCTTCTCAAAGGTTATTTATTGAATAAAAAGGTGAAATTTTCATGCAAACCCCTAATTCATTTCTTTGCTTGTGGTTGGTGTGCGTTAGGGGACAAGCCCACATTAAACCTTGATTGTATTATCTTTTATATACGTATATGAAGTCATAATCGTTTTCTTCTATAAGAGATAATCAGTGATGATGGTTAATTGTTGGTTTGATGATTTTACAAAGAAACTAAGACAAATGAATCTTGTTTAAAGAAGTGGAAACGTTTTCAGGATTGTCTATGAAACTGTGGATTTTCGTAATGGCATAATGAACTTTAATGCTATTTGATGGTGTGACTACTTTGAGATAAATTGTGAATCGGCTTCTATGCTATAAACTTTGTTGTTGTGTTTGGCCTAGCTACTCGGGAGGAAGGGTAGCCACTATGCATCCTAGTGTGATAATGCCTAGCCATTCGGGAGGAAGAGTAGCCACATTCGGGTTCGCTACCTGGGGTGTGATTATGCCTAGCTATTTGGGAGGAAGGATAGCCACCGCTGAATTTCATATTCCGGGGTGGTACGCTGTGGCAAGGGAACCTCTATGGTCACCCCTTCGATGTGCTTGATTCTTGGGCCTGTATTGGCATGTGTGATATTCTTATTTTCTCATGAAATTGTTGTTGTTAATTACGATCAATTGAAAGGCATATTTGAAGTTGTACCTTGACAAGAGGCCTTATAATCGGTTTTGATAATTCTTATTGAGATACACAAACTAAATAACTGTTCTTACATTGGTTTTCACATGATTTTCAAGACTGATTTCTTTATGTATTATTGTACTTTATTTTCATATCACTTGTCGTCCCAGAGGCACTCGCTGAGTACGAAGTACTCAGGCATACCATTGTTTTTTTTAAGGCATGTTAGGTAATGGTGAAGAGCAGGTTCTTGATACTCCGGGCGTTTAGGAAGGACTTGCGGTTGTTGCTGATTTAGTGAGCCCACACATTCGTTCGTGGGACACCCTATTTATTTAATTACATTTATTTATATTAGTCTCCGGGTTGCATCCCGATGAGTTAGACATTCGTTCCTTATTCTTAGAAGCTCCTTAGTATACATTTGAATATGGGTAGAAGAAGAGTTGTTGTTTAACTCTTTTGGGCACACTATCATGTTTTGGTTGAATTATTTAAATTATAAAGACTTCCGCTGATTTAACTCTTGTATTTATGATCTGTTTGCATTTATTTTATTAAACTGTTGGAGGCAAATGTTGAACCTGGCGGGTTCAAGTGTTATTATTGCATCATTTAGGTTCTTCCGATATTGTTCATGACGTCGGATGCCGGTCCGTCTAGGGTGGGTTTTGGGGCGTGAAAATTTCCCATCTTCTCATTTTCTCTCCACATCTCAAGAACCCTCAAGAAGTATCTCCACTCTTCATCTACAAGAATCCAAGTGAAACTAAGGATCAACTTCATCAAATCAAGAGAAACAAGTGCAAGAAACTCACTAGGGTTCATCTAAGCTAAGAAATTCCAATGGAAGTGAACTAGGGTTTTGGTGCAAGAGAAGTATTTCTACTCAAGGCTTACTCCTACACTATCTAAGGTACGTTTTATAGTCTTTTCATGTTGTTTAAGGTAATGAGACGTTGAAAGACTTAGATAATGGAAGGACATAGAAAATGGGTCACAAAGATAGGAATAATGAGATTTTAAGTAGTAGTTTGGGATGAGTCATGAATATTGACATGTTGTAATTGTAAGTATGTTATGAATGACATTTAGAATATGGGACAAGCATTATATGTGAGAAAACGCAATAGTGAACTATGACCACGATTATGGAGGAATTGAAGTGAAATTGTGAAATTTGGATAATGTAGATGAATGATGATTGTTGTTTATAACATTGTGAATGTTGTAATGGATGTTTGGGAGTTGATATGTAAAATGAGGAAAGTTGTATAAACAAAGGAAATACTGCCCAATTTTCTCTAGCCTTAGTCAGCACGTTCTTATAATCGTTTAGCTAATGTTAATACGAACTCCCTTGAAGGTAAAGACGTGAGCATTGAAGGAGAACGATCAAGCGGTAGAATTGTTAAACGAAAGAGGTATGTGAGGCTAGTCCCTTATTTCTAAGTAATGAATCCTATGACATGATCTTCCCTCCTTCTCCACGAATTTCCTACATTCCGGAAAACTAAGAGTCTATGTTCATGAATATCCATATGAGTAAAGATAAGAGATATTATGAACATGATGATGATGAGCTTAAGTCCAAAGATTCTAGAGTTCATGAATATGATGTTTCTACAAAGCTAATGATGTTAACTACGATCCATTGATGTTGTTCATTGTATACACTCACCTTATATGCTAATTCCTTCAAGGTGAGGCAAAATTCTTATGAATGCTCCATAATAGAATCGGGGGTTCACGACCTTATGTCACCCCGATAAAGTATAGTTGTCTTTGAGTTTTATGCATGCATTATGACGAGTACATGATAATGATATTACACCGCGCCTATATGGCCGGGCAGACACCGCTAAGGCGGGCAGCATATACACCATGTCTAGATGGCATGGGCAGCCACCACTAATGGGCAGCATGAGATGGTACCCCGGACGCCTGAGGCTTGGACGCGGGCTAATGATTATCACACCGTAACTATATGGTCGGGCAGTTTATACATATATGCATACATGATATGATGATGATTATCAAGTAAGCCAGCATGCATTATTTCTGTTATAATTGATAGTCAGTTACAGGATGCTCCTCATTTGATGATTTCTTATTTCATTGATGTATTATTATTGTTGATGCCTTACATACTCAGTACAATGTTCGTACTGACGTCCTTTTCTTTTGACGCTGTGTTCATGCCCACATCTAGACAGGGAGGTGATCCAGACTCGTAGGAGCTATTAGCTGACTTGAGAGCACTCCATTATTCCGGAGGTGCCATTGATTTATTCTTTTGTGTATATATATGTTTTGGGCATGACGGGGTCCTGTTCCGTCCATATGTCTAGTACTCTAGTAGAGGCTCTTAGACGCGTATGTGTGGGTAGTATGGTCTCACAATTTTTCCCACATGTATGTATATATATTTTAATAGCGGAAGGGCTTATGTATATAAAGGTAAATATGTTTCAAAATGGAAATGGTTTTCCTATGATTTTGAATATAAGATTAATGAATGAACGCTTGATGTGTATGATGGGTAATGGTATGAGCGGTGCTCGGTGGTTAGCCCCGGATACCCATCATGGCCCCTAGTCGGGTCGTGACAAAAGTGGTATCAGAGAAGTTCAGTCCTAGGAAATGTCTACGAGCCGTGTCTAGTAGAGTCTTGTTTATGGTGTGTTGTGCGCCACACTAATAAACAGGAGGCTACATGCATTTAGGAAAAATTACCATCTTTCTTCTTATGAGATCATGCGATAGAGCTGTGTTATAAGATTATCTCCTCCTTAATAGTGTGCTATGATTTCAGAAATGCCGCCAAAGGGAAAAGCTATAGCCTTCTAGAAGGGCAAGATTACGATGAAAAGGCGGGTAGAAAGAGAGTCGCCAATGAATGTAGAAGAGGGCGAATCACATAATGAGGCTCCATCTAATGCTTCTTCTACTCCGCCTATTATAGAAGAACAAAAAGGGGCTTCAGCTCTAACTTCTATGCCTCCAGTTCCTCCACCGGCTACTTCGGGTCAACAAGTGACCGAGGCTATTCATCTATTGACGCAGTTAGTTGCCGCCCAGGCACAGCGGTAGAATCCGGGTCCAAGTGATCGGGCAGCTAGTACCAGAGCCCGTGATTTCATGAGTTTGAATCCTCCGGAGTTTTTTGGATCAAAGCCGAATAAAGACCCGCAAAGTTTTATTGATGAAATATTGAGGACATTAAAGATTATTCATGCCTCCGAAACAAAATCTGTGGAGTTGGCATCTTATAGACTCCGAGATGTGGCGGTATTATGGTACCATAATTGGATATCATCACGAAAAGAGAATGCGCCTCCTCCTGTTTGGCAAGAATTTGTAGATGCCTTCATCCGCCACTATTTGCCACCCGAGGTCCGCCGAGCTAGAGCGGATAGGTTCTTAAATCTTAAACAAGGAAATATGAGTGCCCGGGAGTATAGCCTTCAGTTTAATTCATTGGCTAGATATGCCCCGACTATGGTGGCCAACATGGGGGATAGAGTGCACAGATGCATGAGTGGATTAGGGCCACATTTGTTCAAGGACTTCTTGACGGCTTCGTTGCAAGATGGGATGGATATTTCCCGCATTCAAGCCCATGCCCAGAATTTAGAAGGACAACAACATCCGCAAAGGGGTGATCGTGATATTGATAGAGGGCAAAGCAAGAGGGCCAGATCTATGGGGGCAGGTAGTGATTATAGAGGGGGATCGAGGCAAACATATCCCAGACACTCAGGCCAGTCGGCGACTAGTGCGCCTCCATGATTTGCAGGTAGGAGATTTGATCACTCCTTTCCTTCAGGACAGGGTCAGAGTTCGAGAGTTTCAGGTTCTCAGTTTGGGGTGATCATAGTCAGAGGAGACCACCAATTCCGCGATGTATTCAGTGTGGTAAATTACATTGGGGACAGTGTCTCCAAGGTTCACATGCTTGCTATGCCTGTGGTTAGGTTGGGCACATGATGCGAGATTGCCCGTCGATGAGTGGTAGAGTTGGGGTCCAGCCCACAGGATCAGCGACTGGCTGTTCTTCAGTGCGCCCGGTAGGGCAGACTCCCCAGATTCCAGCAGGTCGAGGTAGAGGCAGAGGGGTAGCATCTACTTCAGGTGCCACTCAGCCCCGTATGTATGCCTTAGCCGGACGATAGTATCTTGAGTCCTCCCCGGATGTGGTTACAGGTATAATATCCGTATTTTCCCATAATGTTTATGCATTGATAGATCCCGGTTCTACCCTATCTTATATCACTCCGTATGTTGCTGGTCGTATTGGGGTGAAACCCGAGCCAATTAAACCTTTTGAGGTATCTACTCCGGTTGGTGATCAAGTGTATAAAAATTGTGTAGTTGTGATATGCGACCGCAAGACTAAAACTGATTTAGTTGAGCTAGAAATATTAGACTTTGATTTGATTATGGGTATGGATTGGTTGGCCACATGTTATGCCAATGTTGACTGCCAAATGAAAGTAGTTCGATTTCAATTTCCGGGAGAGCTCGTGCTTGAATGGATTGGTAATATAGCATCTCAAAGAGGTAGGTTTATTTCCTACCTTAAGGAAAGAAAGATGATAGCTAAGGGCTATATTTATCACTTAGTCCGAGTTCATGACACTGAAGCAAAGTCGCCAACTTTCCAATCCGTTCCGGTAGTGAATGAATTTCCGGATGTATTTCTAGATGAACTCCCAGGTCTTCCTCCGGAAAGAGAGATTGATTTCGCTATTGATGTGTTGTCGGATACCAAGCCTATTTCTATTCCTCCTTACCGAATGGCTCCGGTAGAATTGAAAGAATTAAAGGCACAGTTGAAAGATTTGCTTGAGAAGGGGTTTATTAGACCCAGTTCATCACCGTAGGGAGCACCAGTCCTATTTGTGAGAAAGAAAGTTGGTTCCTTACGGATGTGTATCGATTATAGATAGTTGAATAAGGTGACGATAAAGAACAAATATCCTCTTCCGAGGATTGATGATTTATTTGATCATTTACAGGGTGCCAAGTGGTTTTCCAAAATAGATTTGAGGTCAAGTTATCATCAAGTGAGAGTTAGAGAAGAAGATATTCCTAAAACAGTTTTCAAAACGAGATATGGCCATTATGAATTTCGGGTGATGTCATTTGGGTTAACTAATGCTCCGGCAGTGTTCATGAATTTGATTAATAATGTATTCAGGCCTCTCTTGGATTTATTCGTAATAGTATTCATTGACGATATTCTGGTACTCTCGCACAGAATCAGAATATGCAAACCATTTACGTATTGTTCTTGGAATTCTTCGAACTCGAGAATTGTATGTAAAATTTTCAAAGTGCGAGTTTTGGCTGAATTTTGTGACATTTTTGGGCCATGTTATTTCAGATGATGGCATTCGAGTTGATACTCAGAAAATTGAAGCTGTGAAGACTTGGCCAAGGCCTACGACGCCTACAGAAGTCCGTAGTTTTCTGGGATTGGCAGGATACTATAGAAGGCTCGTAGAATGATTTTCCTCTATTTCAGCCCCATTGACGAAGATAACCCAGAAGGCAGCTAAATTTCAGTGGAATGATACTTGTGAGCGTAGCTTTCAGGAATTGAAGGATAGATTAACTTCAGCTCCGGTCTTAACACTCCAGAAGGGCCAGATGGTATGTTGTATATTGTGATGCTTCCAGTATTGGGTTAGGATGTGTGTTAATGCAGCACGGTAAAGTCATTGCTTATGCTTCGAGACAGCTGCGGAAACATGAAAAGAACTACCCAACTCATGATATCGAATTGACTGCAGTTATTCATGCATTAAAGATGTGGAGACATTACTTGTATGGTGTGCATGTTCATATCTATACAGATCTCAAGAGTCTTCAATACATTTTCAAACAAAAGGAGTTGAATCTGCGGCAGAGGCAGTGGTTAGAATTATTGACAGATTATGATGTGAGCATTTTATACCACCCCGGAAAGGCAAATGTAGTAGCTGATGCGCTTAGCCGCCGATCGATGGGCAGCCTATGTGAAGTTCCTTCGGAGAAGAAAGAATTAATTCATGAGCTCCACCAACTAGCTAATCTTGGAGTACGTCTAATTGATGCAGGTAGTGCAGGGATTGGTATTAATAATCCCACAGTTTCGTCCCTAAATATGGAAGTAAAAAAGCGTCAATATGAAGATCCTCAGTTGAGCCATTATAGAGACACATTTCATGAAAAAGAGAAGCCATTATATTTTGATAGCCGAAGGGCTTATGTATATAAAGGTAAATATGTTTCAAAATAGAAATGGTTTTCCTATGATTTTGAATATAAGATTAATGAATGAACGCTTGATGTGCATGATGGGAAATGGTATGAGCGGTGCTCGGTGGTTAGCCCCGGGTACCCGTCACGGCCCCTAGTCGGATCGTGACAAAGCCTATCAACTATGACCCATATTGAATCATAGTTCCGCGGAGTACGGGGTAAACCTGTAATAAAATTCATATTAAGTACCTCTCATTTCCATGTCGAAATCTCCATAGCCTGTAATAAACCTCTGGGTTTCTGGTGCTCTATCTTAACTTGCTAGCAATTCGAACACTGAGTAAAAAACTCTGCTATATCTCTCTTCATACCATCCCACCAATTAATTTCCTTGAGATCATGATACATTTTTGTTGTGCCCGGGTGAAAAGAATAGCGAGACTAGTGGGCTTCCCCATAACGTGCTGACGGAGGCCTGCAATATTAGGAACACATAATCTACCTCAATACCTGAGTACTCCATCTCCTGTGATCACGAAGGTTGTCTGTTCTTTCTGAGGAGCTGTATCTCGGCAACGGACCAAAACTAGATCCTCGTACTGACGCTCCTTTATCTCAGCTACCAAAGATGACATCGCTGTATCCTGAACTGTAACTGCTGTATCACCTGAGTTTGTCAACTGAACTCCCAAACTGGCTAGCTGACAAACATCACGGGCTAGCTCTCCCTTCTCTGACTGCAAATATGACAGGCTACCCATGGATTTACAACTACGAGAATCGGATACAACATTGGCCTTCCTGGGATGGCACAGAATATCAATATCATAATCTTTTAACAACTCTAGCCATCGCCTCTGATGTAAGTTCAAATTCTTCTGCTTAAAGATGTACTGGAGACTCTTATGGTCGGTATAGATATCAACATGGACACCATATAAGTAGTGCCTCCACATTTTCAAAGCATGGATCACCGCGGCTAACTTAAGATCATGAGTTGGATAGTTCTTCTCGTGCTTCTTTAGCTGTCTAGAAGCATAAGCGACAACCTTGCCAAGCTGCATTAATATACAGACTAAACCAATACCTGAAGCATCACAATATATCACATAGCCATCTGTTCCCTCTAGAAGAGTCAAGACGGGTGCTGAGGTCAACTTGTCCTTCAATATTTGAAAACTCCGCTCACATGCATCCGTCCACTGAAACTTAGCTGATTTCTGAGTCAGCTTGGTCAACGGGGCTGAAAGAGAAGAAAATCCCTCTACAAAACTCCTATAATATCCTGCCAGACCCAAGAAACTACGTATCTCCGTTGGTGTCGTAGGCCTTGGCCAATTTCTCATAGCCTCAATCTTTTGAGTATCCACTCTAATGCCTTCATCCGAAATAATGTGACCAAGAAAAGCCACAGAGTTCAACCAGAACTCACACTTAGAAAACTTCGCATATAATTCTCTATCTCGAAGAATTCTAAGAACTGCACGTAGATGATCTGCATGTGTGGTCTCTGACGGTGAATAGACCAGAATATCATCTATAAACACAACCACGAAGAAATCTAAGAAGGGTCTGAATACACGATTCATCAAGTCCATGAATACAGCTGGAGCATCAATTAACACGAATGACATGACACGAAACTCATAGTGCCCATATCTATTCCTGAATGCCATCTTCGAAATGTCTTCCTCCTTCACCCTAACATGATGATACCCCGATCTCAAGTCTATCTTCGAGAAATATTTGGTGCCTTGTAGCTAATAAAATAAGTCATCAATCCTCGAAAGTGGATACTTATTCTTTATAGTCACCTTATTCAATTGCCTGTAATCAATACACATTCATAAGGAGCCATCCTTCTTTCTTACAAATAATACTGGCGCTCCCCACGGTGATGTACTGGGTCTAATAAAGCCCTTCGCAAGTAAATCCTTCAATTGTTCATTCAGTTCCTCCAACTCTGCAGATGCCATTCTATAAGGAGGAGTGGATATTGGCTGAGTATCTGGTAATAAATCAAAAGTAAAATCAATCTCCCACTCTGGCGGAATGCCTGGAAGCTCATCTGGAAACACCTCTGGAAACTCATTGATCACAGGGACAGACTAAAGGGTCGGTGACTCTGCTGGTACATCCTAAACCCTAACCAAGTGATAAATATACCCCTTTCTGATCATCTTTCTTACCTTATGGTAGGAACAAAACTACCCCGCAGCGAAGCAGCATTACCCTTCCACTCTAGGACTGGCTCACCAGGAAACTGAAATCGAACTATCTTCGTTCTGCAATCAACATTATCATAACAGGAAGATAACCAATCCATACCCATGATAACATCAAAATCGATCATATCTAAATCAATCAAATCTGCTATGGTGTGGTGATTACAAACTATCACTACACAACCTCGATATATTCGCCTAGCTATAACTGGATCACCAACTGGTGTAGACACCTCAAAAGGTTTGATTGACTCAGGCTCTATCCCAAACTTGCCAGCAACTAATGGAGTAACATATGATAAGGTAGAACCTGGGTCAATCAATGCATATACATCGTAGGAAGAGACTGATAATATACCTGTGACAATATCAGGAGACGACTCATGATCCTTCTTACCAGCTAATGCATAGATGCGGTTCTGAGGACTGCTCGAGCTAGATGCTCTACCCCTTCCTCTACCATGTCCTGCTGGTGTCTGAGAACTTTGCCCTGAAGGGCATACAGATAAAGAAGAACTAGCTACAGACCCTATAGGCTAAACAATACCTACACCACCTCTCGACGGACACTCCTTCATCACTTGAACTGGATGGCCACAAGCATAACAAGCATCTGATCCCAATCGACACTGTCCAGAATGTAACCTACCACACTGGGTACACCGTGGCAAAGGTGGTCTCACCAGACCTGACTCCGGTCTGTGCTGAGAACCCGAATCTCTGGAACTCTAGCCCACTCCGGAATAAAAAGAACGATCAAACCTCTGGCCTGAAACCTACGGAGGTGCACTCCCTGCTGAATGCAATGGATATCGAGAATACAACTGTCTTTGTCCTCCTCTGACCTCACCAGCAATATCTAAAGAAATAGCCCTCTTGCCATGGCCCCGGTCACGCTCACGCTCTGTCCTCTGCTGACGCTTACGATCCTTCAAGTTTTGTGCATATGCCTGTGTACGAAAAATATCCATACCTGGCTGTAACGCAACTGTCGTGCACTCATCAACCAAATATGGCCCTAGACCAGCCATGAAACGATGAACTCGATCTTCCATCTCAGCCACCATAGCTGGGGCATATCTAGCCAATGAGTCAAAGTATACACGGTACTCCTGAACACTCATACTGCCTTGCTGGATATGTAAAAACCTGTCTGCTCAAACTCGCCGAATCTTTGGCAGCAAATAATGGAGAATAAAAGCATCTGAAAACTCTCTCCAAACGGCTGTAGGGGCATCCTCTCCCCTAGATAGCTCTCATGTTTGATAACACTGCACTGCAATATCACGGAGCCTATAAAAAGCCAATTCCACTGACTCAACCTCATCAGTGTGCATGACCCTCAAAGTCCTCTGCATACTATCAATAAAGTCCTGCGGGTCCATATTTTTCCTCAACACGGAGATTTCTGGGGGATCTAAACCAAGGAGAGTCTTAACCCACGCACTACTAGCTCGGTCTGCCTGATCAACACCAATTCCCTGATGCTGAGCCTGAGCGGCTACCAATCTGGTCAATAACTGTATAGCATCCCGCATATACTAGCCTGGTGCATCTGGTTGAGGAACTGAAGGCACTGAGGTAGGTATTGGATGCGGGGTATGCGACGTCTGAGAAGGGGTCTTACTCTGGCACTCTCCCCGAACCCTAGTAGCCCACAGCGTACAGGTAGTGGCCTGACCAACCACTCCTTTGCCCTTCTGGGCAGTTGTAACTATCTTATGAGGCATCGCTAAAATCAGAACAAATTGTTAGAAGGTGAATTCTTATCACACAGCTCTATCGAATGATCTAAGAGAGAGAGAATGACAATTTCCTAAATGTCCTGTAGCCTCCTGTTTATAAGTATGGTGCACAACACACCCATAAAAAAAACTCTACTAGACACGGTCACTAGACAACCCTAGGAGGGAACTGCTCTGATACCACTTGTGTCACGACCCAAACAGATGAGTCGTAACGAGTAACTCACCCTGACTGATCAAACACCCCTATACTCGTATCTGGATAACACTAAATAATAAGGTGGCCCATATATGACTCATAACTGAACTATACTGACTCTTAAAAGGACAACATCAAGAACTTTACATCAATAACTCACAACCACTTGAAAGGACGATATCATGAACTTTACATCATAGTCTGCTTGCACTGTTATTTTCAGTATATATATATATATATATATATATATACTGAAAATAACAGTGCAAGCAGACTATGCCGCAACATATGTTGTATAACAAAAGAATGGGAGCCGACAAGGCTATACAATATCTCAACTACAGACAACTATCTACAGACCTCTACTGGAATACAAAACTGTAGGAAGGACGGGCCAGGGCCCCGTCATACCCGTATATACATACATCTCAAAAATGGCATACCAAAAATATACCGCAGTTCCGGATCAAGTGGAGCGCACTGACTACTGCTGGATTGAAGCCCTACTAAGCTAAACCGCCTGTCTTTCTACCTGAACTTGCGGGCACGAACGCAGCCTTCCGAGCAATAGGGGAGTCAGTACGGATAATGTACCGAGTATCAAAGGCATAAGAACAATATGTACATAAGAATTACAAAAGATATCTGAAACAGGAAAAGCTAAACTCAATATCTGAAAGTGCCTCTGCGGCGTATGATATGCATGCTCTCTTTTAAAATCATATATATAATATAACTGCTGATGCTGTGGAACTTACAGCCCGATCTATGTATCATGTCATCCCGCGTCCGGGGTAATCTCATAATCTACCCACTGCAGTGGTGTGCATATCTACGTGCCTACCCAGCAGACTATAGCGCGATGTGGTGTAAGAAAACAGCTGTACATATATATAATGCATGAAAGACTCGGAAAAAGAATACTCTGAACTACTCTGGGCAAAAAAAGATCTCTGGAAGCCATAGGTGTAACACATAGGAGATCAAGGATACGATGAATCCTATACCATCTAGGGGTAGAGTCTTTGGAACTCGCTCTCTTACTCTGTTCGTTCATAAGATAAGGATCATGCCAAAAAGAATAGAAGGGACATCCTTAACATACCTTGAAGCGTACCTAGTCGTCCAACGTCTACTTCACGAACTCGTAAGTCTACAATCAAGATAACATAGGCCAATATTAGACCCTTTACAACACTTACTGTCCAATTCAAGTACAAAAGGAGCTTAACGTATTGCGGACAACATCTCCCTACAAAATTAACAATCCTTCAACTTCCGATTCAATCCAACATTAGCAACAATACCAACAACAACAATATCAACACTTACATATCAAAATATAATCAAATCTATTCCAAATCATCCCTCAAAAAGCCCTTTATCCTAACTTTACCCTTATTCAACTTACCACTCTCATAACCATATTTCCTTTACTTAAAACCACTAAAACTCTTGATAATTAACTTAAATATAAAGGTAGGAATCATATACATACCTTGAGGGATCTAGGATTCCAAGAATCAAACTTCAACTCCAATTCCTAAGCTCAACAACTTCAATGGAATCCTAGGAACAACTTTCCCTTCACAAGCTCGGGTTTACGGGGCTTGGATCTTACTAAATCTTCACTAAAATAATGGAAAGGGTTGAGAGAAAATATTTTAGGATTTTCTCTGGTTTGGGGAATGAAAATAATGACGATAAAACATGAGGTTGCTTATATATATATATATATATATATATATATATATATATATATATATATATATATATATATATATATATAGGTGGAACTAGAAAGTTCCAGCGATGCGGGTTGGCAGATAGGTCGATGTCTCGTCGACGTGATCCGTCGACCTGCCACATGAAAGTTCAGAGGCAGTGGCTCATCGACAGTGTACAATGATGGCTCTTCAACGTGTCAACGGCCCATCAAAGGAGACTAGTTTTTGCAGACTTTTCTGAGTCACTCCAACTCGCGTCGATTCGATTCATTTAACTTCTAGCCCTATCGTATTGCAAGAAACATATACTTGTACTTCGGTAAACGTGAGGTAAGGTACTTAATATCTCAAAAACTCGAGTGCGGATCTCCATACTAAGGGTATAAACTACTAATAAACTGAGGACTTCTTGCGATGAAAACGAGAGGTGTAACAGTTCAGCTTCCTCTGGCCGTTCCTCTTTAACTTCTCATGGCTCAGGGGCTTCCTCTTGAGGCTTCGAATCTTCTTATAGGTCTAACCCCATTAGCCACGGGTCAGATTCAACTCTCTTGTTCTTCTTTCGGGCCTCCCGTTCGAGGCGTCTCCGGCCTCCTTTCCAACGGTATGTAGTTCAGCACCGGCTCCCTCACCTCGTTAGAGACATTCTCTTCATAGTATTATTTTTGTGGTATCCCTTCCGGTGGGTTACTAACTAGATCCGGCAACCTATCAACTTCCTCAATCTTTCTACCTATCTCCTGAATATGTTCTTCCATTTGTTGAACCTTGAGTCACAGCATTTCAGCAGTCTCTCCTAGGGTGAGCATGTTTTGATCTCCTTGGTTTGCCATTTTCAAGTCAATCTTTTGAGTGGAGATAAACTAGGGTAAGTCTTTAAGTAAATTGATTTTTCTTTTAGGTATGTAATTTAAACATTGGATCAATCGTATTCATGCTTTAATACATGATAGCACATATAAAAAGTAGGCATGTGAAGCACGTAGAAAACAGCCAGGTAATTTGTAAACAGTTATACTACTCGTGTTCCTAAGGCGTTTTTTGAGCCAAGGCTATCCTAATCGTTTGAAACATCAAGCGCCATTTGTAAAGATGAACCATTTCCCTGAAAATCTTCATTCACTAAATAATAATAATATCTTTCCCAAGGGGATTACAAAAAATGATGAAGCCGACATAGGGCTATATAAAAAAAAGAAGTGGTGAATCAGTAGAACTCTCTTCCAGCAATTGATGTCAAGGCTCGGTCTGTCTTGGGCTTCTTGGCCCTTCGAAGGGTGGTCTGAATGTGAAGACGTGCCTGATATAGTTCCATCCTACTATGACTGGATCTGTCTCATCCAGAATAGTAGCCAAGCATCCATCGACGTTCTCCAGACATTCCCTCAAGCAGACCCCTTCTTGAATCAAACCGGCTATAGCGGCCGGATCATGCTTCATCTTCTCCAAATACTCGGATTACCTATCATTAGCTCTCCTCTCAGTTAGGAAAACCTTAGCCTCCGCTTGTATGGATTTGTTCTGATAGTGTGATGAAGTATGGGTCCTGGGGCATTAGTGCTATCTAAGTGACCTTGTAGCCAGACGTGGTACCCTGGATCGTATCCTGCCTCGAACCTACCGGGGACTATTATTTCTGGGCCCAATCTCGTGTGCCCATTCCACTCTAGAAGAATCACCTTAGCATTCGGGATTTTCTCTCTCGTGTGTTCTATGATGAACCGCTCGGTATTCCCTACTTGGGGTATCACTTTTCTTCTCCCAAACTGTCTCAGAACTCAGGAGGGATAGTAGAGGCGAGTCCCCTGGACACTAACCAAAGGTATGAATGGGTAGTTTCATCCCTTTATTACCACAGTGTCTGAAAAGAAGTCTGGGAACATACACTGGATCCTGTCTTCAGTCAACTCTGCAAAGAAGCTGGCCCATGCCTTCTTGGACATGTAGCCCAAACTTGGACAGTAATCAATGAGGCGATCTACCCTGTTGTGATGACTCAAACACTGGACATCTTTTTCCATGCAAATGTATTTGACAATCCACCATTTTAACAGCATACTACATCCCTAGAAGTATCTGAAATGGTTTCGACACTTGTTTAAAGCTCAAAAGATATCTGCCAATATAATGGGAGCGAGATCGACATAACAAGTCTCCTGATCCTTGGTTATGCCATGGAAAAGGGCCTGAGCCAGGTAGATGACTCGTGTGTTTATGGCCAATGATCTATGCCCCGGGAATACCACAGTACCTAACAGCATGATGACAAATGCTAAAGACCTAGTGGCTTCCCATCCTTCTCGACTCTTGAACTCTTCCTGATACAACATATACCTAGTGGTATCCCTGAATCTTCGGTATGAGTCTCTGAAGGCTTTTGTAGGCCCATGAGCCCAAGATGCTTGAGTCAAAGCAAGATACTTCTGAATCTGGCTAACTGACGACATCTGAGGGAACAACAAGTTATGTTTTGTCTTATGTCTGCTCCTTAGACAGGTTCTATTACTATTTATAGCATCCTTAATCTCCTCTAGGGTGGGTGTCGTCTCAATGTCTCCAAAGCGAAATAACATTTTCCTTGTCGTCCCAATATCCGGGCAACACTTCTATTAGTTTCGGGCGACCCTTTATGGTCATGATCGAAGGTAGATAACCCAGGGTGCAATTGATAGTCCTACGGTGCCCATCACCTAACCACTCCCACCAAGCTTTAAGCAAATCCGGAGCTGTGAAGACAATGTCAAACTGGGTTCTTCTTTCCATCTACAAAGTAAAATACGATTAAGATTCCCCCTTCCCGCAGGGCCAATGGTTCAACACATCGGCACAAGCACTATTTCCACATAGCACATAAATGAGATGCAGTGTCTTCGGGTCATAGGAACACGGCGTAGTCTTCTTAGTGAGCCTCAGGTAAGTCTAAGATCCACAAGGCTCGTCTGGGTACGAATGCTCTAGTTTGGTAGAGATTTTGATTTCACTCAATTCTAGTTATCACTAGAGTGGGCTTTTTGCAAATGACCTAGCACCCAAGTGGACAATTGGGGCTGAATCGTTAGGGCTGTTGGATGATTGCAAACCAATCCCACCTCATAACGATTCCAAAAGAAATATTTGATTTTTTAGTGAAGAAATGATCGCGTGCTCAGCGAAGTCACCTTTGAAACAAAGTGTAAAATAAATGTCAGGATCGGCGGAGTTATGATATGCATGCAATGACAGTTTATAATTGCGGAAAAGTAAACACATAAGCAATTTAAGCACATAAATTCACATTATAGTGAAATCCTTATGATTAGAACCTTTAAGTCCCCGGCGGAGTCGCCATCTGTTACGATTCGCATTTTGCGGGCAGGGTTAGCACAAAAAAAGCTACTACAAGTTTATTATTGCTCTTTCGGACTTTGTTCTGAAAAAGAGTCGCCATCTAATTTTTAGGAAATTAGGAAAGCCAATGGTGAAGGGTTTATTCAAATACAGTGAAAAATCCTTCGTAATCTAGAGTTCTAGGTAAGGGTTCTGATGATCTCCTGGGGAAGGTGTTAGGCACCGCGGTTTTAAAGATCCTTACTATGCGGTTGACCTTCGAATTTTGGTGTGTGATTATGTATTTAAATTGCTTATTTAATGTTTATTTTCTGCCTTATAAAATACAGTCATTGGGTTGCATATCACTTACTTAAAAAAGATTTGAATATATTCCCTTTATATATAGGGTAGTTTAGGTTGGATTTATAATATACAGGTAAGAATAGGTTCCTTTATATAAGGATAAGGTATTTATTTTATAAAAGAAGTAAAAACGTTTTGGTTTAAAAATGTAAGTGTATTTATTATCCCTTTAAATCACACACCTTGTCTCGGGTCCATCCGTATAGTACGTTAGAACGTCTTGTCCAAAGTCGTCATATTTACAAACGTATTTTATTAATTTAAACGAGTCTTAATTTATGAAAATGGCTTGCTTTTATTATCACTGGACTAGTTTCGGCCTCAAATGGGCTTGAGCCCAAAACATTTTATACTTTGCAAAGAATGTGTTTTTGTGGGCTTCAGGCCTAAAACCCTTTGTTTTTCCCTTTGTTGGGCTTTGCCCCAAAAGTCATTTTTGTTTCTCTTTGTTTTACAACCGGACGGGGATTCAGTCCAATTCCTTTTATTATTTTTTCAGTTCAAAATTAAGTGGGCTTTTTGCCGCAAAAAAAAAATCTTTTTGATTTATTGATGGGTTTCAACCCCAATATCTTTTGCCGTTAGGGCTTGGCCCAAAATTCCGTTGATTTTATTGTTGGGCTTGGCCCAAAATCACTTGGTTTTAACTTAATTCTTTGTCGAAAACTTGTTTTGAAATTCGTTTAGGGACCTAAAGTCGACTTAACGACATAAGTACCGTTGTTCTAAGACGTCTAGTCCAAACAATGAGGATTCTAATAAATACAAGTATTCTTTTTTACAAGTATATGAATACAACAGTCAAAAATGAAACAATACGAGTAAAGAGGAGTAGTAGTCCAGGGGTGTACCAAACGCCTAGTTGGCCATTTTCACCCATGACTGGGCCTTCAACGTATTCCTTCATCACATCTCTCATTTCCCTTGGCCCGGACTTGGCCTGACTCGGCTCAAGTCGCCATGCAGTGAAAAGGAGAAAACAAAAGAGGAAACCGATTAGAAATTATACACTGAATTATCACTTATACACATAATGTACAAACAACATAAATAGGAAAACACATATATATAGGCACAACTTATAAATATTGGGCCTGAAAAGCCCAAGGTTGAATTTAAAAAAGGCCTCCCCGAGCTCCATTTGATTCTCTTATTTTTTTAGAATAAGTATGACTTATGGGTTGCTTCTATACTAGACCAAAATGGGCCAGGCCCAGACTTTGTCGATTCTAAGTTTCAACCAAATGTTCAAGCCTATGGGCCTTCTAGTCCTCAAAATAATAGATACACACCCCAGATATATATGTCCAAACACTCAACATATACAAATGATATACACATATGATATGTATATCCTAGGCATATCCCTTCTTTCTTATCAAATCATTATGTATACCTAGCTTTTAAACTTAAAACTTAAGCTTATGATTCAACTAACCACCTAACTATCTTTCCAATTTCAAAGCAGTGTTCAACTTAGACTAAGGCCAGTACTTGAGCTCAAATTGTACAAACACACACTGGACAAACTTGTTCAAATTGACTTCATACATGATTTCTACCAATCAGCAGTTCTCATGGCAGTTGATCAAGACCAAACAATACATATGTGTCTCAGAAAATTTAAGCAATACCAGAACATACTAAGGTTTATAAGAAGAGGGGGTTCAAGCATTTTTCACTTATGGTCACAGGGAAATTTTGAAAAGAAAAAAAATAAAGAACCAAACATCATATAGCATAACCTCTTGCTATTTTGAACAAACAGAGGTGAGTGAGAAGAAGCAGGACTTGAACAAACTTGGATAGACAGTAACAACACAAAGGGAAATATTTGCAGCTCAAGTTTTTCAACCAAGATAGGCAATGAAACATATAAACAAAGACATAGTGTCTTGCCATACCATAGTTTAAGAAAAGTAAAACTAGCATTCTTTTGTCAAGTGCAATAGAGGAAAACCCAAATTGGAACTCTGAACAAGCTCATTAATAATGAATTGAACCTTTAGAGCCATAGTCTAAGTGAATTGAGACTTAGGATTTCATAAAAATGGTAGCTTGGCCATGGAAACTGCTTGTAATCGCAGTGTTGATTAAATATTGTTATAGTTTGATGGTTAGTGATTACTAAGGCCCTTGTTAGGTTGTTTTACCCCTAGAAATCATTCACCCATTGGAATGGGGTTAAAGGGAAGCGTGTATTATATTGATTTTGTGACTAGAGTATTTGTGACTCATTGAGCATTCTAACTTTTGGACTTTGAGCGTTCTGAGGCTTTACAGAAAGGAAAATCTATAGCGGAGCGATTCGCATTGTTCCGGCTTTACATTTGAGGTAGGTTACGGTCTAATTGAGTTAGATTTTGATTAGTTGATTGTATGTGTTTTGAATTCAATAGGAGAAAACATGTCTAGTCTTCAAACATGATGTGTGTGTGGTTGATCCCCTATATGCAATTGATTGAGTGACTTTGTAGGCTTCGTGCCACTATTCATATGTGTTGAATCTAAAGTTTGATGTATTGTGATGGGAAGTTAATATGATCTTCTTGGTGAAATTGTGATACAAAATGATGATTTGAGCATTGATAATAAGACGACAAGAAATGCTATTATGTATAGATGAATGAAAAGGCAAAATTGATCGAAATGAGGATGTGACCTAGATTATGGGCTCGTGGTTAAAGGTTCGGTTCGGTTCGGTTCGAAAATGAGTGGTACTTAAGGTGGACCGCATTCGAGGTTCATTCCGGAGTGGAGGCTTATGCTCGGGTCCGATGAGTATCCGGAACGAGTGGTACATGGACACCATGGATTTTCTGTAGGTCATGACTACTGAGAAATGACATCAGTTAGCATGTGTGTACAGTATGTGGTTATTGTTTTTGGACTTGTTCCCGCTGTTGTTTCCGTTGATTTGATTTTTGATATCTTTGGGTGACTTGATTGGTGATTATCCTTGGTTGACTTGTTGTTGGATTATTGATTTCATGTTGTTGGCTGGCTTATTTATTTTATTGAGTTTCATGATGTATGCATGATACTAATCTTAGTCGGCTTATAATGCTTACCGGTACATAGTGTTTGTACTGATACTACCTTGTTGCGATCCTTTGAGTGTGGATTGTGATCCAGAGACTCCTACCCGTCCTCATATCTAGCGTGAGGCTGTTGCTGACAGATTTTAGGGTGAGCTTCTAGCCATGCTAGGCCGCTTGAAGATCTTCTTTATGATGTCGATTTCTACTCCATACATTGTGATTATTTGTTAGATAGATTTCATTCCTTAGACATGTTTTAGATTAGAGTCCTTGTACGGTGACTTTCAGATTTTGGGATTTGTAATAGTTATAACTTCCGCATTTACTTCATATTTTTATGGCATGACTTAATTTGATTATCTTGTGCTTGAATGGGTAATAACTGATTGAATTGGTTAATGTAAAATGGACTTGAATGAATAGATGACATATGTGTTGGTTCGCCCACTAGGCGTTAGTGTGGGTCCCAGCCATGGCGGGTTAGGTCGTGACATAGTTGGTATCAGAGCTTTAGGTTCATCGATCTCGTCGTACAAGGACATATGTAGTAGAGTCTTACGGATCAATATGGAGACGTCTGTACATATTGTCGAGAGGCTGTCGGACACTAGGAAAATTCCCTTTTCATTCTTTCTTTCGTGCTACTTGATTCCAATTGGTATCTAAATATCCTTCATTTTCTCGCAGATGGCGAGAACTTGTGTGGCAGCAGCCAGAGGCAGAGAAGCTGGTAGAGGGGCGGCACCAGCTGGGGGCAGAGTCCCAGTAGTTCATCCCGCGCCTCCAGTGGCTCCTAATGAGGCCGCAGGAGATGAAGCTACACCAGCCCAGCTAGTGGCAGTACCAGTCCCACCAGGAGCTACAACTGCTCCAGGTATACCAGATACTATGGCGCAGGTGCTGAATTGGTTGCATGGGTTAGCACAGGTCGGGGATATACCAGCCTTTCTAGCAGGTAGGGGTGCAGGGATAGCAGCCTCAGGTCCGGATAGAGTTTAAGCTCCGGCAGTTCAGCATGTCGCAGCTGTGTCACCTCACTTGGATAAAGTTTCGGGTTTTGAGGCATTTTCGAGGCCAGTTGTAGGGCCGGTAATGACTGGTGAAGAGCATGATTTGTTTTGGAGGTTCACTAAAATGAAGCCTCTGATTTTCTATGGTACTGAGTCAGAGGATGCATACGAGTTCATCATAGATTGTCACGAGAAGCTCCATAAGATGGGGGTTGTGGACGGGTACGGTTTAGAGTTTGTGACTTTCCAGTTCTAGGGTGATGCCAAGTTATGGTGGAGGGCATATGTGGTGTGCAAGCCCGCTAGGTCTCCTCCGTTGACTTGGATTCAGTTCTATTCAGTGTTCTTAGATAAGTATGATCCGCATACTCTGAGGGATTAGATGAAGAATGAGTTTCCTAATATTGATCAGGGAAACTCGTCTGTTGCTGTGTACGAGTCCCGTTTCCATTCCTTGTCCCGATATGTTCTTCAGTTTGTGCCTACTGACAGGGAGAGGATCTAGTGATTCGTAAAGGGATTGAACACCAGACTTCAGCTATCAGCTCTTCAGTTTGTAGCCATTGGGGCTTCATTCTAGAAGGTAGTGGATCATGTCCGTGTGGTTGAGAGGATTGAACATGAAATTCATGCAAAACATGTAGAGATGAAGGCCCGAAGGGGTGGGAATTTCAGTAACTCCTTCTCGGGGGTCAAAGTTCGTAGGTATATTCAGGGCGTTCGGTTCAGTCAGCGATACAGGTGTCCGGTGGGGGCCTATCAGGGGAAAATTATTAGGCTTCCGGTCAGCATGGAGGTTATACTGCATCATCAACTTTTTTTTAGCGACCTACGCTGGATTGTGCATGTTACGAGTGTTGTGAGATAGGGAATATTAAGAGGTATCGCCCTAGACTCAGATAGGGTGTACAAGGGACTCAGTATCAGGCTCCTCGAGCTCCATTTGCACCAGATAGAGGAAGTAAGGATCGCGCACCGGCAGGGTGAGGTGGCCACACCGCGGGTAGGGGTGGCGCCTAGCCTAATCGAGGCGGTCCTCACGCAGGCAGAGGCGGACAGCAGCCCGGTAGGGGCGGGGTTCAGACTTGGCAACGTAATCGCGGTGGTTCATAGGCTACAGGAGGGCGTGACCCTTTGTACACTTTCTCAGGTAGACCCGAGGCTGAGGCCTCCGATGCTATCATCACATGTACTATCTCAGTTTATGACCGGATGGCTTATGTTTTATTTGATCGGGGTTCTACTCTTTTTTATGTGTCTACATATTTTGGTGTGAGTTTGGATATAATGTATGATACTCTTGATGCCCCTATTTATGTATCTACTCCGGTTGGGGATTCGGTGGTGGTAGATAGGATCTACCCTTCTAGTGCGATTACATTTATGGGGTATAGTACTTGGGCGGATTTGATGATCCTAGATATGGTAGATTTCAATGTCATTTTGGGGATGAGTTGGTTGTCCCCGCATTATGCGATTCTTGATTGTCACTCTAAAACTGTTACCTTAGCTATGCTCGCGGCACCTAGACTTGAGTGGAAGCGTAACCTTAGTGTGAGGCTATTGCTGACAGATTTTAGGGTGAGCTTCTATCCATGCCAGGCCGCCCAAAGATCTTTATGATGTCTATTTCTACTCCAAACATTGTGGTTATTTGTTAGACAGATTTCATTCCTTAGACATGTTTTAGATTAAAGTCTTTGTACGGTGACTTTCAGATTTTGGGATTTGTAATAGTTAGATCTTCCGCATTTACTTCATCCTTTTATGGCATGACTTATTTTGATTATCTTGTGCTAGAATGGGTAATAACTGATTGAATTGGTTAATATAAAATGGACTTGAATGAATAGATGACATATGTGTTGGTTCGCCCACTAGGAGTTAGTATGGGTACCAGTCATGGCAGGTTGGGTTGTGACACAAATACTATCATTGAACTAGCCCCCCCCTCCCCCCCCCCCCCCCCCCCCCCCCAGTTTAAGACTTAACTAACAATGCCACTTGTTAATATTCAAGTTATTTCAGCCTGGAGTTCTAATTACGATATGACTTTTAATCCTTTTTTTCTAATGACATAGTTCCAAAACAAACCTGTACATCTCATTCTGAGCCTGATTTGACACAACAGAATAAAACAAGACCTGACGCATCATATTTAAACTTCAAAGAAAGCCAAACAATACCTTTTTATGCCTATTTCTAGTCATAATCACTAGTTTGTCTAAAACTATAGTCATGACATTTCAAAGAGATGATACAAAGCAAGTTGTGTAAAAGAAAGACAAACAAATTCGGACTAACTTTCCCTCCTCTCTTACCTTTTATATCTTTTTTAGAACTAGTAAATCAGCTTTAGTGGAGCAATAAAGACCATATGGTAAATTATATGTCAAACTGACAAAACACCTCTATTTGAAATTACCAAACTACATACTTGATAGGGAGTGGTATTGTTAATTCATTTTATTCTAGTTTATAAGTTAGTAGGTGTTATATCCCGTGTTTTCACACGTTTGGAAAAAATCGATAAATATTGGATTCTTGAGATATAAGGTTAAATTTGATAGTTTGTTGAACATAAGAGTTATGTATGAAAGAATATTATCGTGGAAGTGTGGGATAAGGCTAAGGGCAAAACGTGGAATTTCGGAAATTGGTTTCGGGAATTGCAAAAATAAAATTTGTAGCCATTTGGGCTTGCAAAAATAAGAAGCACAATGAGGCCCATTTCTTGATATGGCCCAAACCCATGCCTTTAAGATATTTCCCATGTGCTAATTAGTGAATATTAGTCTTTAACTCTTAAGAAGGTTCAAGAGAAAAATAAGACAAGGAAAGAAAAACAAGAACAAGAGCAACACTAGAGACCATTTCGGGTTTGGCATAGAAAAATTACCCCCTCCAAATCTTGCCTCCAAAATTATTTTCTTGTTGGAATCCTACTAATTCTAGGTCCCTTCTCAACTTGGTGTAGTTGGTTTGGAAGAAAGAGGTCTTGTTCCTTCAAGTTGACCTTATATTCAAGTGAAGAAGATTGAGTAAAAAGGTAAGAATTTATCCCTTATTATTGTGTTATGAAGTCTTGTTTGTGTTGTAGTATATAGAAATGAGTTGATTGTGTGAAGAAATGGAAGTTTGCAAAGTGGGTGTGTGTTATAGCTATATGGCCGTGAGTATGTATATGTTGTATAGCCACAATGTATAGAATTCATGTTATATCTTAGTTGTGGTTGTGTGAAATGCATATAGGAATTGAAAGTTGCATGAATTTAGTTGATGTTGATAGAAGGGCATATGGCCGTGTACTATGTTGAAGTTGGAATGGAATGGATTAAGTTTGTTTAGTATGTTAGTTGTGTTATTGAGATTCTTGTAATGTAAATGAAGTTAGAATGATAAAAGTTTGTATCGAAATGAAATATGGAAGCTTATGTCGTTTTAGTACGATTTTATGACATTATGAAAATGAAGTTATTAGGTTGTTAATTATGACAAGTATTGATGAACTTGGAAGAAGGAAACATGTTATGAATACGTATGCCAAAGATTAGGAGTTTTGGATAAATTATGACTATGGCGGAAAGTTATATATCGAGTGTATAACTTAAGGAAAATGATATGAAATGTCTCTAAATCTATATTGTGATGATCTTGAGTGATAAGGGATGTGAAATCAATGATGTTAGTTTGAAAGTTTGGGTTAGAATGAAGGTTATGTCAACTTGTGAGAAAAATGACTAGTTGAGGGATAATTGTGTTTTTAATGTTCTTTGTTGATGTTGATGTTGTTGTTTGGGTTGTTGTTGATTGATTTGGCCGAGTTGAATTCTCGGGGGTGCTATATGTATAGGGGAAGTGCTGCCGAAAATTTGGTAGACAAATAAGAGTTGAATTGACCTTGTAGCATCTATAACCTACAATTGGTAAATGTGACCATTTGCAGATTTTCGACGAAACGGAGAGTGAGCTTGTATAGGCTTAAAAAGCTCAAAAGGTATGTAAAGCTACCCCGATCCTTCTTTTGGCATGTCTAAGTGTTTTAGGATCGGATTCGGGCCTCAAAAGAACTTCTTGGCCATCGGAATCCGCAAGAGAAAATCTCAGTTTTTCCTTCAGTAGAATTGAACCATTTTGATATGCTTTCCTGAAATTATGCAAACTTTCTCTAAACTCCTTGAAAAGCTATAGAATGTCCGTAGAACCTTTATAGGTGACCCCATAAGCTTAAAGGGCGTAATTTGAGCCCACCGCCTTGCTTGTTCCGAGGTGGGCCCGCTATTCCCGGTTTTGCCCTTAATGTACTAAAGTCTCCTTTTCGAACGATTTTTGAAAGAAACGTTTCGACTACCCTTTTTATTACCTAACGAATATGGTTTTAAATATCCTATTAAGTCTGATAAATTATTTTGACACTCGGAACGACTTCAGGAAGGTTATGCTTCTGTAATTTATTATGATGTCCGAAATGCTTTTATTATGATCCCGTCCGACTTCATTGGATGTGTTTGTCATTAATATGCCTCATCGAGTCTCTGAAAATATTTATGATATTTTAACTGCATTTAGTTTCTCACTACTCTATTCGTGGATGCCCCAATGATTCCCACACTGAGCCCGGGCCAGGATATGTTGTCAAGCGTAATCCCCTGCATTGTTCGCCGTGCCTCGATGTGAGGGGGCAGGTATACGCGTACATGGGTTTGTGGAGTATGTTGTGCCATGTACGTTTGTTCTGATATGATTTACTATGGCCATCTGATATGACATATTGTGTTATGGGGTTATGCCCCTATTCTGATTCTTCTGTGTTGTGGCACCAGCGTCGGGAGGGTGACCACGTTCTGTCTGCCGAGTCCCTTGGCAGGGGCCGGATTTGATATGACATATGTTTCTGTACACACTCCGCATGTTTTGAAAATATATATTTGATACCTTGTATTTTCTGTTTACTTTCTGTACATTCTATACCAGTTATGATTTTGTTTCTGCAACTCAGGCTTTACATATTCAGTACATATTTCGTACTGACCCCCTTTCCTCGGGGGCTGCGTTTTCATGCCGGGCAGGTACTGACGACAGGTTTGCCGATCCGTCTGTCTAGGATATCTTTTCCGCCATTTGGAGCGCTCTTTTATTCAGAGCCATCTTTTGGTACAGTCTGTCACTTCTATATGTGTATATTCTCGTTCATGGGTACGGCGGGGCCCTGTCCCGCCATATGATTCTGTTGGTCCATTTAGAGGTCTGTAGACATGTTTGTGGGTTGGGATCTTTCTGTACAGATATGTGTATGTGTTGTGTTTGGGCGATCCCCTTCGTCGCGGCGGCCGGTCCGCATATATTTAGATGTTGCTTTGTTAGCCCTGTGAGGCCTTTGTTGATATTTTCTGCGTGCAGGGTATTTGGGATAGTCCGTAAAACAAAGGAAACTCTGCCAAAATTTTTCTGGAAATTATCTAAATTTAGAATAAAGCCTTGTTGGCTTCTGCCATATACTAGAATGCGTTTCAGTGCCCAGATCGGGCACTAGTCACGGCCTACGGGGTTGGGTCGTGACAAAAGTGGTATTAGAGCGGTTCGTCCTCGGAATGTCTACAGACCGTGTCTAGTAGAGTCTTGTTTATCGGTGTGTTGTGCACCACACCTATAGACGGGAGGCTACAGGGCATTTAGGATACTACCCTTCTTTCTGTCTTAGATCGTGCGATAGAACTCTGTTATCAGGATGATTCCTCCCTAACAAATTGTTACATTTGCAGTTATGCCTCCAAAAAAGGCGACAGCGGCCCAAAAGGCCAAGGCAACGGCTACGGGAGAGACTAGTCGGGCCCAGAGGGTTACCAGGGCCCATGCTCATATTGCTCCTGATGTTTTGCCCCCGGCAGAGGGCTCTTCCACACCGCCACATGTAGAGGAGATTGGAGCAGCAGCAGCTGCAGGTCGAGGGGCGGCTCCACCGCCAGCTCCCGATATTCCAGTACCTGAGCCTCCAGCTCCACGGCCAGGGACTGAGGATCAGACTATGAGAGAGGCAGTCCAGCTATTGACTAGACTTGTGGCAGGACAGGTTCAGGGGCACGGACTGGGAGGTGACCGGGCTTACAGGCGTGACAGTTCGAGAGCCCGTGAGTTCTTGACTTGTGGCCCTCCAGAGTTCTTCGGGACAAAGCCCGAGGAGTTCATCAGGAAGATGCGGCGCACCTTACAGTTTATTAATGCTTCCGCGACAGAGTCAGTCACATTGGCTTCTTACCGGTTGTATGATATAGCGGCAAATTGGTACGAGTCATGGGAGTTATCCAGAGGCGACGACGCTCCCCCAGCAGTTTGGGATGATTTTTCTGAGGCTTTTCTTAGCCACTTTCTGCCTCCGGAGCTACGGCGAGCCAAGGCTGACAGATTCTTATTGCTGAGACAGAGGGGTCGCAGTGTTCGAGAGTACAGTATGGAGTTCGACTCATTGGCCCGATACGCACCTGCTGTGGTAGCTACTATGGCTGACAGGATGCACAGGTATATTATGGGGCTGGACCGTTATTTTGTCGACAACTGTTTAGTATTGGCTGCTCAGCCCGGCATGGATATTGCCCGGATTCAGGCCCACGCCCAGGGCATGGAGGACCGGCATAGGGAGCGTCAGCCTGATAGGAGCTAGGATCGGAGACAGCCCAAGAGGGCCAGATCATCTGGGTATTCTGGAGATTCTCGGGGCAGGCAGCCTCAGCAGCCGCAGCAGCCTAGCAGACATCTATCCCAGCCGGCTCAGAGCGCACCTCCACAGCCTACAGGTCGCAGATTTGATAGCCCAGGTTATTCAGGAGCAGGTCAGAGCTCCAGGGCTTCAGGTTCGCGGACAGACAGGGGTTCTGGTCAGACGAGGCCACCTAGGCCTCAGTGTTCTTATTGTGGCAGATACCATCCTGGGGAGTGCTACAGAGCCACCGGTGCATGTTTTTCTTGTGGCCGTCAGGGCCATTCTGTGAGAGATTGCCCGTATAAGGGTAGTTCGGGTGGTGCAGCGCAGCCTACCGGATCAGCCGCCAGGTCTTCATCTTCATCAGTGGCTATGCGCCCTACGGGGCCAGGTACTTCAGCACCAGCGGGTCGCGGCAGAGGCCGTGGTGGAGCTTCTAGTACTAGCGGTCCTTCGAACCGCATCTATGCTCTGTCCAGCCGCCAGGATCAGGAGGCATCGCCTAATGTCGTTACAGGTACATTATTGGTTTTCTCTCGGTCTGTGTATGCATTGATTGATCCAAGTTCGACTTTGTCATATATTGCGCCTCTGGTTGCTTGTAAAATTGGTATAATATCTGAACCTATAGAGCCGTTTGAGGTAGCCACACCGATTGGGGACTTTATTGTAGCAAAACAGGTATATAAAAACTGTTCCGTAATTGTATGTGGCCGTGACACTAAGGCAGATCTGGTGGAGTTAGGTATGGTCGAGTTCGATGTTATTATGGGAATGGACTGGCTAGCCTCCTGTTATGCTAATGTTGACTGCCAAAATAAGGTAGTTCGTTTCCAGTTTCCTGGGGAGCCAGTTATAGAATGGGCCGGTAATACAGCATCGCCGAAAGGTAAGTTTATTTCATACCTTAAGGCAAAGAAAATGACCAGAAAGGGTTATTTTTATCATCTGGTTAGGGTACAAGACTTGACAGCAGAAACGCCGACTCTTCAGTCAGTTCCCGTGGTTAATGAATTTCCAGATGTGTTCCCAGAAGAGCTTCCAGGCCTTCCTCCAGAGCGGGAGATAGATTTTACTATTGATTTGCTTCCAGATACTCAGCCGATATCTATTCCGCCGTACAGAATGGCACCGGCAGAATTGAAAGAACTGAAAGAGCAGTTGAAGGATCTGTTAGAAAAAGGCTTTATTAGACCCAGTACTTCGCCTTGGGGAGCCCCGGTATTATTTGTGCGTAAGAAAGACGGGTCGTTGCGTATGTGTATTGATTATCGACAGCTGAATAAGGTAACCATAAAGAATAAATACCCCCTCCCCAGAATTGAAGATTTGTTTGATCAGTTGCAGGGCGCCAAGTATTTTTCGAAGATAGATCTTCGGTCTGGCTATCATCAGGTACGGGTACGGGAGGCCGATATTCCTAAGACAGCATTCCGGACCAGATATGGGCATTATGAATTCAGAGTTATGTCTTTTGGGCTGACAAATGCTCCTGCGGTATTCATGGATTTAATGAACCGGGTATTCAGGCCATTCTTAGACATGTTCGTAATTGTATTTATCGATGATATCCTGGTTTATTCTCGGTCCGAGGCAGAGCACGAAGATCATCTGAGAGCGGTATTGGGGGTACTTCGGCATCAGGAATTATATGCAAAATTTTCTAAATGTGAATTCTGGCTGGCTTCAGTGGCATTTCTGGGGCATATTATTGCAGCTGATGGTGTCCGGGTGGATACACAGAAGATTGAGGCCGTGAAAAATTGGCCCAGACCCACGACGCCCACAGAGGTACGTAGTTTCCTGGGGTTAGCTGGCTATTACAGAAGATTTGTGGAAAAGTTTGCTTCGATTTCAGCGCCTTTGACAAGGCTAACTCAGAAGGGAGCCAAGTTCCAGTGGACTGATGTTTGTGAACGAAGCTTCCAGTTGCTGAAAGAGAAGCTGACTACAACCCCAGTTCTGACTCTTCCAGAGGGACCCGATGGATATGTTATTTATTGTGACGCTTCTGGTGTGGGATTGGGCTGTGTATTGATGCAGCACGGCAGAGTTATAGCTTATGCTTCTCGGCAATTGAAAAAGCATGAAAAGAATTATCCTACTCACGATCTGGAGCTTGCAGCGGTGGTCCATGCCCTGAAGATATGGAGACATTATTTATATGGCGTTCATGTTGATATCTATACAGATCATAAGAGTCTCCAGTATATTTTCAGACAGAAAGAGCTTAATTTGTGGCAGCGGAGGTGGCTGGAGCTCCTGAAAGACTATGATGTGGATATTCTGTATCATCCGGGCAAGGCTAATGTTGTTGCAGATGCGCTTAGCCGGAAATCTATGGGCAGCCTGGTAGATTTACAGCCAGACAGGAGAGAGATAGTACGTGACATTCATCAGTTGGCTAATCTTGGGGTTCGTCTGGCCGATTCTGGAGGTACACGGATTTCTGTCCGAGGGGTTTCTGAGTCATCTATTAAGGAAGATATCAAGCGGCATCAATATGAAGATCCTGTTTTGGCACGATACAGAGACACGGCCTATGATAAGGGGAAGACTCCATTCGAGTTCACTCCGGACGGGACTTTATTATTCAGGGGCAGGTTGTGTGTACCTGATATTGCAGGTGTTCGGCAGCAGGTTATGAGCGAGGCACATTATGCTCGCTATTCGGTCCATCCTGGGTCTACAAAGATGTACCATGATCTCCGATGCTTATACTGGTGGGATGGCATGAAACGGGATATCGCAGAGTTCGTCGCCCAGTGTCCCAATTGTCAACAGGTCAAAATTGAACATCAGAAACCGGGTGGACTGTTGCAGGAAATGGAAATTCCGACGTGGAAGTGGGAGATCATTAATATGGACTTCATTACAGGGTTGCCTCGCACTCCACGAAAGTGTGATTCCATCTGGGTTATTGTTGATAGGCTGACAAAATCAGCCCATTTTCTCCCCGTCAGAACTACTTATTCCGCCGAGGATTATGCCAGGCTTTATATTAAAGAAATAGTGAAGTTTCATGGAGTTCCTATATCTATTATCACTGACAGAGGTGCTCAGTTCACAGCGAACTTCTGGAGATCTTTTCAGGAAGGATTAGGGACTCAGCTGAGCCTGAGCACAGCTTTCCATCCTCAGAGTGACGGACAGGCCGAGCGCACTATCCAGACGCTTGAAGATATGTTGCGGGCCTGCGTCATTGATTTCAGAGGTAGCTGGGAGGATCACTTGCCATTGATTGAATTTTCTTATAATAACAGCTACCATTCCAGCATCCAGATGGCTCCGTACGAGGCTTTATATGGTAGGAAATGCAGGTCACCTATCGGCTGGTTTGATATTGGCGAGACAGAATTAATCGGCCCAGATATGATCCAGCAGGCCGTTGATAAGGTGAAACTTATTCGGGAACGACTATTGGCAGCCCAGAGTCGACAAAAATCATACGCTGACAAACGGCGTCGTCCTTTGGAATTCCAGGTTGGTGATTGGGTATTTCTGAAGGTATCGCCTATGAAAGGCGTAATGCGGTTCGGCAGAAAGGGTAAGCTTAGTCCGCGTTATATTGGGCCTTATCTGATCGTGCGGAAAATTGGAAATGTCGCCTATGAGTTAGATTTGCCATCTGACTTGGAAGCGGTACATCCGGTATTTCACGTCTCTATGCTTCGTAAGTGCATCGGTGACTCTTCCAGAATATTCCCTGCAGATGATATTCAAGTGACGGAGCAACTATCGTACGAGGAGCAGCCTGTATCTATTTTGGATCGTCAGGTACGGAGGCTCCGTAATAAGGATGTAGCCTCTGTTAAGGTACTGTGGCGGAACGAGAATAGGGAGGAAATGACATGGGAGGCCGAAGAGGAAATGAAGAAGAAATACCCTCATCTGTTCCCTATGCCCACAGGTAACCTTGAATCCCTACTTAATTTCATTTTAATACCAATCGTATGTCATATGTGTTGTCTATAATTAGAAACTCCCCCAAGTTATTTTCCAACCCTATAAGATTAATTTTACATTCGAGGACGAATGTTCTAAAGAGGATGTTATATCCCGTGTTTTCACACGTTTGGAAAAAATCGATAAATATTGGATTCTTGAGATATAAGGTTAAATTTGATAGTTTGTTGAACATAAGAGTTATGTATGAAAGAATATTATCGTGGAAGTGTGGGATAAGGCTAAGGGCAAAACGTGGAATTTCGGAAATTGGTTTCGGGAATTGCAAAAATAAAATTTGTAGCCATTTGGGCTTGCAAAAATAAGAAGCACAATGAGGCCCATTTCTTGATATGGCCCAAACCCATGCCTTTAAGATATTTCCCATGTGCTAATTAGTGAATATTAGTCTTTAACTCTTAAGAAGGTTCAAGAGAAAAATAAGACAAGGAAAGAAAAACAAGAACAAGAGCAACACTAGAGACCATTTCGGGTTTGGCATAGAAAAATTACCCCCTCCAAATCTTGCCTCCAAAATTATTTTCTTGTTGGAATCCTACTAATTCTAGGTCCCTTCTCAACTTGGTGTAGTTGGTTTGGAAGAAAGAGGTCTTGTTCCTTCAAGTTGACCTTATATTCAAGTGAAGAAGATTGAGTAAAAAGGTAAGAATTTATCCCTTATTATTGTGTTATGAAGTCTTGTTTGTGTTGTAGTATGTAGAAATGAGTTGATTGTGTGAAGAAATGGAAGTTTGCAAAGTGGGTGTGTGTTATAGCTATATGGCCGTGAGTATGTATATGTTGTATAGCCACAATGTATAGAATTCATGTTATATCTTAGTTGTGGTTGTGTGAAATGCATATAGGAATTGAAAGTTGCATGAATTTAGTTGATGTTGATAGAAGGGCATATGGCCGTGTACTATGTTGAAGTTGGAATGGAATGGATTAAGTTTGTTTAGTATGTTAGTTGTGTTATTGAGATTCTTGTAATGTAAATGAAGTTAGAATGATAAAAGTTTGTATCGAAATGAAATATGGAAGCTTATGTCGTTTTAGTACGATTTTATGACATTATGAAAATGAAGTTATTAGGTTGTTAATTATGACAAGTATTGATGAACTTGGAAGAAGGAAACATGTTATGAATACGTATGCCAAAGATTAGGAGTTTTGGATAAATTATGACTATGGCGGAAAGTTGTATATCGAGTGTATAACTTAAGGAAAATGATATGAAATGTCTCTAAATCTATATTGTGATGATCTTGAGTGATAATGGATGTGAAATCAATGATGTTAGTTTGAAAGTTTGGGTTAGAATGAAGGTTATGTCAACTTGTGAGAAAAATGACTAGTTGAGGGATAATTGTGTTTTTAATGTTCTTTGTTGATGTTGATGTTGTTGTTTGGGTTGTTGTTGATTGATTTGGCCGAGTTGAATTCTCGGGGGTGCTATATGTATAGGGGAAGTGCTGCCGAAAATTTGGTAGACAAATAAGAGTTGAATTGACCTTGTAGCATCTATAACCTACAATTGGTAAATGTGACCATTTGCAGATTTTCGACGAAACGGAGAGTGAGCTTGGATAGGCTTAAAAAGCTCAAAAGGTATGTAAAGCTACCCCGATCCTTCTTTTGGCATGTCTAAGTGTTTTAGGATCGGATTCGGGCCTCAAAAGACCTTCTTGGCCATCGGAATCCGCAAGAGAAAATCTCAGTTTTTCCTTCAGTAGAATTGAACCATTTTGATATGCTTTCCTGAAATTATGCAAACTTTCTCTAAACTCCTTGAAAAGCTATAGAATGTCCGTAGAACCTTTATAGGTGACCCCATAAGCTTAAAGGGCGTAATTTGAGCCCACCGCCTTGCTTGTTCCGAGGTGGGCCCGCTATTCCCGGTTTTGCCCTTAATGTACTAAAGTCTCCTTTTCGAACGATTTTTGAAAGAAACGTTTCGACTACCCTTTTTATTACCTAACGAATATGGTTTTAAATATCCTATTAAGTCTGATAAATTATTTTGACACTCGGAACGACTTCAGGAAGGTTATGCTTCTGTAATTTATTATGATGTCCGAAATGCTTTTATTATGATCCCGTCCGACTTCATTGGATGTGTTTGTCATTAATATGCCTCATCGAGTCTCTGAAAATATTTATGATATTTTAACTGCATTTAGTTTCTCACTACTCTATTCGTGGATGCCCCAATGATTCCCACACTGAGCCCGGGCCAGGATATGTTGTCAAGCGTAATCCCCTGCATTGTTCGCCGTGCCTCGATGTGAGGGGGCAGGTATACGCGTACATGGGTTTGTGGAGTATGTTGTGCCATGTACGTTTGTTCTGATATGATTTACTATGGCCATCTGATATGACATATTGTGTTATGGGGTTATGCCCCTATTCTGATTCTTCTGTGTTGTGGCACCAGCGTCGGGAGGGTGACCACGTTCTGTCTGCCGAGTCCCTTGGCAGGGGCCGGATTTGATATGACATATGTTTCTGTACACACTCCGCATGTTTTGAAAATATATATTTGATACCTTGTATTTTCTGTTTACTTTCTGTACATTCTATACCAGTTATGATTTTGTTTCTGCAACTCAGGCTTTACATATTCAGTACATATTTCGTACTGACCCCCTTTCCTCGGGGGCTGCGTTTTCATGCCGGGCAGGTACTGACGACAGGTTTGCCGATCCGTCTGTCTAGGATATCTTTTCCGCCATTTGGAGCGCTCTTTTATTCAGAGCCATCTTTTGGTACAGTCTGTCACTTCTATATGTGTATATTCTCGTTCATGGGTACGGCGGGGCCCTGTCCCGCCATATGATTCTGTTGGTCCATTTAGAGGTCTGTAGACATGTTTGTGGGTTGGGATCTTTCTGTACAGATATGTGTATGTGTTGTGTTTGGGCGATCCCCTTCGTCGCGGCGGCCGGTCCGCATATATTTAGATGTTGCTTTGTTGGCCCTGTGAGGCCTTTGTTGGTATTTTCTGCGTGCAGGGTATTTGGGATAGTCCGTAAAACAAAGGAAACTCTGCCAAAATTTTTCTGGAAATTATCTAAATTTAGAATAAAGCCTTGTTGGCTTCTGCCATATACTAGAATGCGTTTCAGTGCCCAGATCGGGCACTGGTCACGGCCTACGGGGTTGGGTCGTGACAGTAGGACTATTTAACACACAAATAGCAATTATAGCCATCTCACCATTTCCAGTTTTTAAAGCTTATACTAAATCTTTAATAGCATCAAATTCCCGTCATTTGAGCTGGTCAATCACAAGGACTAGCCAGAACAAATCTTTACTTGGCTTACGCTTGGAGATTCAGACTCAATACAAAAATGGACAAGCACACCAGTGATCCAAATGATTAACCAACAAACCAAGCATCATCAAACACATCTTTAGCTGTGGTCACTACATTTTTTAATATTAGATATGACTTTGAAAAAATGATACAAAAATAGCCTATAGGTGACAGGGTTCAGACAAGTTCATATCAAGCTTCAAATGGTTCAGTTGACATTTTTAATTAAAGGATTTGCATCTTCAAAACAGTTTCATATTAAAACCATCAATTAACATGATTACAAAGTTGTCAAGAAGCCATGGTGGTAACTACTTATCAAGTAACACAATATTAGTCTCATTCTTATAATTGCAGATTGACCCATCAACAACCAATAGATTCATTTCTAGCAGTTGACAATTAAAGAAGAACTCAAATTTTCCATTTTCTTAACTCTTACCTTAAGCTTGAGGTGTTTAGATTAACATGCTCTAACCAGTTAAGCCAATCAGTCTTTAAGATTGAACCTAGTACATCATTATAGACCCATATGAATCAAAATACCAAAGCTCAAAATCATACACTCAACATATTAGATGTCTGAGTAACAAAACAGTGATCAAAGCATCATTAAGAGATATTCATATCAAAATACTTGCATATGAGGCTCACTGAACCAATAATCAACCATAACAAGCAGATTACCACAACCATAACACTCAAGCTAAACCATAGACACTAAACAACAATTAAACTAGCACTTAAACACAGAACCAATATGAAATGAAATGAAAAGCAAAAAAAAAAGACAAAGAATTACCTTTTTTATGTGCAGCCGTGAGCAAGAATGGATTTTGAAAGCTCCTTGTGCTTCCTCACCCAAAAATCAGCCACCATAAGAAAACAATAAATTAAAATTTGGACTAGAAACTCAGCTTAAGAAGCCAAGTAAAAAAAAAAAAAAATTAAACTACAAACCCTAATTTGAGTATGTATTTCTCAAATGCTGGTTTTATGCCTAGATTTCCCCTTCTTGTATATGAGAAATTAGAACCCCAAATTTTATCCAAACCCCTATTCTATCGGTGTGGGACTTGTTCGATATTTGCATATTTTCACTTGTATCTAAAACAACGAACCAGATTAAAGCAACACAACTACGGACGACTTGATTTAAAGCAACCCCCCCCCCCTCGATCCAGTCGGTTCTTGGAGAACAATGGGATTCGAGGGTTCAACAAGCAAGGATGAAGAACAATAAATGTTTAGTAGGCCAATTTGATGGAAAGCAAGAGAAAACCGCGTAAAAAGGGCAACATTCGTACCTTTAGGCGTTGTTTGGATGGGGTTTGGTGGAGAGACTCAACTGCAATAAATACGGCCTGAGATCGTACATGCAAGCCTTGAAAAGCCTGGGAGGTGGAGGGGTCTTTTCGCCATCTCTGGCAACGAATGGACGTGTGAGAGAGGTGGAAGAGGGGTGGCGATGCTAGGATTATCGAAACCGTAGTTGCAAATGCAAATGACCCCTCTTATAGTTGCCATCATTGGGCCGGGTCTGGGTCGTTTGGCCTAGGCTCGGCCAAATTAAAAAAAAACGGGAGGGGGGGAGGGCTTTTACATGCATATACGCCCAACGTATACAATATTTCAATTATAACCAAATTAAGACATAATTAACCGATTAAATCATTAACAAGCTGATTTTGCAATAATGACCTTAACTATCTTAAACCATGAATTGGTCACTTCAATTATGGCCGTAATAAAAATAATTATGGCAATTAAAGGCTAGTTTTGTAATAATGACACTAATTGACTAAAACTTTGGAAGTTGGCTATTTCAGTAAGGCCAAAATTAAGCTTAACAATTGATTATTTTAATTGTACCCACTATTAGCCATATAGTAAACAATTTATGGAATTTAACCATAGTTAAACACTTGAATAATTATGATTAATTCTAATAATTTGTACAAATGCATATTGAATATGAAAAATTAAGAATTGAGGAGGTAAAATGATTAATTCATTCAATTAATCAGATCCCTCAAATTAATTAGAGTAAAATTCTTGCTAATTGACTTTCTGATAATTTTATCAATTAAATAAATAATTGTTTTAGATTACGTTTCTTGATTGAATTTCGCAAATGTTCCACATTAATTATATAAATATGAATTATTTTCCAAACGATTCATAATATTATAGAAGTTATTTTACTAAGTGAAATGGCAAAATATTATCTAAATAATGTTATAAAATCATTTTGATATGTAGAAAATACACACTTCACTCCGTTTGATATCCAAGCGTTCTGAATAATTAAAATAAATTAAGGGAGGTCAAAAATTAGGTTTCAACAATCAAAAGCAGCAAAAGATTCCCCACCCACATGGGTAATAGGTGGAAGAGCCGGGGGGGGGGGGGGGGGGGGGGCACAACAGGTTCCTCAACAAGATGAGTGACAAAAAGTTCAACAATATCTCCATTTTTTAATTGAAGTACAATACCAATAATGTCCCTATCACTTTTAACTTCTATTAGATACCAACATTTAGGTGGTCTAATATGTACACAACAAGATGAAACATTGTAACCTATTTTTTTAACACAGTTGACAAACTCAAAATAAGAGAATTTATCAACATCAACATCAAAACATTCTGTAACACAACCTCCAACATACTTAATACGAGGGGTTTTTTCTAAATTTCCTCTGTGGTGAAACCTCAAAGTCACAAACACATTGTCAATTTTCTTCACAAAACCTAAAATCAAAAACAAATGAAAAATTACAAGAATCAGTTACCATTTTCACCAAAAATAAAAACGAAATACAAGTTAAAGATAAATTTTTTTGCAAGTAAAACCCTAAAATTGAATTCTAGAGAAACCCTAACTTCAAAATACAGGAATCGTGTACCTTTGTGTGTAACTAGTCTTCAATATCACGCTGAAATGACAAGATTTACATATATTTTGGTATGGACGATTGGGTTTTTGACTTTAGATCAATCGGGTATTTAGTGGAACGATGTTATGTCGATTGGGATAGGATTAGGGGTATTTGTTTAGGATGGGTCGGGTTATTTAGGAGAGGGCGGGTTAAAATTAGGTGGGGATTAAATATATTAATTAATTAATTAATTAATTAATAATAATAATAATAATAATAATAATAATAATAATAATAATAATGTGGACCAATAATATAGCGCGTGTCAAACATCACTCAGCCCTCAACTGGTCTGGGCAACTTGAGGTTGAAAATAATTGAAACTTATGTTCTTTAGGGGAGTATATAATTACAAGTTAAGTTTAGTTGCTAAAGTGAGTTATGCGGCCAATTTTCGGGCCGAAATGATGTATTTTCTGATAAATATACTGAGATGGTATCATGTTCATTTATTCAAAAGACATACTTTTCTAGAAAAAAATCCTCTATGATACCATCATCTTATATACATATACTGTGATGGTATCATGAAGGACTGTTTCAATCCTTCAATGAGACACTCCTCAGTCCTCCATGATACCATCGTGGTACATATATATACTGAGATGGTATCATGGAGGACTGCTTCAAGACTTCTCTTAATTATCCATGATACCATCATGATATATAAATATATTGCGATGGTATTATGGAGGAAGGGTTTTGGACGAAGGGGTACTCGGGTAAATATATTCGGCCAGTTAGGTAAGAAGCGAAATAAGTTTAGAAAGAGGCATGGACGGATAAATATTTTACATTTTAGGGATATTTGTATTGTTTTCCCAAATATAATTAAAATGGTTGGAACATGTGATTTAGAGGAAAAGGTGCGTGTTTCCTTTTCCTTGAATGAATAGTCGTGTTCATGTGTGTATGGGATGCACTTAAGGAAAAAAGATTTTCTCAAAGCTAGACCTCTCAATAACAACACTTTACTATTACAACTATATTTCATGTGAAACTAATCTTTCATGTTATGTTATACTATATGTTCTCTATAACAACAATTTGCCAGAGCAACCAAAATATATCAAGATGATATCTCAAATGGTCACTCAACTATAGTTTTTCACTCAGAAAGTCACTCAAATTTATTTTCTAACTAGAAAGTCACTTAACTACGGGTGTTTCACTGAGAAAGTCACCCAACTTTGTTTTCCAACCACAAAGTCACTCAACTATTGGTGTTTCACCTACAAAGTCACTCAACCTATTTAAGTAACTATTTGATTACATTTTGCTAAAAAAAAATGAAAGCCAAAATTATAAGATATAAAGAAGTAGCCATTTTAACCATTTTATTGACTCGCCCACTTGATCCGACCTACAAAAAAAAATACTGAAATCATTTACTCAAAGTGATATAGAAATGGATCTACTATTTTCCTAATTTGAGGTTGTCACTTGAAGTTTGTAACACTTAACTTTCAATTAGTTTTAATCTATGATCTTACTGTCACACTCCGAACCATGGCCTTGACGTAACACGACACTCGATGCCTGTCTGAATGTGATCGAGCGAATCAACTGGCTGGCTGAATCAACATGTGATATCAAGACATACTAAATGCAGAAATAACTGACACATGCTGATCTACTAAATGTCTGACTGAAATATCATAAATTTTGAAAGTATTAAACAAGTCTGAAAGTTTGAATAACTAGCTGACAAGTCTAACACAAAAGCTGCTAAACATCTGACTGACTGGACTACAGTCTACGAAGCTTCTAAAGAGTACTGAACTGCAAAATGTTTACCAGGAGAAGGTCCTTGGCATACCTCACTGACTGAACTACTATAAAGACTGAAAGTATAATAACACCCCGAGGGAACGGGGCTCACCAAGCAGCTGACACGAGAATGTCTTAGCAAGCAGAATCATCAACCTGTAAATCATTGCGATGCAGGCCCTGGGCAAAAGGGACGTCAGCACATTTGAATTGCACTGGTATGTAAAACAACTGAAAGAAAGAACTGTAAATACTGAAACAGAGACTGAACTAATAACTGATAATTTAACTGAAATAAGGAAGTAAAGATATGAATACTCCCTGTTCTAATGAGGAACCACCTGTTTATCTTAGTAAATAATTTGCGGCCTCAGGCCCAATATATATGTGCACAAGCTGCGGCCACGGGCCCAAGTATACGTATACGTAACTGAGGCCTTAGGCCTAATAACAAGATGTTCATCATTAAGACAATTTATATAAAAGAACTGAGAATCATGCTGAAAGATACAACACTGACATACTGGGCTATGATTCACTCAGACATGTATTCATGGACCTATTATGAGAGCTGAAGCTATTTATAAACATGCTGAGTATTCTAGACTGAGACTCATGGGTATTAAACACAAGTCTATATTAATTACATACTGAGCTCACAACATTTGGAATGAAAGTCATGAATGAATTATGAAACTAGAGAATAGAAGTTCTGCAACTATTCAAGGAACCATGCTTAACTATATTTCTGAGGCAATTTGTAACGTTGTAAAAGAACACGGTGTAGGGAGAATCATTAACATTCCCAAACATAGAGAGTTAGCTTCACATACCTTAATTCTGGCCTTTGAGCGTAATACAACATTTGTCAACTCTTTCAACTTTAATCTATAGAAACACACGTCAAAGTGATTCCATATTAGCAATAATATCCATGCTTCAGTCACCTAAGCATTTTATCAAACACTTGGTGGGCATAACGCTCCACAACCTTTATTAGTGGTGTTTTCTTCATCAAATTTCCATTTTATTACTTCTAGGTGATTCTACAATCTCAATTTGATGAAATCAACATCATCCTTTATCACCCATATGATTACAACAATCCTAAGTTAATAATCCAAAACCCTAGCATAGTTCATATGATACTCTCTATCAAACCCATTTACTATTCTCCCAACAACTCATCAAATTCACAACTATAAGTGATTAGAGATTAGAATTATTACCTTTTTGAAGTTCAATCCTCTTGAATTCGGATTCTAGGGTTCTTTTGTCCAAGATGAAGATCCAATCAATAATCTATGGAATAGATGAGGATTCTAGCGTAAATATTTATTAGATTGATGTAATAAAGCAGGAACTCAATTTGGATGCTTTGTGGAAGCCCTAGGGTGCTTTCTCTCCAAAACGACGGTTTATAATGAAGTTGGAAAAGTTTTTCGGAGTTGGGTATATATAAAATTGGAAAAAAGGTCGTTTCAGGCATAATTTGGCCTAGCGCATCGCAAGGGATGACGTACTAGGCCTATATTATAGGACCCGGTGAATTTTACACTTTTCAGTGAATTAGGCCTGGCAGGATGCGTCGGGCGTTGCCCAGGGCGACATGCTAAGCCATTTCTGACAGCGTTCGGTAAAATTGGCATAACTCCTAGCACAAAGATCAACAACTTTCATGTTTTAAGTTTTCTCAAATTCTCAACGGAGTTTCAATAAATTGGGCTGGAAGACAGACATATCAAAAATTAGCCGATTCTATCGAATTTTAAAGGCCTTACTATTAGCCATCTTGAGATGATCATATCTCCTTGATCCTATCTATGATTGGTCTGGTCCTTATATGGTTGGAAAGGTATTTCTACGTAATACAACTTTTATTAAGGGTACTTTCCCAAATTCCCAACTAATCAAGGAGTTATGGCTGCCCGAAGTAAGGCTATCGACCATTTTTGCAAAACATTCAAACTTTCAGTTTTTTTCACCAAAACTCTAACAATATGAGTCTAACCTTAGTTCTAAGATACAGGGTGTAACACTTACTTACTGTTTTAGAGTTAAATCTTCATATGCTAAATTTATAAGATAAGATATGCTAGACTATTTTGTGACCCAAAGCGTAACCAATTCTATAAAGATTTTAAATTTAATAGAATTTTTTAAAAATCAACAACATAATTAAAACTGAAACTCATCTTAAAAAGTAAAAAATACGGGGTGAACAATATGACAAACTGTTAAGGTATAGGCTTTGGGTTGGGTCAAGTGGGCAGGTCAATAAAATGGTTAAAATGGGTACTTGTTTATTTCTTACAATTTTGGCTTAAAACAAAAATCAGTAAATTGTAATTAAAAAATCACTTAAATAGGTTGAGTGACTTTGAAGGTGAAACACCAATACTTGATTGACTTTGTGGTTAGAAAACAAAGTTGAGTGACATTCTGAGTAATATATCATAACTGCGTGACTTTGTGGTTAGAAAATAAAGTTGAGTGACTTTCTGAGTAAAACACTCATAGTTAAGTAACCATCTGAGATATTATTTCAAAATATATCAAACAAACGACTATAGAGAGGTTTGACTATATTATTTTGTGTATCAAACTTAAATTTGTAATCAAACATTATACTACAATTTAGAACGAGTATTATTCTACCTAATACACACTACTAAACAACCCCTAAGGGCGTAGCATTAATATAAGAAAACAGATCACTTTAAACTCGAACTTCATGTTTTGGATTTGGGCTCTAGACCATTTATGAAGCAGTTGAATTTATATTTTTTTCGGGCTTCTTACACAATTGTACTATCTGACAAAATAGTTTTCACCAGCCGTGACCCAAAAGGGAATTTCATTCACTGTAGCCCTACAATAACCAGTTTGCTAAAAAATTCAACACTACTCCTCACTTTATTTCTCTACTTTCATCATTATACAGTGTAATCGAAATCTTTTTATGTAACGATCCTTTTGGTCGTTTTGAGCTATTAAATTGATTTTTCCTAAAATACCCTTCTGTAGTTTCATCTTGGTATGGGTGGTGTAATTCCCGAGGAAATTATGAGTTTCAGATCAGATTTAGAGAAATTGAAAGTTCTTAAGAAAATGAGAAAGTTTGACCAAAGTCAAAATCAAGGGTAAATGAGTTTGTATCCAAAAAAGTAGATAGAGTACATAGTGTGAACTGAGACATTGTTAGATCACCTAGATTGCTTGGATCTTAATCATATTACATTCATTACTTTTTTGACATTTAATTAACTTTCGTCCTTGGATTGTTAAGCTCAATTAAATGAATCATATCTCAGTCATTAACAGTTGTAATACTGATGTTGATTGTCAATATTTAATCTCTATTATTCAAGAGTATCTGCCACGTAGTTGAAAGAAAATAGAGTGGAAGAGAAAGAGAGAGATGAGAAGAAGAAGAAGAAGAAGAAGAAGAAGAAGGAGGAGGAGGAGGAGGAGGAGGAGGAGGAGGAGGAGGAGGAGGAGGAGGAGGAGGAAGAAGAAGAGGAGGAAGAAGACGAGGAAAAAGAGGAGGAAGAAGAAGAGGAAGAAGAAGAGGAGGAGGAGGAGGAGTGATAAAGGCATCTGCAAAAGACTATGCCCCAAAGCAGAAGCCATTGCTTACTTTAATGGTTTTAGAGAGAATTCCATCCTTGGTTGAAACTTGAAAACCCCGGATCTTTTTCTTCTACTGAAGAAAACACAACATAAATAACTATCCTTATATTCCGATCAGCTTCTCTCTTTATTTTATGAAATCCTCTTGTGAAGAAGAGCACAAGGTTGAGAATCCAGATCAGAGTAAGGCCGCGAAAATGGTGCTTCTTTTAGGTTTGGATCAGCGTCATGCAGCGGATAATTCTATTTCGAACCCTCTTATTCATACTATTGGGCTTGGAAATTCCATCAGTTGTTTTATGTGTTGCTATAGGTCGGATTACGGTGCCATAACATCTTTGAATCATAGTTTTCGCTCATTGCTCCATATGCTTGAATGGGATACTTTTGATCGTAGCTGCCGTCGTTGGATGCATCTGCCAACTATGAATGCCGGATGAATAGTTGCGATGTGGAGTGAAAACTTGGTGGAAAACCAAGCTCCCTGGTGAAGGGGCGACCGCTGCAGCGGAAGAATTTTCTCCATAGCAAGTCCACCATAGAGGGGCACAGCTCGCCGCTGCGGGAAGTCGGGGATTGGGGTGGTCCATTGTAAGCGGACATCTTGGTCACTACAATGACGTTAGGGTATTTTGGTATGACAAGTAAGTCATCGTAGTGGTAATTTGATGATGAGGTTCGAATTAATTTGAGTTGTAGAGAAGATTTTGAATTTTGAGTTAAGGGAAAACTCTAGGTTGTAGAGTGCGGGACATGCTACTATCTCTAGGGTCGACTCAGTTAGTTTGCAAGACATATAATTACATTGTATGCTATTGAGTGGGTTCAAGAAATAATTAGACGGTAACGATGATAGTGATGGAATTGTAATTGGGGGATTGAAGAGTCGGGAAAAAGTATGGTTGATCGAGAATCGATAAAGGGGTAGATTTTCAGGATTTCTTAGGTTAGTGCAGGTTTTGGAGTTGTTTTCTTACATATTTCAAACGGGGTATGATCGTGAGTACGCTTAAGGGAGGGAGTCTAAGAAATGGACTAAGTGATATGACATATTTCGTGAGGTTTCGTGATCAACGACTATTGAGAAGTAAGTTTCAGGTAACCGACGTGGTACGACTTATGGAAGGATCTTGTGTGATACAAATTGGATGATTTCGTAGCACTCTATAGGGAATGAGTTAGTGTGGGTTAAAGGAGAGGATTTCTAGAAATTCCAAAGATGTGAAGGTTAGGGTCGTATTTTCGAGATGAGGTTGTATTCATAGTAGTGCATTATGGGATGGGTATTACTAATTGGATAGCTTGAGTGAGCATTTTCAGAATATCAAGGGACTAGAATTAGTCGCCCCATATGGGTCATAGGACTGTGATTGGTTTCGGGCTTGTGGTGCATGTTTACGTGTTTCTAGGAAATCATGGTGCGAAAAACGGCTCTAAGGGTGAAGGAAAAGTTAGCAGAATTAGAGTATTTGACCGTTCTGAGGTGCTTCAAAAATGGAAGGCTCGTGTGGAGTAGTTCATGGCTCTTGTTCTGTATTCGGGGTAGGTTACGACGTACTTTAGTTAGACTTTGATTAGCGAAACGTATATATTATGTATAATTGATCGGACAAAGCATGAAAGCATGATTAGGTCTTCGGACATGATGTTTGGTTGGATATTACCTAGGTTGTTATGGCTTCTGATTATGTGGGCTTGTCGCCATTACTTTATGTATTGAATAGAAGGTGTATTTGTGTGGTATGGGAAGGAAGGAGTTAATATATACTCGTGTTGTTGATTGTGGCTTGTCACCCTGTTATAGTGATTAGACTTGTTACCTGAATTGTTGTGTTGTGATACGTGTTGCACTAAATTCTATCAGATATCATCGGAGAGAGAAAGGCTAATGAGAATAGACCTGAATCGTGATATGTACTTATGATAATACACAGATGAAAATGTGGAGTATGATGTACTGTTAATGATGATAACATGCATGGAATACATTCTCATTTTATACGTATGCTGATGTTAAATTATGACTTGGTAATGTTGATGATACATGAGAAAAGGGAGCACTTGATGACACAAGACTTAGTGCGAAGTGCACTTCTTTAATTAGAAGGAAAAGGGTGTTATAGACTCTTTATGTTGACTAAGATGGTGCGTATAGTTCATTCCATTGATTTTTATAAGTCTTGACACTACACCAAAAGAGGCTTTTAGTGGCAATATATTTTCCTTTTAGCAACAATAATTATTGCCATAAAAATATTTACCAGCTATTGGTTAATGCCATTAAATCTAAGGTCGCTAAAGCCTTTAGTGTCATTTATTGGTAGGGATAAAGTTTGTTATTGCCGGTAAAAATTGATACTAGAATATAATTAGCGGCAATTAAATTATTGCCGCAAATTAATTGCCGCTAAAAGCATATTTTGTTGTAGTGTGATATGGATTATAGTGTTGTGACTTCCATAGTATATTCACTGGCATTGAGTGCATTGATTTAGAATTTTTGCATTCACTCACTCATACATGATGGAAATGGTTCGGAACGATTCATGAAAGACTTGTGGCATGATGCCTTGTGTTTGATAGTGATTGATTAATTATTTGATGAACTGATATGCAATGATAAAGAAGGAGTTCATATACACTCTTCTTGTTGACTTGGAGTAATCTCTTATTCATGTTATTGATGAATTGATTCTTGAGTCTTGATATGACTTGTGACATGGCGACTTGTGTTCCTTGATATTAATTTATTGATTGTTCACATTCCTTATTGATTGTGAACGGAAATACATTGTGATGAGAAAGATATTATAAATATTAAAAGGCACATTTGACAGGGGGTGAGGATGTGGCTCGTGATCCGAGGTTAGTTCCGGAGCGAGTGGTACATGGACATCATGGGTCCCCTACAGGTCATGGCTAATGGTTCAAACATTACCATTTAGCATGTGTGTATGGATATGTGACACGTTTGAGATAATTGGCCAGTGCATTGCACATCATTATATTTGCATTGCTTATCATTACATTTTATTATGCATCATTATATGGCTCGTTTAGTTCTGATTTTGGCGTGGTTTGTTGAAACGGCTGCGTGGAATAGATACGATTAGTCAGAGGCGGATCCAGAATTTAAACTCTATGGGTTCAATCTTAAGATGATTCTTAGTGTAAACCCATAGTATTTTAAAAGTTACCAGTTGATGTCTACTATTTATTGCAGTTTTAATAAATTTTTACTCATAAATTTATACTCCGCATCGAAAGTTGGGGGTTCAATAGAACCCCCACCTAGCATGCTAGATCTGCCACAGTGAATAGTGACGGGGTTCAAAATATAGATTAGTGACTCTATCTAGGGTCGGAACTTGGACTTGTTATTATCGGGTGAGATTATTGAGACTTGATAGACTTGTGGTTTAGAAGCTTCATCTTAGGATGTGATTTAGTTATGGGAGATTATGTGTCCTTAATTCGAGTATTATGCGCCTATTTGTTTATCTTGTTGATTTTATGCTTATATGCGTGAACTAATCTTAGTCGGTCTATGATATCTACAGGTACATAGTATTTGTACTGAAACTACCTTGCTGCACCCTTTTTGAGTGCAGACTGTGTTCCAGAGATTTCTTCCAGACCACATCTCTATGTTGAAGCTAGTTTGCTTGATCAAATCCGAGGGTGAGCATCTATCCATGTCGTGCCGCCTGAAGATCTTTCTTTTTAGATGTCTACTTTCATTCCAAACATTATTCATTATTATATTTGACAAATATTTCGTTCTTTAGACATTGTTAGTTAGAGTCCTTATACGATGATTTTCAGATTTTGGGGATGTAACAGTTAGACTTCCGCACTTACGGTGTTTATTATTTATGACTTGGTTAGACTATTTATTCATTCATTTATCTATTGATTGTTAGAGAATAAATGATTAAAGAAGTTGAACTTGGCTAGTAATTAATGGGTTAATGGGTAAGGGTTCGCCTATTAGTGATATTAAGGTAGGTGCGCGCATGATCGGTAATTAGGGTAGTGACATGTGGGGAGTATGATCTGAAAACAAGAAAATGGACTGAAATCCCAAACATGTCTCCTGTGCGAGCTAATGCAAATAGGAACAACACACATGCTACGTCTGGAGTACCTTCCTTAGTGGCTGTTGTAAATAATGAATTGTATTTTGCTGACTGTGCTGAAATGCAGGTGAGGAAATATTACAAGCAAAATAAAGTATGGGTCACGTAGGACAACAGCCTGAAAGAGAAGCTTCTATGAATGGTTGGGGTTTGGATTTTCGATCTTGCGGTGATAGGCTAATAGTAATTGGAGGGGTCAGGGATAAAGGTACAGAATTTATTGAAGTCTATTCATGGGTTCCAAGTGAAGGGGCAATACAATGGAACTTGCTTGGCTGAAAGCGATCTCGTAGATTTATGTATAGCTGTGTTGTCAAGGGATGCTGATTTTATATCTCTATCCTTTTGTTCTTAATGATATCATGATCCATATTTCTACATGTACTGACTTCATGTTTGTGTGTCTCCAGCAATTTCCATTGTTGTAATGCAATCTGCAATTAAATGGAATAGAAAGGACAATGAAATTCAATAATGAATTCTGATAAACAAGCGAAGTCCAATCTTTATCTCATCTCATATTTTCCCTTCCTTCTTTATATGATTGGACATGCTTGAAACTAGTAGAAGTCATACCATTACTTCTTCAGGTGTGTTTATTAATGACCTTTCACATGGTGACACTTAATTATATGCCTTCCTTGTTACATCGCCATGAGTTCTAGTACTAGATGCTTTTACCTGATGTTTTCATCCATTCCTTTTTCCAGCAAGAGTTTATTTCATTTTCATTTCGTCTTAGCCTGAGAGCATCTAGTACTAGGACAAGAGGAGGACAAATGCACCTCCAATTTGCTGCAAAGAGGAAAAGAAGGTGAAGTCCATTTTACTTTAGAAATCTTTGAGGTTTGTCTCCTATGCATAAGGGAAAATCAGGGCATCATTGCATTGCCTTGTCGTGGAAGAATATTAACCTATTACATCCTTCACTAACTTTGAATTGGAAATGTTAATCAAAGAGCCAAACCAAGTTTTTAGTCGGCCTATATAGATTTTTCAAATGCAACATCTCTTTTGCTGCTGCTTTAAAGTCATTCTCTCTTATTTTAATGCCAAACTAGCACTGTGGAATGTAATTTTCAATAGTTGGATGTCTTTTCAGTTATGCAATTAACAACCTTCTTAAAAAGTTAGTCACAAGTTCTACTACTACCTGTAATGGATCCATATACAGTACTGAAGAAGATAGAGATGGTTTCAATTAATTCTTAGTATATGTCTTCTTCAAATAAGCTATCTGCCTCGGTCTTTTGTGAATTTTATTTCATAGCAATTCCCCCGCCCAAAAAAGAACCTTGTCATCAATTTGAGCTTGTCAGTTGTGGCAAGCTGCAAAACACCAGCCGATTTTGTTTGAAACATAGTGTAAGTCCTCTGTATCTCCTCCTTACTTTCATTCCATTACAAGAAAAATATTGTAAAGTAGTAGAAAATATGAACCGAAGATTCTCTGAAGCAGCCAATCAAATATAGGGATCTTTCCATGTATGAGTTACCATTACATAAGTCTCTGTAAATGGAAGTTTGAGTGTGTAGATTCCTGGGACACTTTATGTAGTTTCTACCTCTATCACAAGAAACTTGAAATTCCTTGAAAAGCTTTAGTCTGATATGGAGATATTTGAAGTGCTCAACGAAGCCGGCCACTGATACAAATTGGAAAAGAACATTCAGTTTGGGCCACGAGTGCTCTTGATCTATCTTGCAAGTAATCTTTTGAAGATAAATTTCAAATTCTTTCCCTTTAAATTCGACACTCTTGAAAAATTCATGAACGTCTTCATACAGACCTTATTTGGTAGGTAAATCGCCCTTTAGAAAGCAAGATAATGTCATCCAATAGATAAAGGTTTCCAGGCCCGGCTGATATAGATATATTATCATGGCACATTCAAAATGTAAACCATCTAGCTCAATTTGACTATTTGAAATGCTGAACTATTAGGACCTCTGGAGATCTCAACAAAAGAAAAATTAGTAGGCCCGGCAAACATCATGGTGTCTCAAACCTCGCCAGAGAAATGAAGCAATGGATTAACCAGAAAATATTCTTCTTGCACTAACACAAACAGAACATTGTGCAACAATGATATGTTGGAACACATGCATAACAAAGAGCATCTTATCAAATAGTATCCTAGCATTGTACATGTGGCCATACTTGTCGTACAATTTAATAAAATATATTACCTCAGTTAACCACATAATTCATGAAACAGATATATAGACCATAAAATACTTGAGATCAAATAACCATTTTTTAGTAGCCATCTTTATGTGCCACTTTTATGTAAAATTAGTTTCAGCAAAATGAATTAAGCCATTAATACAAAAGATATAGAGATCATCAACTCGGAGGATTTTAGATTAACATTTTTTTCTACTGTGACAAAACTATCAAATTCAGTTTTTTTAAAAGAAAAAAAAATTAAAACCACTAAGATTGATTCTTATTCGTGAACTGAAAAAAGAACAAACAAAAAGGGGAAGGTATTAGATCGACCTCTCTTTAACAATATTAATTTGAGAAAAAAAGAATATGGTGAATAGTTTATTAAAAAGCGTTACCAAATTGAGTCGAACATATAAATAAAGTTATTATATACTACTTACTAGTAAACAGAAATGTTTGATCCAAACATTTTTACTCCCTCCATTCACTTTTACATTATCACATTTCTCTTCTCGATAATCAATTTGACTAATATACCTCTAAATTGAACTATATCAATTTAACAGTTTTAAATTAAAATTTAGATGTTCAAAAACTATTAAAAAAAAAATACTATAAGTTGACATTCTTCTCATATTAATACGATGAATAAATATCTTAAAATATTGGTCAAAATTCATGTAGTTTGACTCTCAAGAAGCTAAACGTGATAAGTAAAAGTGAACGGAAGAGATTTTTATTTATCCGAAAGTTAATACTCCCACTACAATTATATCAATCATCAATCTTCACTCTTCTTTCCAATTCCAGATAGTTTCTCTAGCAAGAGGAAAGATTTCTTCTTAAGTTCTCGTTTTCATTTTCCTTTAATGACTTTTAGCATTTTTATGTAGTTTATGCTCGATGCTCTGTTTATGTGTAACAATACATTTGATCTTTTTGAGCTTTTGGACTTGTTTTTTTCCAAAATACTCCTCCCGTAGTTTTATCTTGGTATTTATGACTTGTGGGGATGAGTGATGCAACTTCCAAGACAATCAGGTGCGTTTCATATCATTTTTAGCAAAATTAGAAGTTCTTAAATTAAGAAAATGAAGAAGTGTGACCAAAATCAACATTGGGGGTAAATGAGTCCGTATTGGAGAATCATCAATTCTATTAGGTCCAGAACATGATTTATGATTTGGTGGTCCTGTTGGATCAGGTCTGGAGGGGTTCAGATGTGATTTGGATTGTTGGTTGAGAAATTAGTTAAATTAAGAATTTGGAGATGATCACGGTCAACATCGGGTCAAGATGATCCCGTTTCGGTGCTTTGAGTGTGCGAGAAGGTTCATAGTGTGTTTTATGACTGAAAATCATATTTGGCATGTATTCGGAATTGGGGGGGGGGGGGGGGGGGGTCCCGAATGAGTTTTAGGTGTAGGATCGAAATTTGGGGGACATCAATAATTTCGGATGCCTTGTTTCTGGTTTCCTTCTATGCGATCACATATAAGGTCTCGCGCTAGCAAAGAGTCTGGGTCCAGGGGACTATGGTCGTGGCTAGTGGTTCGTGTCTGCGATCGCATCTAGGTCGGTTTTGGTCGCGTTCACGGGAGAGGGTTTGTGTTATTGAAAAGGAAAATGGACCTGGATAGATTTAAATCTCAACTTCAAATTTCATTGTTCATAAATTAATTTGGGAGCTTGGGGTTCGGTTTTGGGTGACTTCAAAGGCAATCTTCAAGATTTGGATCGGGGTAAGTTTCTAACCCTAATCTAAGTACTCATTCATGATTTGATCTTAGAAACTGCAGTTTTCCATGGAAATGGGTATCCAAGTAAATTATCAAATTGAAGGTCGACCTGTGATCAGATTTCAATAATTTTTGAGGTTCTTCACTTCTTGGTTATGGGCAAGCTGATTTAGTGACGAAATTACTTGTTTGACCTTCAAGGCTTAGGATTGGTTGTTGGGTTTACTTTCTAGATCCATCATATTAGTATAGCAATATGAGTGTCTACGGACTCGTAAGCTTACATAGATTTCATTTTTGAATAGATTGGGCTCGTTCGGAAGCTCAAAGAATGGCCAAGTCTGTAGTTTGATCGTTTGGGCTCCAAAATTAAGCTAAGTTAAGACTTACTAAAATCTTTATGAAGTGTTTGTGATGGTTTAGTGTGATGAAGGGGAGTAATGGGGAATGAGGGTCCCGTACTCATGAGGTGACGAGCACTAGTGTCATGATATGGATAAATTGATGAAAATGAAATAATTGTTGCGAAGTAGATAATGCCAAAGCATATGGGCATTAGCTGGAAATTTCAAAATTTACTTGATTGTTTCAGTGAAAATGGGCTTATCATAGCCATACTTGATGAATCTTTGTGATATTGACTGATCGTGCATGCATGACTCCAATTATCGTCTAATGAGTTTTTTAGCCTTCATTTGGTAGTGTGTAGTTACCGGTTGTTCGTATATTCATTTTCATACTTCATATGATATCATGGGCATATTTATTTGATGAATCATATGAGACATTTACAATGGCCCGATTGGATATGTACTGGATGGAGTGATGATGACAATATAGCCTATTGGCCGGATCCCTGATATGATATGGAAGATCTGGAATTCTACGTGAGTATATGAATGTCATGAATCCCCTATGGGTCACGTGAAACCTACCAAGAAGCGTGTGTATACTGGTGCATATTGGCTATGGAATTTGCATTGTATATCTTTCATACTTGCTTGCATTCTCACTACTTGTAAGGATAGGATTTTGGTAGTTTACTTGATCGTGGACTTTCTACTTCTTATTTGCTTAAATGATTACTACTTGTTGAATTGGTTAATAACATAATCTGGAGGTAAGTATTGCAACAGACCAACCTTCACCATCGCTTCAGTGTAGGGTTGATCAACAATGCTGCTGAGTACATGTGTTTCCCTGTACTCACTCTACACTTCCTGAACCTCTTCTATGTGCAAGTTCTGTTATGAGTTCTAGTAGTGGACGAGTCATCGCCGATCGTTGAGGCATACCATTTGAAGTTGTCATGGTGAGCTGTTGGTTGTTCTACAGTACGGGACTCCATATCTATCTTATTTTCTATCTTTTATCTTTCAGACAGTTATTATAGACTTTCAGATTTGTACTTTATATTTAGTGGCTCTTATACTTGTGACTCCATGTTTTGAAAGGTGTATGACTTACATTTCCGTATTTTATGAGTTATGACCTTCATATTAACTTATGGCTTGTTCTTGATTTTTTGCACTTTTATGATTGTTGAAAGACTTTGGCTTCTACTTGGGTTCGCCTACAAGTTAGAGTAGGTGTCCTCAGTACTGCTATAGGATTTTGGGTCATGACAATTTGGTATCAAAGCACTAGGTTCACCGGTCCCATGAGTACAAGAGTAATGTCTAGTAGAGTCTTGCGGATCGGTACGTTGACGTTTGTACCTATCTTGAAGACGCTATACATCATTTAGGAAATTTGTATTCTTTCAATCTTATCCTGCGTCCTTTACTTAATTGAATTCTAGATTTCCTTTTTCACTCTTTCTCACAGATGGTGATGAATCGATCGACCGTAGCTAAAGAGTAGGAGCTCGCACCTACTCCCCCACCCGCTGTTAAGATCGTTGTACGGGGCAGGGGTAGAGGGTGAGGCAGGGGTAGAGCTCAAGTTACAGTTCCAGCTATGGGCCGAATACCAACAGTTGCTCAGGGCCGTACCGGGGCAGTGTCTCCTGGGCCGGATATTATTAACAAGGATGAGCACGTTCAGGCCGATGTGGTTGGTCCAACACACGTACCATCGGGTTTCATTGCTACACCTGTGCTTCACGAAACTTTGGTTCGCATGTTGGGAATTCTGGAGAGTATAGCACAAGCGGGTATACTATTGACCACTCTTGATGGTTCTCAGACCAACATCGAAGGACAGACTCCCGATCATATGACTTTTCTTGGATTTTAGATACCAGGGGCTCAACCAACTTGATGTAGGCTATGCATCCACCAAAAATAGTATGGAGGGACCTGATTGTGTACCAGTTCCCTTATACAATGCAATATGTAAAGGACATAGGATGTTACCGTGGAAAACTCCTTGTTCAAGGGATTAAAACTCACGACGTACTCCAGTAGGATTTCAACTCCACTACACGAGCAACTTCATATTACAATCGATTGTAAGCTAGGAATTAACTCCCATAAACCCTCACCCTTACAATGACTCTTGTGTAACATAGAAAATAACTCCCATAGTCTTTCGACCTTTGCAATAATCCTATTGCAAGCACCTCCACCTGACTGACTCTAGCCAAGGACCACTAATACACCTAGACTAACTTTAGCCTAGTGTACCACTCAAAAGCTGCTGGAAACACACTTCCAATAAGTACACTTTGAGACTTTTCAAAACACCTACACCGCCTTCTTATAAGAGAAGAGTAGGTTTACAATTTAAGCACAAACGAACAAAGACTTAAAACAACATAAAGAACTTTAGACTAAATCTGTGTCTAGATCGGGTTCTTCAGTTTTGCAAGTGACTTGTTCTTTAGAGAACTTGAGAACTTGTGACGGCAAGGATTTGCTCGATTTATATTGGATTTTCAAGTCTTCTCAATATGTTGTCATCATGATGTATATATAGTGGGAACATGTGGGATGACCACTCATTCACTTTAACCTAAAGCATGGGCCAACTCATAGCTGTACTTGTGCGCAACAAGCAGCTCGGCTTTATAGATGTTCTCTGTTGACAGTGCAAGGTGTATAGAGAGCAGACCATAGACCAAATCTCTATCTAGTTCTGAACAATCATCAAAACAAAAGGCACTTGGACTTATCAATATCCCTCTTTTTGATGATGACAAATCATAGACTATGTTCCCCCTGAGAACCAGATTTCCATTTGTTCCCCCTATAAATCAGACCATCATTGTCAAGGCATCTGCAACATGTTAGCAACAAAATACTATTTTCAACCGGAAGACAAAAATTGCCACAATATCATCATATATCAATCTTCCAGTTCTTCCCCCTTGCTCAGCACATCTTCCCACAGTTCTGAATTTACAGCATGACAATCATTTATTTGACATGTCATGTTCAGTTCAGTTCACTTCACTTTTTCACTACACAAATTAAATCTTCCCGTTTTTGGCATCATCAAAAAGATTAAAGCACAGCCAACAGGAGATTCAGATATATTAACTCAGAGCCACAAGGGAAATATAATTATGAGTAAGATAAAGGAAAGAAAACTAGCAATAATTCATAGGAACACTACAATATACCAATAGATAGATCAGCACAAATGCGGATAATAATGAATTTAGTATACACCAATGATAGTACTGCAAATCTGCCTAAATTCAGGAAAAAATGACTTTAATTTTATGCAAAAGGGATGGGGGTTAGGAAGGATTTTCTGGACAGTGTAGAGACTTGAAGGGGCTGAACAAGAATAGGTCAATTTCCATGGGCTTGGCGATCCTTCATCATCTCATCTCTGAGTGCATCCACTTGAGTTTTCAACTGATCCCTCCCTACCCGTAGCTTTTCAATTTCTTCTTCTGCTTCTTAACCAAAACTGGTTCTTTTGGTCGTTCAGTCACTTGGGATTTTAGAAGGGCATTTTCCTTCTCGAGTTGTTTGATCTCTGCATTTGCCGCTTCTTGAGCTTCAATTAGAATTGAGAGGGTGGATGGACTTCCAACACCTGGTCCCTGTGGCACAAACTCACACTCCTTCAGGGTGGCCAGAGCGAACACATGGTCCTTAGTTCCCAAGGAGACTCTACCAGTTCTTACATTAAAGTGCGCAAGGACTTTTGTTAAGAAAAATCCATACGGGAGACCAGGTCCTCCTTGCACGATTCGTGCCACCTTACTCATTTTCTCGATTATGATGGCTGACAAGCTGATTGGTTCAAAAGATGTAAGAGCTTCCATTTGAACCAGGTCTGCCACTGTGATGGTAGATCGTCCCTCCATCCTTGGCAACAGCACCTTGCTGACAAACTTGAAAGTTAGTTGATGCTCAAGCTTAAGCTCACTCTTACAGAGGCTAGCTTTTGTTGCTGACCTTGCAGCTTTAACAATGATCTTCTTGAATTCTGGAGATATCTTATCTGCTACAGATCTCAATCCCGCTATCTTTACTCCTAAGATTTTCCTAAGTATCGACTCAGTGAGCACAAACTCTGTCAGATTCACTGTTAGGTCCAGAGCATTATCACTTATACATAGCAGATTCTTATAGAATTCAACCATTTCTGCTTCATATACACATGGTGGTGGTTGATTAAAGAGATGACTCCACTTTTGGAACTCCACCATTTTCATCAAATCTTTCATGCTAGGCTCCTATTTCAGATTGACATCAAAGACTCTTCCAAAGAGAACCTTTTGTTTTTGTGGGTTCTCTTTATTCTATCTTCCTTCTACTTTACTACTTCTCCTCTTGGAGGAACCTGGTCTCTCACTTGTACTCATCTTTCTTTTCTTGAGTAATGATGTGGCACTGGGTTCCTCTTCTCTCTTCTCTTCTTGGATTTGAAGACCCACATTTTCACTCAGATCACCTTCCAACTTTAGATCAAGCAAATGCTTATTTTTACTCACCATTTCTTTCTTTGAATTTTTCCATATCAAAGTTGTCTTCTCTTTATCTTCAGATTCCTCAACACTCAGCATTTCTGCAGTACAGCGATAGCTTGAGTCATCGGATCCAGTTAAATCACTACCGAGTGACCACAATTTCCTTTTCTCAGCCTATTACTTTCCTGCATCATAGTTTCCCCTTTTTGTTTTCACCGATTTTCCATTCTTTCCACCCATATGATCATATGTTTCCTTTTGATCAAAGATAGCCGACAGGGATGCAAATTTCCTCGTCGTTCTATGCTTGATGGGTTTTGAAGGAACGAGTATAGGGAAGGCTGAAATTGCTTCACTTATACCATAATCAAAGGAAGTTGAGTGCCTTGAGAGTGATGATTTGGACTCCATTTTCTCAAGCTTGACTGGGATTGGTGATGTTTGATAAGCACTTGGTGACAGGACAGAAATGTGAAGAGTTTAGGTGAGTATTGTACAACGGAGATGTACAAATGAAGTCCTAGAGTTCAAAGATTTGGGAAAGTGAAGAGAAAGAAGGATGAGGGGAAATGTCTTTTAAAGAGGCAGAGATTGCACTTTAGGATAGGTGTAAGAGGGAACAATTGATTTGTTCAAGAAGGAAGTAACAATTTGGCATGGACACTCTTTTGAAATTTCTTGGAAGAAGAAAAGACACATGACATATCTAGCAATTTTTGCAATTCAAATACATTTATGAGTACTAAAAGAATTACTGACCTGAGATACAGAGACTTGGTCTCTTATCAGAATTTTTAAAGGATCAGGCCATCATTGTGTACTGTGTAGAATTGCTTATGCTTGAATTCTCCTGATCCTTCCACGCTTGTACACCTGAAATGGCACAAAAGTGAGTTAGATATAGCCAAAAACACTTGTCAGCAGTGTACCTTTTCACTTATTGTAGCCATTTCTAGTGATGCCTTTCTGCAGCATTATTCATTAGAGATCCTTCCTTTTATCATCTCACCACACACATCCTGCTATAAGGACTTTGAGGGGACACTTCTTAACCATAGTTGCACATTGGAGCTGTCACAGTTCATTAGATTATGCTGACTACTCCTTCTTTCTCCCACCTTGTTAAGCGAAGCTAGTGATTGGATTTGGGAACCCAACCAGCTTAGGTCCTTTGTAGTTATAGAAGGGGTGAATCAGACTCCTTTTAGCCCATACGGGCAGCACATTCCTTCTCTTCTTTAAATGTCCTTTCTTTTGAGGACCCGCTCCTTCCACTCTGGTTCCTTTTTGACAACACTCATATTCTTTTGAGCAACGTTAGCTTTTACCTTGTAAGACTCTTGGTGATGACTTGTTTGCCCGCAAGGAGGATATGGCTGCTCTTTAGTTGCGGGGAATATGTTTGTTGTGGAGACCATAGGGCATCTTCTCCTTCTCAAGGCCAAGTCCTCTTCTGCCATTTCCATTTTTCTTATTTCTGGAGGAGATTACGTCAGCAGACCAGGTCTACTTGAGAGTTTTGTCAAGATCGAACTTTGCCCTTTCCAAATCTTTTCTTAGCAATTTTTTCTTCTCAATTTCAATAGTAAGACTTGACTTTACTTTCTTTAGTTCAGCTTCAAGTTCTAAGGAAGTCTCACTTGTTGCTCCTCTTCTTTGGATGAGGTTTCTATCTCTTTTCTCACTTGACATTCCAACAAGATATTTAATTGGTTTGTCTCAAACACCTGTTTCTCCATTTCTTTTGTTATCACGCACAGGTCCTCCTTATCCAGTTTTATTTCATCAAGAGCAAGATTCAGCTTCTTTCTCTCAGCAACCAGAGCATGATAATCTTCAATTAACATATTTGATAGTGATATGAATTTTTTCTTAAAGAAATCTCTTATGTTTTTCTTTACATCGAAGAAATTTACCTTTTTATTCTCATCATCAATATCACCTGTGTCAGATTCAGCCGTGAGTGCAAGGTCTGACTTATGCTCAGTTGCTTCATCGTCAAATGCCATCATGGACAAGTCATATTTGTCATTTTCATCCTCAGACTCACTTGAGGAGTCTCCCCAGGCTGCAAGTGCTTGCTTCACAATCTTATCAGCGACCTCTTTCCTTCTAAAACTCTTGTTGGGGACCTAGTTCCTCTTGGCAGTTCTGTCATAATCGACCTACCTATTTTGAGGACAATCCTTCATGAAATGACCAGGTTTACTACACTTGTGACAGGAGTAGTCGTTTCTGTTGGGGTTTCCTATTTTGGGGAACATGACATTTTATTTATCATCTTGTGAAACCTCTGTGTGAGATAAGACATTTCGGAGACATCATCACTGGACTCTCCCTTTACAGCTTTGAGATCCAAGCTCTTCTCCTTCCTCACCTCATTCTTTTCTACCTTCTTCATGGTCATCTTCATCTCATATGTCTTGAGGTTTCCAATAAGCTCATCGACAGTCAACGTATCTAGATCTTTGGTTTCAAAGATAGCATTTACCTTGCTATCCCACGAGTCAGGTAATACATCAAGCATCTTCCTTACCAGCTTGGTAGTTGTGATGACTTCTCCGAGAGAGTAGAGCTCATTGATTATCAATGTGAATCTGGTGTGCATCTCGTGAATGGATTCACTCTCTTTCATTTTGAACATCTCATACTCAGTGGTGAGCATGTCAATCTTAGAGTTTTTTACCTGAGTTGTTTCTTCATGAGCAGTTTAGAGAGCTTCCCAGATCTCTTTTGCTGATAAACAAGCTAAGACTCAATTGTACTCATCCGGTCCTATTCCACACACAAGAATCTTCTTGGCTTTATAATTCTTCTATATTTTCTTCCTATCAGCTTCATTGCATTCTTTTCTTGTTTTGACAGTAATATTTTTACCATCTTCACTTGTGTGAACTGGGATATAGGGACCATCACATATGATATCCCAAAGCTCTGAATCTTCGGCCACGATGAAGTCGTGCATTCTTGTCTTCCACCACACATAATATTTTTTGTTAAGTCTGGGTGGCCTAGTGAAAGAAAGTCCTTCTTCCAAACTTGGCGGGGCTGCTATTTTACAGATTCTTTTTAGGTGTTAACCTTTGAGAAAGCACCCGCTCTGATACCAATTGATGTACGCTATATGTCCACCAAACACAGTACAGAGGGACCTAGTTGTGTACCAGTTCCCTTATGCAATGTAGTATGTAAAGGTTACAGGATGTTACCATGAAAAACTCCTTGCTCAAGGGATTAAAAATCACAACCTATCCCAGTAGGATTTCAACTCCACTACACGAGTAACTTTAGATTACAATCGATTGTAAGCTAGGAATTAACTCTAGTAACCCCTCACCCTTAGAATGACTCTTTTGTAACCTAGGAACTAACTCACATAGTACCTCGACCTTTGAAATACTCCGATTGCAAGAACCTCCACTTGACTAACTCTAGCCAAGGACCACTAATACACCTAGACTAACTCTAGCCTAGTGTGGCACTAAAAAGCTTATGGAAACACATTTCCAACAAGTACACTTTGAGACTTTTCAAAACACCTACACAAGGTTCTTATAGGAGAAGAGTAGGCTCATAATTTAAGCATAAACGAACAAAGACTTACAATAACATAAAGAACTTTAGACTAAATCTGTGTTCGGATCGGGTTCTTCAGTTTGTGACTTGTTCTTGATAGAACTTGAGAACTTGTGACGACAAGGATTTGCTCGATTTAGATTAGGTTTTCAAGTCTGCTTAATATGTTGTGATCATGTTGTATATATAGTTGGATCATGTAGGATGCGTAGAGACCACTCATTCACTTTGACCTAAAGCATGGGCCAACTCAAAGCTGTACTTATGTGCAATAAGTGGCTCGGCTTCATAGGTGTTCTTCACTGATGGTGCAAGGTGCATAGAGAGCAGATCACATACCAAGTCTCTATCTGGTTCTGAAATAGTTTGACAATCATTAAAACAAAAGGCACTTGGACTTATCACAACTGCTGTTGTGGCTCCCAATTTTTTAGGTGTGCCAGTGCCTGGCATTATTTCACCCCCAGCTACTCAACCCATAATGACCGTCGAGGAACAGACAATGTTCAACCAATTCAAGAAGATGGATTCTCCTAGATATGATGAGAACCCTAATGATGATACTTATGAGTTATTAATTATCTATCATGAGAGGTTGTACTACCTCGGGTTAGTAGAGTCTCACGAGATAAACTATACCTCTTTCTAGATGATTGGACCCACCAAGCAATGGTGGAGGTCGTATGTTGAGACTAGACCAACAGGGTCTTGTTTTACTTAGGCTACATTCCCTGAGGACTTCTTGGAGAAGTTTGTTCTCCGTGGTGTAAAGGAGCGGAGGAGAGTTCAATTTGAGGGTGTAACGACCCGTTTGGTCATTTTAGGTAGTTTACCCCTTTTACCCATGTTGACCATTCCCCAAGCTTCTTTAAAGCGTATTTGACTCATGGGGATAGGTAGCATAGTTCTCGAGGCAATTGGGTGAGTCGTGGTTGGTTTTGGGGTTTTAGAAGTTAAGTGAAAAGTGTTGACCAATAGTTGTTTTTTGGGTAAATGAGTATTTTTAGGAATCTCGTCGGTTCCATTAGTTCTGGAGGGTCAATTTTGACTTGGTAGAATAGTTGGTTTGATTCCCGAGGGCCTCAAGGGTGTATTGGCCATTTGGGTAAAATTCTTATTTTTGGGCGATTAGGGGTCGACCGGGTCAAGATGACCTCTTTTGGGAAATTCAAGTGCGCGGGCAAGTTCGTAGCGTGTTTTATGATTGAAATGCATGTTTGATTTGTGTATGGGGGGGTGGGGTCCCTGTGAGTTTCAGGCATTTGTTCGTAGTTGGGGAAACACCAGATTTTTCTGGTGTGATTTTGCTGATTTCCCTCTTCGCGTTCGCGCGGAAGGGACCGCGTTCGTGATGGTCTCGTTTCCGTAAGCCCTGTTATGTTCGCAAAGAAGATTGGGTTTGGGATGGCCCGTGCACAAAGCCTCGCGTTCGCGAAGGCCATTTTCATTAGGCCGATCCTCATTTCACCGCATGCGCCAGGGTACTTCACGAACTCAATGAAAGGGTTTTCTGAAGCAGTTAAATATTCCGAGATTTCATAAATAAGCCTCATTCTAAAACATTTTAGGTTCTAGAGCTTAGATTTTGATGATTTCAAGTTCTACATTCAAGATTTTACCTTGGGGTAAGTTTCTAATCCATATTTAGGCTTATAAACATGATTTCATCCTTGGATTCACCATTTAATCCATGATTCTAGGTAGGGAAATAAGGGTTTGCATGAATTGAGGGTTTTGGGAAATAAATGAAATTGATGGACTAATTGTGGTTAGAAGTCCATTAAATTAGGGGTTAGACTATGTGTAGTGTAATTTTACTCTTAATTTCTAGTTTTTCCCTTGGGGCTCGGTATGGATTATTTTGGGTTCGTTTTGAGTTTCCTCTTAAATGTATCAATATGGGTATCGTTGGGTTCGTAGGACCATGTAGGTTGCTAATTTAATCTTGATAGGTCTAAATTTTTGATAAATCACCATTTTGACTTTCGAGTTGGGATTCGGGGTTTTGGGTTGACTTTTGAACTCAGATCGTTTTGCCAATATTTAAATATGCTTATAACCGATTTATTAATGTAGAATTGGTTATTGTTAGACTTTGATCGTTCTGAGGCGATTCAAAAAGGGAAATCTCATATTGGATAGTTAGTGGCGCTCGCTCGGCTTTGAGGGAGGTTACGGCTTAGTTTTGTTAGACTCCGGTTAAAGAATCATATGTAGTTGTAGAGATTGACGGGGACAACATGATAGGCCTTCGGGAATGGTGTGGAGGTGAATTTCAGTTAGGTTGGTATCATCAACTGTTATGTGGGCTTGTTGCCATTTGTGCTTATACTTGGGACTATTGCATGCATGTATCTCTGTTACATAATAACTCACTTATCCAATGAAAAGAAAGGGTAATAATAATGAATAAGCCGTAATCAGTGATAGGTGACATATCTTGATAGGATTGAATGCCGCAACAGGGTATCGCATTGCACGCCACAATAAGTACATGGAATTCGCGAGTCCCCCATGGGTCATGACTATTGATGGCGAGATGCCTTAGCATATGTGTACACCATTTGCAAGAGATGGCCATTGCACTGCATCGCATACATTCATTCATACATCCTTGAGGAGCTGGTGATTTGACTGTTATTGAATAGATTTCATTCTTCATATGATTCTTTATCTGATATGTGACTATTGCGGTTGTACCTAATTGTCTTATCTATTTTACCTGTTGATTTATATATCTTATATGCGTTATCTAACTATTTTCGACCTATGATGCTTACCAGTACTAGTGTTGCGATACTAATCTTGTTGCACTTTTGTTGAGTGCAGAGTCTCATCCAGGATCCAGTTTCACACCCCGTGGCTGATTTCACAAGGGTAACTCTCATGGTCTTTTCAGGGTGAGCCACTTGGTCGTTCGTGGCCCCTGGAAGACCCCTCTTTACTTGTTCCTGCTTTACATTCCAACAGACAATATTTGACCTAAGGGCACATGTCACACTTGTATCTCGTATTCGTATGTTAGAGCTCTTGTACTGTTTGACTAGATTTTGGGAGATGTTGGATACTTCTTTCGTAATGCAAATTTGTTAAGACTTGATGAATTGTTCCTTATTAAATTCCGTTTTTGATTAATTTGTTCTAAGGTTTTGGGGACGTGGCTCGCCTACCCGAGGGGATAGAGTAGGTACCACTATGACCCACGAATTGGATCGTGACATACAGGATATGCCAGGAGGGACAATAGTGGTCAAACATGAGACACAACTCCATGCATTGTCTCGACATGATTTGATGATTCTTTCGGATGAGACTGAGAGAGTGAGGAGATTCACAAATGGCTTGATTTTTCCTCATCGTTTTGTTGCAGCTCTGATGGATGCCTCACGAGCTTCGTTTTAGAAGATAGTGGATGCAGTCAAAGAGGTCAAGTTTATTAGGTATGCAGACTATAAAGAGCGACCGTGTAACAAGCCCTGCTTTAGTACTTATAGATGTACCTCATCTGGAGGTACGGTGATATGCCGTGAAATTATGGCACATCTAATGCTTTTTAACTAAGTTTTACTTATTTTCGAGTAAGTTTGTGTTAGTTAGATGTGTTTTGTGTATTGTGCAGGTATTTCTAAGTTAGAATGCAAGGCAAGTGAAAACGAGGAATTTCTGGTGTTCAGTACTGGTTTTGCACAAAGTACGGACCGTCTTCATGTCTACAGTCCGTCTTCTTGGTCATCGAAATGCAAGGAGAGTTCATGCAGCTAAGAAAGGTTGACGATATGCAGAGCATGCAAATTGACGGTCCATCGAACATGTTGACGGTCCGTCAATCAAGGCCTAAGATCACTTCACATGTCAACTTATCCTAAGAATGCAGGCATGACTAACCAAGCAAGTTCTAGATTACACACATAACTAGAGAACATATATACAAAACCTCACAACACATGGCATCAGAATTGTCAACACTCTAATCTCCCCGCTCATATTCCGTACACAAGATAAAACATTAGTCTAAATGTCACTGATACGCTCAAATTACACCTATTAATGGCGTAAAGCGGACGTTGTCAAATATAGTAACCCAAACAAGGTTGGGGTCGAATCCCACAGGGAATATGGAGAGAAAAAGGTACTAATTATTTATGTAACTAATCTCTAGAAACTTTAATTTTATTCCGAATAGTATAGAGTAGAGATTTGGTTTGTATTTGCTATTTTGAAGTATTTGGAATTTGTTTGGATTGGGAGAACCAAAGTTGTGTCCCCGCGGTGATTAGATGTTATGCTATGGGTATCAATGTGATATATTTCTAATGGGTCGGGGTTTTGTATGCACTTAATCTCTAATGCACTTCCTAATATTTTCCAATAGTTTGAAAGTATTTCTTTTCATGATTTTCCCAAATGTAGAAAAGTTGTAAGTAAGATTGATTAAATATGCCAAGTAGAACTCATCTTATCCCTAAGTGAGTTCATTAAACGAGGGTTAGCGCCCCGAGTCCTTGTTATATTATTTCAAATCACACCCTAGTTCATCTTTCCAAATAAACTAGGGTTTGTGCATAAGCAAGTGTTTGCAACCACTAACGAATAATGAATGTGAGAAATAATAAAACACATCACAACCCATTATATATATACAATGTTGGACACCCATTACATAACACCCATCATTTGGGTCCACAACTTTGATTAAAGAAACTACTCACACATAATGGTCTCAAAAGTAATAAGCAATAAATGAGACATAAAGCTTACAAAGTGTGATAAAGATGATGGAAAATGGAATCTTATTATCTTCACTTAGCTCCAAAAGTGGAGTAATCAATGCTCACCCACCAATGGAACTTTGTTCACGTGCACAATAGAAAACTGGCCTCCAAAAATAACCTAAAATGTTCTTTAAATAGGCTCCAAAACCGTACAGCAGTGAATGACAAAATTGCCCCTAATAACAAGATCGACGGACCGTTGATCGTTCGACTATCTGTCGATTCCTCCATCCTTTATATCTTCAGCGATGTGATCCATTCGACGCTGCCGTCGACCAGTTCGACGCTCTGTTAGTATTCCGTCTTTCTCTCTTCTTGTTGACAGATCTTGATTGACGACACAAACGATGAAGCGTCGATCGGTTTGATGCCTCGTCGATGGCTCCGTCCTTTGTCGTCTTCAACTAAGGCCATCACTGGAAAATCGAGCTTATCGACGCTTCGAAGGACGGTCCGTCGGCTGATCGACGGGACGTCGATTCTTCATTTCTGGCCAATTTTTCCTTTATTCTTTGTTTTTGCTTTTGGGCCATTGTTTTCCTAAAACACAACAAAAACATATTAACAAGAACCAGACTTACTTGAAAACAACCAAAATTCATAGTAAAAAGGCGTCGAATGTGCCACGAAACTGCGGCACATCAGCACCCCCAACTTAGGATCTTTGCTTGTCCTCAAGAAAGTCAGAAAAAACAACCAAAAAATAAACTACAACTATGCTAAAAATAAAGTAAAAGTGACTACAATGGTGCTTGCTCATCACTAACGACATGTGCATTTTTCAAATCAACTCCCTCTTTCCTCATTCCCAAACAAGGTTCTTTCACAATAACTTATTAGAATTGACCATGACGCTTCAATCAATGACATCACATTATTAGAAGCATTTATGCGTGCGAGTATTCACCATTATGCCCTCACTTAGATTAGAGAATGTCCCACACACAATTTTACGATAAGAATCGGGACAAGGATGGATGAGAATAGAAAGCATTCGCGCTCACAAAGAAGTTCATGATTTACAAGTACAAATACCATATGCTTGACTTTAATTTCAATGTCTAACACTTTCGGATGGTTCCGTTGTGATCACTATAGGCCTTTTTCTTGGGTTGTAATGTAGGCTCGGGGATGGGTACGATACGTATTTGGGAATTAGTGACTCATCCTCCTCGACACTACAGATTTTGACCTTTCTTTTCATGCCCATTCTATTCATTCTTCAACTCATGACTAAGATGTGATTTTATTCTTATTAGAATTTACAATATTTTTATGAAACAATATTATTATTATTTTTTTAAAACATTTTTCTCAAATTTGATCCGCTATCACATCCAGTTCTCGACTATGCAACTCACACACCCCCAGATTTAGGCTCTTGGCCTCTACTTCACACATATACCACCCCCAGCTTAGGCGATTTGCCTCTTTTCTCTAGTAGTGTCAAGGAGGGAACGGGTGCAAAGATGGAATGAATTCATGAAGCGGGGAAAAGGTTTGTTACGGCTAATCAAGAGAAAAAGTCAAAGGTTCAACATACGAACTAGTGATATTCATATAGAACGGGTTTTGGGATTTTTAAGGTTAATGTGACTATTTACAAGGAAAGCCTATGATCATTTCACAACCAACTATCCTAAGCAAAATAGCACAACCTACCAGGCAAGTTCTAGATCTACATATGCTAACAATGAACACAAGAAATTCTTACACGCACAATGGCATAAGGATTTGAACACTTAATTCATACACACTCTAATATCTATGATGTCACAAAAAGAACCATACATGTCAATTCATTACAACTTACGATACGCAACAAACTTTCGAAGGGGTCTATTTCAAATCAATCAATTTTCAAGTTCACAAAAAAAAATTTCATTCAAAATTCATGCCATACGTTCAAAATGCAACCATGAAAGTAACAATTACTTTAAACAAGATTTAACACATATATACACTATAAGATACATCAGGTTACCCCAACACCCCCAACTTAAAGAGGATGCGTTGTCCCTAATGTATCAAAACTCATACCATCACCCCATAGTGGAGGGGCTGACCTGAGATGCTCTAATCCTGCTGTTGCTGCTGAGGTGTCTGCTCCGCAGCAGTGCGAATGGGAACCCTCTCTACTGCTGGCTCAGTGGACTCAAAAGGTGGAGCTGACTGGACCTGTGGCTGCAGGTCCTAAGGAGCTATCGTAATCGGCCTGACTGGTGCTGGGATAGCACTAGTGCTAGAAGATGCGTCGATGAACCTCGTGTCCAGGCGCGACCACCGAATACCCTCCTGAACCTCGGGGTCTTCATCCTCATTATCCTCCCCCTCATCCTTATCATCAGCTATTGTGTCAGGCCTCTTTCTCTTGCGACTTTCCCTAGGCTCATCGTCAGTCACCAAGTCAACTACTCTAATCAAATCTGAACTGCTGGCGACTGGTGCAGGTGGCGTCGGGTCATCCACAATAACCTGCTCTCTTGTCCGAAGGGCCTTAATCTCCGCTCTAAGCTAGTCAAGCTCAGTCTTCAAATCTCCCGAAGTACCACTCTCACTCTTCTTCTCAATAGCGAGTATCCGCATCTCTAAACTGTCAAGTCACGCATTTACCCTGGCGTGATGCTTCTCCATAGCCTCCTGAAGAGGCTCCAACTCTAGTGCAATCTCTTTCCGGACAAACCTACCCAACTGCTATAATATCCGGGTCACCTGCTGATCAGCACGCTCTGCCTTGATGGCAAACTCTCTGAAGTTAGATCTGTTAAGGACAAAGAGATCCTCGGAAGCCGATGCTGCGGCTGATGTAGGAATAGGAGATGAAGATGGGACAGCAGGCCGAGGTGGTGCCTCTGAAGAAAGGGTAGCATCAGCTCCAGATGGTGTGGAGGCCTCTGCTGTGGACAGTCCCTCCGTGGCCATATCAACTGTGCCCTGTGGTACTGAATCCATAACATGCTCAGTCTGCTCATCCATGAGATCTAGCAATGAAGTACTGGCGGCCTGAGATGTACGGAGGGTCTCATCCTTACTCAGTGTGATGTCACACACCTTTATTGTAGGGAGAGTGGCTGCAAATGTATTAATGTGCCTCACCTGGGCCAACTTACACAACTGTGTGATAAGGCACGGGAATATCAAGGTTATCTCCTCCTGTGGTACGCATGCCCGAATGGCTCTACTGATCAATTCACCCAAGTTGATTGGGTACCTGGATAGTATGGTAGCCATAACCACTGCTCTGTCCGACGTGACTATGTTATCTGCTCCCGTGGGCAGAACCCGATATATGACGAAATTCCACCAAAATTTAGCTTCCAAGCTAATATCCTCCTTATGTATTTTGGCAGCCAATTTACTCACCCATGGGGCCTGGTCCGCCGGCCCTCTAGCCATCACTGTCGCAAACCATTCCCTTACAGATTGCTCAGCCCTTCTTTCAAACTTATCATCATATTCCACTGTGGTCGGTGCCACGAAGTCATCACCAAAATAAAACCTGTTGATTGTGCGGGCTGAGATATCAACATGGACACCCCGAACATACATTGTGTCTAATGGAGGGGCGGCTTTCAAAGCTCTCTTGTTCTTGTGCCGCTGCTCTAGCATCACTCTGTAGGTAGCATAGAATTCCCGAACCATGGTCGGGCAATAATCCCCTGGAGGCTGTGTGAATGCCTCAAGATGACAGTGCTGGATGAGATCAGTAATCCGAGGGTAGCTCTCTAAGCCGCTCATACTGATTTGTTCTACTTGTTGAATATTCCTCCTCGGATTACCCTCGCTGACTGTAGTCGCCCCTTTTATATAGTACTTTCAGCACCCCTCATAGGGGAATCAGATTGCAGCTACCTCCATCTTTTGCAGTCGCAGCCGCTCTTGTTGCTCATCTGAATTTCGCTCAGGAGCGGCTGGTTGCTCTGTTGCTGCCTCGCTAGCACCAACGGATGTGGAGGATGAAGCCCCCTCTGCAGACTGGGAGGAGAGTGGGATGGGTGATGCTACTTGGGGAGTGGTGGCCTGTGCCCTCAATCAAGCCGTTTGGACCACCGCTTGACTTTCAGAGACGGAGGGTTCATCCCTAAGAGTAAGCGTTGTTTGTCCCCGACCTCGGTCTTTTCTGGGACCACCACCCCGCTTGACTGGATTCTTTGGAGGCATATCTGCAAAAAGAACACCCTTCGTTGTTGAGACAACCATAGAAATATAACAAAACCAGACAAAAGTGCAAAACATGTGATAATGTTTAAGCTGCCAGCGGTCCGTCGATTTGCTACAAGAGTCGTCGAAGTGTTCATCGATCTCATCGTCGATCTCTTGTTAGCCGTTGAAATTTGTAACTTAAAGACGGTGGGAAAGATGCCCCGTCGATTGACTCGACGGGACATCAAGTCCACCGTCAAGTTTGTTTTGGTTACGACTTCTGAGAGGGCTCATTCGACGTTGAGAAGGACGGTCCTTCGAATGAATTGACGGACCGTCGAACTGAGCGTCGAATGATTTCGCAGGCTGCTACTAACAAATTCAATACAATCCTTTGGTCGTGGTACAAATCTTCACGTAGTTTGGAGTTACTCAGACTTAACCCCACGTTGGCTTGGGTTAGAATAGGGGAAACAATTGGCGGGCAAAACAACTCTGTAGTCGTAATGCCCTCCAAGCCATCGTTACACACAACACCACACTTTGGCATTTCATCAAACAGGTGGCGGGCAAACAACAACAATCTCATGAATGAGGTGTGTTTGTCGTAATGCCCTCCGACTCGGCTAAAGACCAATGAATCAACATCCAAAAACAAACCACCCCCAGCAAAATAAAAATTGAGCATCCGAGGCGAAATAATAGAAAAACATGGAGCAATTGGAAGGCAAGCAAAATAATCAAAACATGCCATGGAATGCGAGCAAACAACTAGCAAGAACAAGGGAGCAAACAATCCACGAACTCACATACCTTAAAATGGAAAGAAGATTTGATTTCAGCCCTTAAGGAAGGAAAAACAAACGAATAATCACTACTAGGGTGACACACACACAGAGGGACAGAGTAATGGGGCAGGAGGGGAACAGTGGTTGTGGGGTGGTGAAGAGAGGGGGACGTGGGTAACGGTTATGGGAGAGGGAGAGGTGGAGAGAGAGAGAGAGAGAGAGAGAGAGAGAGAATTTTAAAAGAAGTGAATGGGGAGAGAGAGAGAGACGACGCGAGGTTATAACAATACTCACCCGAACCGACGCGTCAAAAGGACGGAGCATTGATTGGTTCGACGCCCTGTCCAACTGACCGTCGATCAGTTCGACGGAGCAACAAACCTGTCGTCGAACTGCCATTATTTCCAGTGACGAATATTTCAGGTGGTCCACTCCGACGGTGCATTCAACGGCTCGTCGAACAGATCGACGTTCCGTCGAATGCACCGTGTATCTGCTTTCCTGGCAATTTCTGGGTTCAACACTTAAGTTCCTCGACACATCAACAAACATCAAAACAACACAACAACAAAAATCAACGAAATGGAAAAACATATTGCGAAAATGAACATGGGTCGCCTCCCAAGAAGCGCACAATTTAACGTCGCGGCACGACGTAATACCACTTTTGGTGTTAAGGTCCGGTGCCATGTTTCAATCGGTGAGCATCAACAATCTTTTCCCCATCAACCATCCAATGGTAGTGCTTTACCCGATGGCCATTCACCCTGAAAGTACGAATCCTATCGTCGGACTTTAACTCTATCGACCCATTGGGTGACACACTCACCAAAGTAAAAAGGCCAGACGACTTGGATTTCAACTTGCCCGGAAAGAGCTTCAACCTTGAATTGAATAGCAACACCGAATCACCCGGTTGAAAATCTCTCTTCAGAAGTTTGACATCATGATAGTGCTTCATCTTTTCTTTATACAAACTCGCACACTCATAGGCATGATACCAAAACTCATCCATTTCATTCATTTGAAACAACCGCAACTTGGCTTCTTCGTCCCAATTCATGTTCAATTTTTTTAATGCCTACAAAGATTTGTGTTCAAGTTCAACAGGTAGATGGCAAGCTTTACCGAACATCAACCGATAAGGAGAAGTACCAATGGGTGTCTTGAATGTCGTTCTATGAGCCCAAACAGCATCATCAAGCTTAGATGACCAATCAGTTCTATTTTCATTAACCGTCTTGGCTAAGATGCTTTTTATCTCCCGATTGGAGACTTCGACTTGCCCACTAGTTTGGGGATGGTAAGGAGTTTCCACCCTGTGCTTCACTCCATATTTCTCCATGAGATCAGCGAATTGATTGTTACAAAAGTGAGTACCACCATCACTAATGATTTCCCTTGGAGTGTCAAACCTTGTGAATATGTTTCTTTTGAGAAAATTAGTAACACTCTTGCCGTCATTGTTGGGCAATCCTACAGCTTCAACCCACTTGGACACATAGTCAACCGCAACAAGGATGTATCGCATATTACGAGAACTCACAAATGGGCCCATAAAGTCGATGCCCCACACATCAAATAGCTCAACCTTCATGACAAAATTCAATGGCATTTCATGCTTCCTCCCAATTGACCCTTGCCGTTGACATTGGTCACAATATTTCACCATCAAATTTGCATCATGATAAAGGGTGAGCCAATAATATCCACTTTCAAGCACTTTAGCCACTGTGCGGTTCTTACTGTGATGACCCCCCACGGGAGAGTCATGGCAAGCTTTCAAGATTTCCATGGCCTCAGATTCGGCCACACATCGCTGAATGATGTTGTTGGCACAAGTGCGGAATAAATAGGGCTCATCCCAATAGTATTGACGACTATCTCTCAAAAAATTCTTCTTTTGATAAGCCTTGATGTCGTCGGGGATAAGACCCGCCACTAAGAAGTTGGCGATATCTGCATACCAAGGAGAAACCTCACAAGATACAGCCAAGAGTCTCTCATCGGGGAAAACATCATTTAATTCAAGATCTCCACTCGGTCTCCCAGCTTCCTCAAGTCTAGATAGATGATCCGCAACTTGGTTTTCACAACCTTTTCGATCTTTGACCTCAAAGTCAAACTCTTGCAACAACAATACCCAACGAATCAACCGCGGCTTTGCATCTTTATTTGTCATCAAATATCTCAAGGCCGCATGATCCGTATGAACAACCACTTTGGATCCGAGTAGATAGGCCCGGAACTTCTCAAACGCATAGGCAATGGCTAGAGGTTCTTGCTCGGTGATGGTATAATTCATTTGAGGTCCATTTAGGGTCTTGCTAGCATAATAAATTGGGTGCTTGATTTTGTTGTGCCTTTGCCCAAGCACCGCACCAATAGCAAATCCGCTCGCGTCACACATGAGCTCAAACGGCAATGACGAGATACAATAATTGGAGTAGAGGTAAGCATTTCCTTCAACTCATTAAATGCCTTAAGGCACTTCTCATCAAACGCAAACTTAGCTTCTTTTTCAAGAAGCTTACACATAGGGTTGGCGATCTTAGAGAAATCTGTGATGAACCGCCTATAGAAGCCGGCATGTCCCAAGAAGCTACGAACTCCTTTGACAGAGATAGGGGGAGGGAGCTTGGCTATAACATCAAATATTACTTGGTCTACCTCAATACCCTTCTCGAAAATCCTATGGCCAAGGACAATCCCTTCCTTCACTATGAAATGACATTTCTCCCAATTAAGTACAAGGTTAGTTTCTTCACACCGCTTCAATACCTTACCGAGATTGGCAAGACATTCGTCAAAAGAGTCACCAACAATCAAAAAGTCATCCATGAAGACTTCCAAGAAATCTTCCACCATATCCAACAAAATAGATATCATACACCGTTGGAAAGTAGTCGGGGCATTGCATAAGCCAAAAGGCATGCGGCTAAAATCAAAAGTGCCATAAGGACAAGTGAAAGTGTTTTTCTCCTGGTCCTCTAATGCAATGTTAATTTAGTTGTACCCCGAATAGCCATCCAAAAAGCAATAATAAGATCTTCTGGCTAGCCGAGCAAGCATTTGATCAATAAAAGGCATAGGGAAGTGGTCTTTACAAGTCGCGGTGTTGAGCTTTTGATAGTCCATACACACTCGCCATCTGGTAAATGTCCTTGTAGGAATCAACTCATTCTTGGAATTAGGGACAACAGTGATGCCCTCCTTCTTTGGCACACATTGCACCGGACTAACCCATGGACTATTTGCAATTGGGTATACAACACCCGCATCCAACCATTTTATTATCTCTTTCTTGACCTCTTCTTGCATAGGAGGGTTTATCCTTCTTTGATGCTCTACACTTGGTGAACTATCCTCCTCAAGTTCGATTCTATGTTCACAAATACCGGAGAGAATCCCCCTAATATCCGTAATAGTCCACCCAATAGATCTTCGATAAGCCCGCAACACTTCAAGCACCTTTTGAGTTTGTTCCTCATTTAACAAAGATGAGAGAATAACCGGTAAAGTATTTTCTGGGCCAAGAAAAGCATACTTCAAATGAGAGGGAAGTAGCTTGAGCTCAAGTTTTGAAGGCCCAATAATCGAAGGCTTAGCCGGAGGAGTGGTTCTTTTATCAAGATCAAGAGATAATTTCTTTGGCTCATAAGAGTACGAACCCCGGCCAATAAGAGAATTAACCGTTTCAATATACTCCTTCATGTCATCCGCCTTGAAGTTTACCAAAATAGCCTAAAGTGTTTCGTCAAAGTGCTCCTCCTCTAACTTATGATCCACCGCTTTGTCTACCACATCGAAAGAATCAATGACCTAAATGCTCTCATAAGCACTAGGCAATTTTAACCCCTAGCTAGCTTGGAAAGTTACCTCTTCATCATTGACCCGAAATTTTATTTCATTCTTTTCCGAGTCCCTTAGAGCTCTCCCGGTGGCCAGAAATGGCCTTCCCAAGATAATTGGGACTTCTTTGTCAACCGCACAATCAAGGATGATAAAATTTGTCGGCAATAAGAATTCCTCCACTCTAACAAGGACGTCATCAACAACCCCTACCGGTCTTTTGATGGTTCTATCGGCCATTTAGAGACGCATGCTCATTGGTCTAGGTGTTCCCAACCCGGATTGTTTATAGATGGTTAGTGGCATCAAATTAATACTAGCCCCATTATCACATAAGGCACGAGCAAAATCATGATGACCGATGGTGCAAGGGATAGTGAAAGCCCCGGGATCTCCCTTCTTCTCAACCTTTGATGACGAAATAATAGCGCTCACACGGTGGGTGACTCCCATCGTATCATGCTTGATTGGTCTTTTCTTCGTCAACAAGTCTTTCAAGTATTTAGCAAATCCCGACATTTCTTGGAATGCATCAAGAAATGGGATATTCATTGACAACCCTTTCAATTGGTCGTAGAAGCGTTGGCACTTGGCATCCTCCGTTCTTTTAATCAATATTTGTGGGAACGGGGGAGGAGATTTATATGTTTGAGTCAAGGGTTTAATTTCCCCCGCGACCTTGCTCTTTTGGGTGCTACCCCCGGTAGCTTTTTCAACACTTGGCACCTCATCACCCTCGAGAACAATAGGGTGTGCCTCCTTCTCTTTCTCGAAAATAATAGGCACTTCAATTGGTGCCTCCAGTTCTTCTTCAATTTCTTCCTCAATAACCTCATCAACAATCGGCTCGACAATGATAGGTTCAACCACTCTCTGATTTACCGCATTAAGGATCTTTCCACTTCTAGTAGAAATAGCTTTGCATGAGGCAATGTGATCACCTCCACTACCCCTTGGGTTCGGAATTGTGTCACTAGGAAGGCCCCCTCTTTGTGGTGGATGTTGCTCACGAGAAAGATCTTGCATTTGTGACTCAAATTTTTGAATCAAAGCGGTGTACGAGCCTACCACTTCGGTCAAATTTTCCATCTTCTTGTCACTCTTATTTTGGTTGTCCAATATCTTTTCAAGCATAGATTCCATTTGAGAAGTCACTTGATAATTGGAAGGACCCTCTCGCCAATTTTGAGATTTAGAAGAACGGCCCTTTGGTGGAACATAGGCATTGGAATTCCGATTACCATAATTGTTGTTGTTGTAATCCCTTCTGTCCGAACCACCATATTTATTTCGGCCATATTGATTACTTTGTTGTTGGGGTCTCCATTGCTTTTGATAACCCCCTTGAGAGTTATCGATATAATTAGCATCCTCACATTGTGGCTGCCCTTCTAGATAAGTTTCCTCCGAGACTTGGTACATTCCGGGAGCATGAGATGGCAACTCTTCTACAACATTCACACTTTTAGCTTCTTTCTCCGCAAGCCTCTTTGACAGCAAATCCACAGCGGTTTGCAATTGAGCAAAAGCATGATCTCGCTCATGATTTTCTTTGGCCACCGCGGCAACAGAGAGACTACCATATGACTAGATTTCACTATCATTTGAGTGCCAAGCTTGATTGTGGGTGGTGAGCTTATCGAGCAACCTGGTGATGTTAACAAATGATTTGTCCATGAAGCATCCCCCAGCTGCAGTATTGAATGCAATTTGATTCATTGTATCTAACCCCTTGTAGAACTTCTCGGTGAGAATAGCGTCCAGAAACCCGTGAGTTGGAGATTGAGCTAGATAGTACTTGAAATGCTCCCATGCCGAATATAATTGTTCCCCCAGAAGTTGTTTGAACTCAAAGATCTTATCTCGAAGTTCAGCCTTTTTGCTTGGTGAAAACCACTTCTTCAAAAATGTATTGGCTAACTCGCTCCAGGTGTGAATAGAATTGCTGGGAATATTTTCATACCATTCCCTTGGTTGGTCAGCCAAGGAATATTTAAAGACTCGTAACCGAAGTGCATCAGCAGAAACAGCACCTTGGGATTGTTGAGCACACACGTGTAGGAAGTTCTTCAAATGTCGGAGTGGACAATCCTCCGAAGAATTTCGGAAATAACCTTCAAATTTCAGCAGCTGATAGATAGAACTATCAATTTTGAAAGTAGCATTTCCAGTCCTAGGAGGGACCACAGCAGAAGCATAATCAGCTTCATTGATGAATTCCGCAAATATATTCTCATCTTCATCCTCTTCTGGTGCAGTTGGGTTCACTTGGAGTCCACCTTGGTTTCCTTGATTTCGATTCTGTCTTCCTGCCATATTCACCTGGTTCACCACAACAGCAAACAAGGTGTGATGAAATAGAAAAAGTATTAAAGAAGAGTACACAACAATCAGTAATTTCAAAACCGTATCTCCCGGCAGCGGTGCCAAAATTTGATACGCTCAAATTACACCTATTAATGGCGTAAAGCGGACGTTGTCAAATATAGTAACCCAAATAAGGTTGGGGTCAAATCCCATAGGGAATATGGAGAGAAAAAGGTACTAATTATTTATGTAACTAATCTCTAGAAACTTTAATTTTATTCCGAATAGTATAGAGGAGAGATTTGGTTTGTATTCGTTATTTTGAAGTATTTGGAATTTGTTTGGATTGGGAGAACCAAAGTTGTGTCCCCGCGGTGATTAGATGTTATGCTATGGGTATCAATGTGATATATTTCTAATGGGTCGGGGTTTTGTATGCACTTAATCTCTAATGCACTTCCTAATATTTTCCAATAGTTAGAAAGTATTCCTTTTCATGATTTTCCCAAATGTAGAAAATTTGTAAGTAAGATCGATTAAATATGCAAAGTAGAACTCATCTTATCCCTAAGTGAGTTCATTAAACGAGGGTTAGCGCCCCGAGTCCTTGTTATATTATTTCAAATCACACCCTAGTTCATCTTTCCAAATAAACTAGGGTTTGTGCATAAACAAGTGTTTGCAACCACTAACTAATAATGAATGTGAGAAATAATAAAACACATCACAACCCATTATATATATATACAATGGTAGACACCCATTACATAACACCCATCATTTGGGTCCACAACATTGATTAAAGAAACTACTCACACATAATGGTCTCAAAAGTAATAAGCAATAAATGAGACATAAAGCTTACAAAGTGTGATAAAGATGATGGAAAATGGAATCTTATTGTCTTCACTAAACTCCAAAAGTGGAGTAATCAATGCTCACCCACCAATGGAACTTTGTTCACGTGCACAATAGAAAACTGGCTTCCAAAAATAACCTAAAATATTCTTTAAATAGGATCCAAAAACGCACAGCAGTGACTGACAAAATTGCCCCTGATAGCAAGATCGATGGACCGTCGATCGTTCGACGATCCGTCGATTCCTCCGTCCTTTATATCTTCAGCGATATGATCCATTCGACGGTGTCGTCGACCAGTTCGACGCTCCGTCAGTATTCCGTCTTTCTCTCTTCTTGTTGACAGATCTTGATTGACGACACAAACGACGAAGCGTCGATCAGTTCGACGCTTCGTCGATGGCTCCATCCTTTGTCGTCTTCAACTAAGTTCATCACTAGAAAATCGAGCTTATCGACGCTTCTAAGGACGGTCCGTCGGTTGATAGACGGACGTCGATTCTTCATTTCTGGCCAATTTTTCCTTTGTTCTTTGTTTTTGCTTTTGGGCCATTGTTTTCCTAAAACACAACAAAAACATATTAACAAGAACCAGACTTACTTGAAAACAACCAAAATTCATAGTAAAAAGGCGTCGAATGTGTCACAAATCCGCGGCACATCAGTCACACAAAGACATGCATGTCAATTAAACAACCAAGTTCAAGTTTTCAAAAAAAGTTCGGAGGGAGTGTTTTTAATCAAATCACAACAGGATTGCCTTAGGTTAATCAAACCACCAGTATATAAGCCCAAATTACTATATTTTATCTAAACATGACCTAAACATTCCAGGTTCAACAGAAAATAAACCCCTCGAGAAAGGAACCATGGCAAAGAAAAGCCGAGGGGGTCCTAAACACATATATACATTGTACGAAACTCAAATACTCCTACCCCCAACTGAAGAAATATGCAATGTCCCCAATGTAGTAAAAGTAAAACAAGGGAATAGGAATACATGTGGCGCTCTAGGCGTGCTGCTTATCTCGCTACGCATCAGTCAGCGAAGCATCAGGTGGCGCACCCGCACCAGCAGTAGTATTAGTAGCAGCATCAACAATTCAGTAGTAGCATCAGCAACAGCAGCAACAGTAGTGCCAGTAGGCACTGGCTCTAGAGTAGGTAGGGTCGGTGGCAATGTCTCTCCAGCTGGAGCACTGCTCAAGATGGCTCCGACAGTCCCAAAATGAAAGTTCAGCACAGGAGAGTTCCTAATGGCCTCCTCCACCTGCTGCCCCTCTATACTCAGACCCCTCGGGCGAGTCCTCTCTCTCACCTCCTCGATTTCCTCCTTATCATCACTGGCTACTCTATTCCTCTACCCCCACGACCATCCGCAGCGGTGGGTGCAACTAACTACACCACTGAAAGCTCCTCATCTACCTCCATCGAGACCGTTACTAGGCTCTGGTCACGAGCCTTCAACACCAGTACATCAGCCTTAAGCTGCTCTAACTCTGCCCTCAAAGCATCAGTGGAAGTGGTCGGGCGTGCCATCTCCAAAGTTGTCAATATCATCTCAAAGCTATCGAGCCATGCTGACAATGTCAACCTCATGGGCTCTACAACATCAACCACTCTCTCTCACACAAATTCAACTAGCTGGGCCACTATAACCTTCGGTTGTTGATCCGCTGTAGCCACCTGCTAAGTAAATTTTCTGAAGTTCTCAAGCGAGAAAGCCTAAGGATGAACAACTCTGGCTGCACCCTGGGGTTGTGCTGCGGGTCCCTCTGGCTGTAGGGCTACCCTATGTGGCTATAGAGCCAAAGTCTATGGCTCAGTAACAGCAGTCTGTGTCTTGACGATAATATCAACGGTATCAGTAGCTAGAGCCTTAGGATCTGAAGTCCGGATAGTCGCAGCAACAGGGGCAGCAGTGGCAGGTAACTCCTCCGTAGAGTCACCCGCGGCCCCTGAATGAACAACGTCTTGAGGCATAGGCAACCCTCCAGGAGCAACTAGGAACCCATCTTCTTCTCCCTGGGTATCTCTGAGGGCCTTATTCTCGCTCTTCTCCACAGAATAGGTATACGAGGTTATAATTCGGTGGTCGATGTCAGGCAGAATACGCGCACGTGCCCTCTCAATCAACTCTGTAATCAGGTATGGATAGACCAGTGAAGTGTTGGGCTGGGAAGCCCTCAAATGGATCTCATAACTCGCCAAAACTCTGAAATCAATTGGGTAACTCGACATCAATGCAGCCACAATGACCTGTCTGTCAGCCGTGAGTGCATTATCGGCCTGAGTGGGGAGAAGACGCAAATGCACCACACTCCAGCAAAATTTTCCCTCTGAGGTCAACTACCTCTTTACTATCCTCTTTGCCAAGTTAGTACATTCAGCCCTCTTTCTCAGACGACCAATAATTATAACCACCCAATCTCTGATTGATTGTTCCTTGATTCTCTCCACTTGTCTGCCAACTCAATCTTCTGCCTCGGAGCGGTATAATTATCGCCAAAATATACTCTGTTGATGTCCTTGGCAGATATATCAACACTCACCCCTCGGATCTCGACCTCTTTTAGTGGTTCTAACTCGTACAGTTTCTGGCGCCTTTTTCTTACTTTCTTTATCAAAGCCCCATATGCGGCATATAACTCGTGCACCAATACTGGACAATAATCCCCAGGATCCTCTTACATGAACCCCAGCTAATAGTGGTTAATGATCTCCCTGGCCCTGGGTATTATCTCAAGCCCCTCAAAACTGATTCGTCGCTCCTCATTTATAGTTCGGTTTTCATGTGAGCCGACTTCATCTTTCGAGAAATGCCATACTCGAACAACTCTTTGGCACCCTCAACTGTAAATCGATCCTCAATGCTCTTGCTTCTAATCTCCTATGCCTGAGCCTCTTCATCATTATCATCATCGGGCTGTGACCTCTGACGAGTCGAAGATCTAGAAGGTGCCTGGGATGACTGAGTAACATACTTTGTAGACTGTGGCCACGAGACGGGGGAGGCGTCTCCAGAAGCAGCATCTGAATCCTCATCCCCGGTTCCCTCACCGGACCCAGATGCAGATGATCCCTCCTCTTAAGACTGAGAGGAAATGGGAGATGTAGGAGCTGGTACAGTGATCTACCTGTTTCAGACGGGAACGACAGCCCCGTTCTTCTTTGCAAGAATCACCTCGACCTCATCATCAGAAGGTTCATCTCTCAGAGTCGGTTGGTCACTGGGCCACCTTCTACCCGTTTCTCTCTGTGGCTGCTTTGAACCACCCTCTCGTGTAGTTGGTAATTTGGGTAGAGCCATACCTGTAAGCATCAAAACCAAAATCTAGTTAACCTGTACAAGTGAAATTAAAACAAAGTGAGAGAAAAGAAAAAAAATATTATTTCAATTCTCTGAACTTTTGGACCTGCAGACCGTCGTTGCGCAAAGACGGACCGTCGAGCAGCTCCACGATACCGTCTTTGTACTGAGACGATCCGTTGACCTGTTGACTGGACCATCGGTATGTTGATGGCCCTAGCAGTAGCAACTGTAAGTTTGCAAGTTCGATTTTAAAATCCAATCATACAAAGAATACTTGTTCAATTTTTGCACATTTGGGGTTGGGGCTTCGGGTTACTCAGACCTCACCCTCATTTTTGACCTTTTTGACCTTTGGTACGTTCTCGAGTTTTGTTTGGCGGGCATAACGATACCAAACCAAAATTTTTAATTGAAATACCCTCCAACCCGTTGGAGTTACTCAAACTTCACTCCTCAAATTTCATGTTTTATTAGAATTTCATTTTTACGAACCATTGGCAGGCATAATAAATCAACACAAATTGTGGATCAAAATGCTCGCCGACTCAATGGAGGTATGATATCTCATCCCCACGATTCCTACTAACATAAAACATACCAAACTCGCTTCCCCCAACCAACAATTTCATAATATTTCAAGTTTAAGCAAGAATTTCATCAAACAAGTACAACCCCTAGGTCATGATTCTACCTTTTGCATTCAACATCATATATTTGACAACCCTCACCCAGTTAATACACCCCCAACTTAATTAATCATTGTATATGCACACACCTACTACCCATTCTATAAATACAGCAAGTTAAGAACCCTAGGTGTGCTTATTATTGCAATTTCGAACTGATTTCCTCGACAAAAACAAAGAGAGGGTCGGATTGCACTCAACATACCTAATTATTAGAGGAATTGGAAGAAAAACTTGAGCGAAAATACCAAAAAAAAAAAAAGGAGAAATTCCTGAGGGTAAGGGCAGAGGGTTTTGGGGTTTTCTGTGATGGTGAGAATGGACGGTTCTTGGGAAGTTTTAATGGGTGAAAGATTATAGGGAAGTTAATAGGGAGTTATGGAGGAAATTATGGAAGGAATGTGTGGAGAAGTGGAGACGTGAAGAGGAGAAGGCGCGTCTGTTGGGTTTTAAAATTAAAAACCCTCTGGGCATTATACAATGTTTTTACAAGGATGAGTCGTCGACATGTCTACGACTCGTCTTTGCGTAAAAACGACCTAAAAATATTAAAAGAAAACATACCTGTTGATGAGCAAAAAGACGAACCGTGTTTGCACATTGACGGTGTCGTCGACGTGTCGATGGTCCGTCGACTTACTCGTTGACTCACTTACCTGTAGAGTAATAGTTGCAAACACTCAGAATACCAACTCTACACACCTTCGTTGCACATTGATGGTCCGTCAACATGTCGACGGTCCGTCTTTGTGCTCTGGTGTTTCACTTTGCCAGTTTTCTGAGTTTCAGTTCCTGCACACTCAACACCCATTAAACAGTTCGAAAGAAACTAAAAACAACAAAAAACAAAAGTACATAAACTTAAACTTGGTTTGCCTCCCAAGGAGCGCCTGATTTTACGTCGCTGCACGACAGTAGTGCCTATTTTTACTCTGGGTCAGGAGTGTAGCCATGTTTCAGCCTGTGTCAGTCCATAATTCTATCACCATCAATGCAACCACGGTAATGCTTCACCCTCTACCCGTTCACTTTAAATGTTCAAGTTCCATCTCCGGACTTCAACTCAATCACACCATGGGGTGAAGCACTCACAACTTCAAATGGGCCAGACCACTTTGATTTCAACTTTCCAGGCAACAGCTTCAGTCTCAAATTATACAGCAGCACCGGATCCCCTTTTCAAAAATCCCTCTTGAGGATCTTTTTATCGTGGTAATGTTTCGTCCTCTCTTTATACAGTGCAACACTTTCGTAGGCCTGGCATCGGAATTCATCCAACTCGTTGAGTTGAAACAACCTGAGTTTGGTCCCTTCTTCCCAATTCATGTTCAATTTCTTCAAGGCCCACATGGCCTTATGTTCAAGTTCAACTGGCTGGTGACATGCTTACCAAAAATGAGCTTGAAAAGAAAAGTCCCAATTGGAGTCTTGAACGTAGTCCGGTAAGCCCATAAAGCATCATCGAGCTTGTAGGCCTAATCAGTTCTGTTTGCATTCACCGTTTTAGCCAAAATACTGTTAATCTCCCGATTAGAGACTTCAACTTGCCCACTTGTCTAAGGATGATACGGGGTTTCCACCCCATGCTTGACTACATACTTCTCTATCAATCCCGCAAAGGCTCTATTGCAAAAGTGAGAACCACCAACACTGATTATCGCCCTTGGGGTACCAAAACGAGCAAAAATGTTCTTTTTCAAGAATCCCATAGCACTCTTAGATTCGTTATTAGGTAAATCCACCGCTTCTACCCATTTAGAAACATAGTCAACAGCCACCAAGATGTATTTCATGCCACAAGAGCTCACAAAGGGCCCCAAAAAATCAATCCCCTAGACATTGAACACCTCAACTTCCATCACAAAGTTCATAGGCATCTCTTGCCTCCTACCAATACTCCCTTGTCGTTGGCACTGATCACAAGACCGTACCACCAAATTAGCATCATGAAAGAGAGTAGGCCAATAGTAACCACATTCGAGAACCTTTGCAGCAGCCCTCGTACCACTATGATGTCCCCCAACTGGAGAGTCGTGACAAGCCTTCGGAATCTCCAACACCTCACTCTCTGGAACACAATGGCGAATAATATTGTTAGCGCATGTTCTGAATATGTATCACTCATCCTAATAGTACTGACGAGAATCGCGCAAAAACTTCTTTTTCTGGTAAGATTTGATCCCATCATGAATGATACCAGTCACCAAGTAATTAGCCAAGTCTGCATACCAAGATGCCACTTGTATAGACATCGACAAAACTTGCTCATCCGGAAAATCAACATCAATATCAAGTTCCTCTGTTGGCACTCCAGTTTCCTTAAGCCTAGAGAGATGGTCAACAACCTGGTTTTCGGACCCTTTCGATCTTTCACCTCAAAACCGAACTCTTGCGACAAAATGACCCAACGAATCAGTCGCGGCTTAGCTTCTTTCTTTGCCATAAGATACTTCAACGCAGCATGATCAGTGTACATCACAATCTTGGACCCCAACAAATAGGACCTAGACTTCTCAAAAGCATATACTATAGCAAGCAACTCTTGCTCAGTTACCGTGTAGTTCATCTGCGCCGCATTAAGAGTCCAACTAGCATAGTAGATCGGGTTCATAATTTTATTGTGCCTCTGGCCAAGCACAGCACCAATCGCAAAATAACTTGCATCACATATCAACTCAAAAGGTAGGGACTAATTATGAGTAACAATAACAGGAGCAGAAGTGAGACGCTCCTTCAATTCATTAAACGCCTCTCGGAACTTATCATCAAACACAAACTTAGCCTCATTTTCAAGAAGCTTGCACATCGGGTTAGTAATCTTGGAGAAATCTTTGATGAAGTACCTGTAGAACTCAGCATTTCCCAAGAAACTCCGGACTCCTTTGACTGATATGGGTGGAGGAATCTTTGTAATCATATCTATCTTCGCTTGATCGACCTCAATCCCCTTTGCAGAGATTTTGTGACCGAGGACAATCCCTTCCTTCACCATAAAATGGCACCTCTCCCAAATTAGCACAAGATTTGTCTCTTCACATCTTTTCAGCACTTGACCCAGATGGTCAAGACAATCATCAAACGAATCGCCCACAACAGAAAAATTATCCATGAACACCTCTAAGAAGTCTTCTACCACGTCAGAAAAAGATCAACATCATGCACTTTTGAAACGTTGTTGGTGCATTACACAACCCAAAGGGCATTCGGCTGAACGCAACACAAAGGGCATTCGGCTAAACGCAAACGTCCCATAAGCACAAGTGAAAGTCTTCTTCTCTTGATATTCTAAGGAAATGTTGATCTGATTATAGCCAGAGTACCCATCTAAGAAGTAATAGTGAGACCTCCCAGCCAGCTTATCAAGCATCTAATCAATGAAAGGCATGGGAAAATGTTCTTTACAAGTGGCTTAGTTCAGCTTCCTATAGTCCATGCAAACACGCCATCTAGTAATTGTACGAGTGGGAATCAACTCATTCTTTGCATTAGGCACCACAATGATGCTTCCCTTCTTTGGAACACATTGAACTGGACTCACCCACCTACTGTCTGTAATCGGATACACTACCCCCAGTATCTAACCACTTTATGATCTCCTTTTTCACGACCTCTTGCATGTTTTGGTTCAATCTCCGCTGATGTTCAACACTTGGCTTGTTGTCCTCCTCTAGCTAAATTTTATACTCACAAATACTAGAAGAAATACCCTGAATATCATCTATAGTCCAACCAATAGCACGCCTATACTCACTCAAAATCTCCAATAATTGCTCAATTTGTTTCTCAGTTAGCAATGCTAAAACAATCACTGGCAATGTCTTATTCGGACCAAGGAACTCATACCTCAAGTGTGATAGGAGCTTCTTAAGCTCAAGCTTTGGTGGCTCAACAATAGAAGGCTTAGCTGGTGGAGTAGTTTTATTGCAAAGTGTAAGAACCCAGACCCTCAAGCGCATTTACAGTTTCCACGTAGCCCTCCATATTATCAACATCAAAGTTTACCAAAATAGCAACAAGCGCTTCTCCCAAACTTTCTTTTTCCATTTTATGTTCGACGGCATCATCAATCCCATCAAACGAATCAATAACCGAGATATTCTTATAAGCACTTGGCAACTTCATCCCCTTACTTGCTTGAAAAGTCACCTATTCATCATTCACACGGAACTTGATTTCGTTCTTTTCAGAGCCCATAGGTGTTCTGCCCGTAGCAAGGAAGGGTCTTCCCAAGATGATGGGAATATCTTTATCAACCGCACAATCCAGAATAACAAAATCTGCAGGCAACATGAACTTACCCACTTGTACCAACACATCATCTACAACCCCAACTAGCCTCTTGATGGAAATATCCGCCCTTTGTAATTGCATAAAAGTCGGTATAGGTATTCCCAATCCGGATTGCTTGTAAATAACAAGAGGCATTAGATTGATACTCTCCCCATTATCACACAAAGCACAAGCGAAAGTATGATGCTCAATATTACATGGAATAGTAAATGCCCCTGGATCTCCCTTTTTTTGAACTGTGGTGGAAGCAATAATCGAACTCCCGTGATGAGTTAGATTCACTGTCTCATGTTGAACACACCTCTTCTTTGTAAGAAGGTCTTTCACGAACTTAGCAAATTCGGGCATCTCTTTCACAGCATCTAAGAATAAAAAATTCACCGTTAACTGCTTCAACTGATCATAGAACTTTTGACACTTAGCATCATCATTCTTCTTTTCCAAGCTCTAAGGAAATGGAGGTTTTACTTTGTACATCTGAGTCAAAGAGTGAAGAGCCCATTTTATCGTCTGTTTCCTAGTATCAGCAGCAACATCTGGAATATCAGCAACTTTTTCGTCACGAACCTCATCATCCATAATAGGCACATTAGACTGCACCTCTTTTTTTCATTAACCGAATCTAGATTAACCACCTTCTTGTCAGCACTTTGAAGTATTTTACCGCTTCTCGTGCTAATAGAAAAAGTACGCTCCATACCACCACCTCCATTCTTAGGGTTTGGAATAGTATCACTAGGAAGTCCTCCTTTTTCTTGCAGGATACTGCTCTCCAGAAAGATCACGCATCTGCTGTTCAAGGTTTTAAATAGCCGCTAAGTGGGAAACCACTATCTCTGATAGCCCAGATAATGTCTTTTCAGTATTCGTCTGACTTGCCAACACTTTTTCAAGTATTGACTCCAATCTCGAACTACCTTGATCATTAGACTGCCCTTTTGGTGGAATGTAAAGGTTAGAACTTCTGTTTTCGAAGTTACCATTATTGTTGTTGTATCTACCTTGGTTCGGTCTACCATAGTTGTTATTGTAGTTCCTTTGGTGGTTGTTGTATACACCTTACCCCTGTGGAGGTCTCCAGTATCTCTGAATTGGTCCAAGAATATCCCCTTGTGCTATATAGTCTGCATAGTGAACGTTCTCAACTGGCGGAGGGGTACCCTCTTGATATGGACCCTCTTGGACTTGGTACATTCCAGGTGGCATGCCTGAGATATCTTCACACATGTTTACCTTCTTCGCTTCCCTCTCATCAAACCTCTTCGTCAGTAAAGAGATATTAGTGGCTAGTTGTGCCAATGTCTGCTGTGTCTCCTGGCTATCCTTCACAATATTTTGGATCAATGGTGTCCCAAGTGACAAACCATCAGAATTACTTGAATGCTATGTTTGACTGTGTGTAGTCAATCGATTAAGTATATCAGTAATATTAGCATAAGACTTATTCATGAAACACCCGCCAGCAACATTATTGGCTATTGCTTGGGTCATAGGGTCCAACCCTCTGTAGAACTTCTCTTTCAAAATAATATCTGGGAAACCATGGTTTGGACTCCTATCCAAATATTCTTTGTACCTCTCCCAAGCTTCACAAAGTTGCTCCCCATGACGTTGTTTGAACTCGTAAATCTGATCACGAATCTCAGCTATTTTACTCGAGGGATACCACTTTCTGAGAAACACTTTGACCATCTCTTCCTATGCAGCAATAGAGTTTTGGGGCAGCTTTGTGAACTATTTTCTCGCATCTCCGGCTAATGAATATTTTAAGAGTTTGAGCCGAACAGATTCTTGAGGCACACCCCTTTGGATATGATGAGAACATACCTCCAAAAATTTTGTTATATGCTGGTGAAGATCATCATCAACTGCATTCCAAAAGTATCCCTCTTGTTTGAGCATATGATAGAGGGACTGGTCAAACTTAATAGTAGCAGCAGTCACCCTAGAATGAACTATTGCAGATACAAAGTCTTCATCCATATCTGACTCATCACCAAAAACGTTCTCGACTGGGAGTGCATCGTCTGCCATGCTCACCGTCGATACACATTCGGCAGATAAGAGAGAAGTATCAGACCGTCGATTTACACCGTCAACATGATCAACAGTCATCGTTGTACATTTACGGTTGAAGTTCTACAGGTTGAAATTTGTCATCAGATTGTCATTATGCACCGTCAACATGTTGATGACCGTCAAAGTGCAAAGACAGCTCGTTGACTTGCAAGCCGACCTGGAACTAGATTGGGATTAATTATTCCGAATTTGACTTGTATAAATACCTGATTAGGTTTGATTTTTTAGATATCTGGAGTTTATGCAATCTTTAATCTTTTATTGTTTCTTTGTTGCCATGAGTAGCTAAACGCCTTTACTAAGATTGTGAACCCAAGGATGGGTGTTTTGTGATTGGAGATTGTGATTGATATACGCATAATGGATTGTTAGGGTTTATTTGTTCTTCATTTTAATCATATAGTTAGTGGTTGCAAACATTAGCTAACGCCATAAACTTTGGTTTATTTGGGAAAATAACTAGGGTTGGGTACGAACAAATAACAAGAACTCAAGACTTTAAACCTTGTTTAACAAATTCACTTAGGAATAAGAGGAATTTACTTGGCATAATTAATCGTTCATCATGCATACTTTCTTATCTTTGGGAAAAGCATAGAAAAAATAATCTTTTCTTTATCTGACGGGAACACAACCTTGATTCTTTTTACCCATATTTTTACAACTCTATTACTAGTCACTCTAAATTAGTCCACAAACCAAAAATCTTATAAAACCCTTTTTTCTGGAATACACCAGGACCGCAAGATTAGTATAATACTCATTTAGTAAACTTTTCACACTATATTCTCTATAGGATTCGACCCCAAACTTGTTAGGTTACTATATTTGACATCGTCTGTTTCACGCTAATAAAAGGTGTAATTTGAGCTTATCATAGAGGTCATCCTGGTAGGAGTCACCATCATCAGTTCAGCAGACCCATTTATGCAACCATGCCGGTATCCGTGGGTGGTCCTTGAGTACACATGTTTTTCCATACTCACTCTACACTTGATGCACTTTTTCTGTCTGCAGGTTCTATTCCGAGTTCTAGTAGTGAACGAGTCATTGATGATCGTTGGGGCATACCTTTTGTAGTTATCAGGGTGTGCTGTTAGCTATTCCGCGGCACAAGACTCCATATCTATCTTAATTTTTGTTCCTTGCTTTTCGGACAGTTATTGTAGACTTTCACACTTGTACTCTGTATCTAGTAGCTCTTGTACTTATGACTCCAGGTTTTGGAAGGTATATGACTTAGATTTTCGCATTTTATGAGTTATGAGACCTTATTATTGACTTATGAGTTATTCTTATTTTATTTCTGATTTTATGATTGTTGAAAGACTTTGGCTTTTACTTGAGTTCGCCTACGAGTTAGGGTAGGTGCTTTCACGGCCACTTTGGGGCTTTGGGTTGTGACATTCTATCTCTGTCGCTGTCAGGATCCGCATTTTCAAGAGCTTTTTTCCCAGCATTATCAAGCCTCTATCATTCTTACCATCAATATAACCTTCAGCTTTAAATCCTGCTAAATTTAATGAGGAACTTAAAGGCATTAAATTGATTGAGAATAATCTCACTTTCATCAGCCAAGAGCTTATCATAGCAGGCATCAACATCATTCCTAAAACACATAAACAAGACACATCCTAGTTATAACAACGCGCTTCTTGGGTTCTTTCTCCAATGTGGGTGCTGAAATAGTGATGGATGAAAATTCTCCAGTAAACCACCAGCATCATTATATAGTGTATAAACATTATACAACAATGTATAAGGAATGTGTGTATGTGTGTGTGAGTGTGTACATATATATATTCACACACTGTGTATATATACATTCACACACACACACACAGAGTTATACAATGTATAGCTAATGTATCTATATTGTATAAATAGTGTATAACCATATATATATTGTATAATTATGTATAGCAGTGTAGATACACCTATGATACACATTTATATTACAAAAAGACAACACGTTGATTTTAACACCATAATCACCACATGCACAAAAGAAAGAATAAGAATAAGATACAAGAAGACCATTAGTTTGCTATTGGGCCTTTTCAATTTCAGAGTTGAAAGCTCTTTCTCTTTGAGATGGAGTTTACAAAATATTTGTCCAGCTAATCTTTTTTATTTGAATTAAAAGACCTTGAATTTGGATGTTTTAACCAAACAATGAGGAGAAAAATGAAAAAAAGAAAGGAAAGAGGGAAATATGGAAAGATAGAGAAAGAAACGTAGAGAGAAGGGAGATAGAGACATTTGCAAAGGAGAATAAAGAAATGAGAGAGGGTTGACAAAAAAAGTGAATTGAGAACTGAAGACAAAGTCACATGGGAGAGAGAAAAAGAGAGCGGGGACAGAATTTAAGAAAAAAAGGGACTAATGTTAGGTTGACTGAATCTGCAACAATTGGGCCAATTTTAGTAAACTAAATGGCCTAGTGGTCTTATCCCGTAACAAAGTGATAGTTAGGTTAAAATTGGTGAGTTAGATGGCGGAATGGACATGGCCTTTAATTTTCTCTTTTTTTAATTGGATGATTTGGTGCCCAATTCTAAAAGAGTTTAATCTATAATTTTCTTCTCTTAACCTGAATCTGATTTGGCTCTGGCCTATTTTTGAAAAGCTAAGTGTATTTTTTGGACAAAAATTGATTTGAGTCTGGTCCACCAATTTGCCTTTGGCCTCTCTTTTCGTTAACAAGACAGGATAGATTTTGACCCAACAACAAGTATTTTGTATAAATTGTTTAAAAATATTGGCTCATTTCAACTATTTCATTTCAATTTAGAAAAATTGAGTTTGAAAGGCTCATGTTACTATTTTAGATTACTTTCATGAATTAATTAACTTAATGGAGGGATACCAGTCTGAAGCTTTTATTAGGACTTTTAAAACCCATTTGACTACTCGACTAATATAATTGAATCGCTAGCCACATATATAAAAAATATATATTAATATGTATAATATATGTACATTATATACTATATACAAAAGAGGCATTTACCGATTTGGTGGGCAGCTATAAAATCTCTTTCTTTTATTGGTTGGTACTTGTTCAAGTACTTTATTTTTGTATGTTGTGATTAATAAGTAGAATAACCAACTAAGCATGACTTCATGCCTTTCTTTTTGTTTAATAGCCCATCTTAAATAGGCAAAACATTTAGTGCCTCCTAGACCACGAGTTATTGGAAGAAAGTATAGGTATCTCAAAAGGGAGACCGTCCCTCATTGAAGAGCTTCTTTTTCTAATGGGCTAGTAAAGAGCAAGAAAGAAATAGGGTTCATACCCACATAAGAGTTGGCCAAAAGTACAAATGGGTCAATTCTCCTCCCCCCTCCCCCCCTCTCCCCAACCCCGGTGCGTTAGATAAACATGAGGCGTGATTCAAGTCGCACTTTTTTTTTATGTCTACTTAATATCTATTATTTTATCTTATCTTATTCTAAAATGGTCACAACTATGGCAGCTGGTTGTCTAATAGAGACTCTCAACTGTGAATAGACTATAGAAGATTGGTATTTAAGTGCCTATGTGCTTTTTGTAGAAGCTGTGTGAAAACTTTCACTCACTTGTTCTTTGATTGTCCACTCACTGATACTATTTGATGCAAACTACTTCGATGGATAGGCTACACCACTGTTGGTATTTGGGAAGAGGAATTAGAGTGGATGTGTAAGCTGGCAAAGATAAAGATTAGTAGTGCCTCTATCACAAGCTGTGTCTTTGCCATGGTGATTTACTGCATTTGATGCGAAAGAACTCCCTAAAATTTAAGAGGAGCAATTTTGATGCTGCAAATATTTATTTTTTTCAAAAAACAAGTAAATATACTAGAAAGTAAGGGGGTTCAACACATAGTCTATATACATAAAAATGTCTTTTTACATATTTACACAATGTAATTTTACGGCAAAGGGGTGTCGGTTGACACCCTGCATGTGGCTCCGCCACAATACATATACATATCAGAGGATGAGCTGTGGATAGCTGCAATCAATATTGCACACCCTCAACTATTTTCTTAGTGTTAGCTCATTTGTTTTCTACTTCTATGCTTCTAAATGTAAAGAGTTATAGATAGGATTTTGTTCTTTATGTTATTAGCCAGGCTCCTGATGTAATTTTTTCCTTAGATGTAAGAGGCTGTCTCTGTTTGGTTTTATAACAATTACTTTTCTTATTAATTGAATGACCTGTTGAATAATAAAATGGTCAAAAACTAATGGGTTTCAATTTAATTCTTTTAACTAGCTAGTAAGCTAGTCGGTGAGGATAAAATGTATGCAGATCTTACCTCTACCTTATGAAGTACTTTTTAATATACTAGCCATTTGATATTAATTCCTAGTACAATAACTGTTAACATTTTGTTTCTCTAATACCTATATAAACATGATTCTTTGGAGAGTTGTATCTCTTCTACTGGTTATTTTTCTTCTAGAATTTGTTGTTTTTGCTCCTAATTTTTAATTAAAAGAGCCTGTTGAATCTTAGAGTTTATGCTTCATTGTATGAATGGAATATTTTTAAGGACAATGTCTTTGATACATCTTAAGCTCGTTTTTGTTCTCCATAATTTTCTAACATAAGAATGGGATGCGTAGGCAATATTAAACATGTTTTATGCTTTACATGAGAAGCGCCTTAAGTAAATAACATAATCAATATTCAGTTGTTGGAAATGATAGAGCATGCTCATCGGATATCTTGAGCAATCTTCCCGGAATACGTAGACGGGTTCTAAAGGTGTATCCAATTCACAGTGGGTAGCAGAGGCGGATCTAGGAATTTTATAACACAGATGCATCACTCTAAATGGATGGGAAAAGTACTAAGTGAGAATTAATTCTTGTTCCTTTAGGTAAATAACTCAACTTTCAACTAAGTGCACCATTTATTCTTTTTGAAGAATGAGCGTCATCAGTTAATATCATATCAATTCTAAAAATGTATATCCGAACAAAATATCTAATTTGGCGAAGAGACCATGGGCCCACGAGTACCATAAATTAACCTATATATCACACCCGGTGGCCAGTGATCCTTTTAGGCCTAGGAAACATAGCCTCCCCATAATTCATTAATCTTGTGTCTTTTGTAATTCTTTTTAAACTTATTAATTGTACTTGTATTATTATATGGGGCAACTAAGCATTTATTCAAATTTTATTAGGTAGTTTTGTCCTGCAAATTATATAATGTTTTCTTTTATTTAAATATCATACTCAAAATCTTTATTATATGAAGACTTTCTTATCGTCCAATTTAAAATTTTCTATTCTTGTTTTATTGCTTCACCACCTAGCTCGTCTAGAACAAGCAGTGGCGGAGCCAGAATTTTCGTCGAAGGGGTTCAAAATATAAAAAAGTAAACATACGAAGAAGCCTAAGGGGTTTCAACATCTACTATATATATATATAAAAATAAAAAAAATTAACCTTATAAAAACAGTATTTTTTTCCGCCGAGGGGGTTCGGATGAACACCCTCGGCTCTATGTGGCTCCACCACTGAGAACAAGTAACTACTAAGTAATAACTTAAGGGTGTGTTCGTACGGAGGAAAAAAAAATCTGAATAATATTTTTCAATTTTCTCATGTTCGTTTGGTCAAAATTTTTTGAAAACATTTTCTTTACGAAAACAAGTTCCTTAAAAATGGGAAAAATGACTTCCCTAATCAAAGTAAGGAAAACAAGTTCACAAGTGGCATTTCACCAACCATCCTACCACCACCCAACCCACCCCTAACCACCAAACCCAACCACTCCCACAACCCCTCGCCCCCTCCCCCCCCCCCCCCCCCCCCAAAACCAACCCTCCATTTAAAAAAAAAAAAAAAAAAAGTTCTTAATTTTTATTTTTATTTTTGGTTTTCTACTCCACCCCACCACCACTCTCCCCAACACCATACCACCCCCTCCAAGTAAAAAACAATTAAAATAAAAAGTTTCATAAATTTTCATTTTTGATTTTCTACACCCACCCATCCCCCTTGCCCCGCCTTCCAGCCCGCACTCCCTACCCCCTCCTGAATTTTGTACTTCATATTTAATTTTACCTTTAAAAACTGGAAAGTTTGCGCGGTTATATGGTAAAAAAAAATCCCATTTTTTCTAAATTTTTTATAAAAGTAAAATAAAATATATGAAATAGAAAATTTGGGAAGGGGTAGGTGGGTGGGATGATTGGATGGAGAGGTGATGTGGGGTGAGGTGGGTGGTGGTGTGGGATAACGGTGGGTGAAGATGAAGTGCATTCGAGGGTGGTGGTTGGGTGGGGGTGGGGGTGGGTGGGGTGCAATTTGAGTGGGGTTGGTGGGGCTTGGGTGAAAATGTTTTCTACCAACCAACCGAACATGAGAAAATAAATAAAAAATTCACTTATTTTTCAAGAACACATTTTCCAGGAAAATATTTTCCTCCATGCCGAACACACCCTAAGTCTTAATTTGATCACACAGTAAGTCCGGAAGGGAATCACTTTATGCGAATTTCAAAGGATGTCTAACACGTTCTTTTCAACTTAATTTAAACTTTTACCTAGATCTTTAGGTTTAGACTTCAAATGAAGTTAATTTTGCTAATTAGAAATAAAGGTGCTCCAGCATACCTAATTAACTTTTTAGGCAGCGACTCTTTTTATTCTTAGAATTGTCAAATATTGTGCTTTATCTGAAACTCACTTTTAAATTAAGGTACGATAGTAAGTGGGAAGATTGAGGTGGCAGGACCTCAAAACTTTTTTCTAAGTGGCACGGCCCCCATTTTTTTAATGCTCCTTTTTATATTTTTAAAAACTTTGGGGTCCCTTTTTTTCTTTCCCTCTTACTTCTTCGTTCTTTTTCCCTCCAACTCCACCAAATCGTTGAGCTTCACATTTTCCCACACCTCCATCTGCAAAAAAAAAAAAAAAAAAAAATTTGAAGGCGGCTTTAGGAGCAAAAAAAGTTATTTCAAGAGCCAATATTTGATGATTTCAGCGAAATAACAGTTGTAGGTTACAGAAGCCCTAATTGTTTTCCCTATTCTGATTTCTTTCGAGTTCAAAATGGGATTTTTAATGTGTTGTTCTGAGTTTACAGTCATGGCGAAGCCCTAATTAGTTGATTCTGATTGTTTATTGATTCTGATTGTTTATTGATTCTGATTTTACAGTCATGGCGAAGCTTTTTTATTCTGATTTTTTGTTGAGTTCCATTGTGTTTTGCATGTCTTATTTGTTGATTATTTTGAGTCTATAGTCATGGTGACGACTAGAGGGCGTTCCAGATCACTTTGGAAAGTTGACTACATGATTTCTTCATATAATTCATTGACCTAGATCCCGACGTAAGTGAAGTTGAAGCCCCACAGAAGAAACAAGCAAAGAAGTTAAATAATAGAGAAAGAAACAACTAGAAAAGTTAAATAATAGATCCGAGAAACAAAAGAGTTAAATAATAGAAGAAATGAAGAACTAGATGAGTTGATTAATCGACGAAATGAAGAACCAAATAAGTTGATTAATAGATGAAATGAAGAACCAGATGAGTTGATTAATAGATGAAATGAAGATGAGGCAGACGAGACGTCTCTTGAAAAGATTCTCAAGGAGATTGATGAATTTGAATTTGAATTTGAAGAAGAAGAAGAAGAAGAAGAAGAAGAAGAAGAAGAAGAAGAAGAAGAAGAAGAAGAAGAAGAAGAAGAAGAAGAAGAAATAGCCAAATGTGGTGCTGGAGAAGAGGAATGTGGCGAATGCGAGGTGCCGAAAGATGAGGAGTACAATAGTGATCGCCTGTCCATTCCTGAAAATGTCAAGTCCATCGCCATATAAAAGCTGGAAAGGCTTGGATTGACCTCATGGATTTTGAAAGGCATTGATTTCCCAGCCAGTATCATAGTAAGGTCTACTATGAAGTCGTCGCTTGACTTTAAAGTTCAATTATGAAAGCATAAGCTTCTAAATATGTTTCGTAAAACTTGTTTCGGCCACTTCTTGAACCTGTCATTACATTGGGATAAATTTAGTGGAAAGTTTGTTCATTCGCTTCTTCTGACGCAAATTAACAACCGAAAGAAAAAGCATGAGATGTGTATTTTTATTGAAAATATGCCATGTTGTTTTGGGCTAAGAGAATTTGCATTGGTCACTGGGTTGAATTGTTGTAACAACCCATTTGGCCATTTGAGCTTTTAGACATCTTTTTCCTAAAATACCCTTCTCGTAGTTTCATTTCGGCGTTTATGACTTGCGGGGATGGGCGTGGTGGTTCCTATGAGTTTCGGGTGCTAAAACTAAGGTTGCAATTTCTGGTGTAACAATACCAAAAATACCATTTATGCATTCCTTCAAAACTTGAAAACAGCATATCTCTCTCATATTAAGGCCAAATTGAGTGATTCAGAAGGCTATCTTGGGTGGAATTATGATATGAACAGGAAATTCAAAGACAAATTTAGAAAGAAATTGAATGATCCTAAAGAGAAGAACTGCTCCTCTCTTGAACAGATGCACTTGAAAGCTTCAATTGAGCTGAAGGATTCAATCCACAAATGATATGGACTGGAATTCTTATTTAAGCATAATGATTACAATGAGCTTGGACGCTCTTTTGTAGAAAAAAACTAGGCAGCAAAAGTAGTTGTAACTAACTTTGGGATAGGTGCGTGCAACCCATGCACTGCTAACTAGCTTCCTAACTGCTTTCTTGACAGTTAATTGCCAATTAATTGCACTAATCAACTACCTTAATCGATCAGCCACTAATCTAATATACCTAATATACATGCAGTATACAAAATGGGAAAGAAGAATATTACCCCTCAAAAACATCCTTGTCCTCAAGGACTAAAGGTGAGGGAATCGCTCAGAGAAATCCAGCAAATCCTCCCAAGTGTTTTCTTTATCAGCAGAGTTCAACCACTTCATCAAGACCTGAGTAATAGCTTTACGCCTCTTCTTAACAAGCCTTCTGTCAAGAATAGCTTCAGGAGCTAAAAGAATGTGATAAGAATCAAAGTGAACCTCAGGTAGAATAGTAGAAGCAGTATGGGATCCCAACTTTTTCTTAAGCTGAAAGACATGAAATGTTGGATGAATTCTAGAGCCAGTAGGCAAAGAAAGAGTGTAAGCAATAGATCCCACTTTAGCAAGAACATGGAAGAGAGTTTTTTAAAAGAGTGGTCTTTGAGGGAAAGCTGCCTATAGGGCTGCAACTTAACAAACACCCGATCCCCAACAGCAAAGGATCTTTCAGTTCTGTGTTTATCAGCTTGCACTTTCATTCTGGTTTGAGCTTGGCTCAAATAAAATGTCAACTTTCTGATAGTAAGCTTCTTTCAACAATATCTAATTTGGAATCAAAAGGAGAGTAATTAAGTAATGGAGGAGGTTTTTGACCAAAAACAGCCGCATAAAGGGTCATATTAATGAAAGAGTAGTGGGAACTGTTGTACCGCCATTCTACAAGGCCCAACCACTTAGGCCAGTCCTTAGGTCTCTCAAATGTCATACATCTCAAATAGCACTCTAAGCATCTATTCACAACTTCAGTCTGACCATCAGTTTGAGGATGGTAAGCACTAGAAGTTAGTAAGGAAACCTTCTATAGAGTGAATAGTTCCTTCCAAAACCTACTAACAAAAACAGGATCCCTATCAGAAATGATAGTCTTGGGCATGCCATGTAACTTGAGGACACTATCCATGAATAACTGAGCCACATCAAGCCATGAAATGAGCTGCCTTACTCAGCCTATCCACCATCACATAAATGACTTCTTTACCAGCAGCCTTAGGTAATCCTTCTATAAAATCCATTGATATGTCTTACCATACCTTCTCAGGTGTGGGTAATGGTTGCAGCATACCAGATAAGCAACATTTTCACCTTTGCACCTCTGGTAACTATCACATTCTCTAACAAAGGTGTAAACATCTTGTTTCATTTTCTTCCTATAAAAATGTTGTTTTAATCTGTGCCAAGTTGCTGAGATACCAGAATAACCACCAACAAAGCAAGCATGGAAATACAACATCAATTTCTTCCTCAGTTAAGCATCATCCCCTACCATAATCCTTCATTTCCTACTCAGAATGCCAGCACTGAACTGGTAATAGAGCTTGGAAGAAGCATTGGTCTGAATACCATGCAGTTTTTTTCTATAAGTCAGGATCATGGGACCGAGATGTTTTCACTTCATCAATCAAGGGTGACTCTACACCTGAGGTTCTGTACAGTTGAATGGATTCCCCTTGCCTTGACAAGGCATCAACATCAATATTCTCCTTTCCCTTTTTGTATGTAATGGAGTAGTCATAACCAAGCAACTTAATCAACCATTTCTACTAGCTAGGGGTTGATATTCTTTGTTCCAATAAGTATTTAAGACTATGATGATCAGTCTTAATGGTAAAGTGCTTTCTAAGCAAATATGGCCTCCATCTTTAAACTGCAGTAACCAAGCTTAAAAGTTCCCTCTCATATACAGTCAATGCCATATTTCTAGCAGATAACCCCTTGCTAAAGATTGCAATAGGCTTATTGTATTAGGCTAGGACAACACAAATACCATGTCCTGAAGCATATTTTTCTACAGTGAACTCTTTTGAGAAATCGAGAAGAGCCGACACTGGTGCTGAGGTGAGAGCCAAATTCAGCTTTTCTAAGGCTGATGTAGCATCTTGATTCCAATGGAAACTGCCTTTCTTGAGAAATCATGAAAGGGCCTAGCAATGCTTCCATAACCTTGAATGAACCTCCTATAATAACCAGTCAAGCCCAAGAATCCTCTCAACACCTTCAAGGTTTTAGGTTGAGGCCATTGTAACACAAAGTCCACCTTGTGTTGATCCATTGCTGCTACACCTTCAGAGATCACATGTCCCAAATAATAAATCTTGAGTACTCCAAAGTCACATTTACTCTGACAAAGAGCACATTGTTTCTTAGTATATTAAAGGTTTCTTCCATGTATGACAAGTGATCAGACCAACTAGAACTGTGGATGAGTATGGCATCAATGAAAACAAGGATAATTTTTCTGAGATATGCGGTGAAAATTTTGGTTCATGAAGCTTGGAAATGTGGATGGTGCATTAGTAAGGGCAAAGGGCATGACTAGGAATTCATGGCCATGATGTGTTCTAAAAGCAATTTTGGGAATGTCAGGCTTAAACAGTCTAATTTGGTGGTAACCAGATCTAAGGTCCAATTTGGAGAAGAATTTGGCACCATGCAGTTCATTTAACAATTCCTTGACAGGAATTGGAAATTTATCCTTGGCGGTAAAGTTTTTCAGTTCTCTATAATCAACACACATTCTCTATGAACCATCTTTCTTTTTCACCATTACAATAGGTGAAGAATAAGGGCTGGTACTATTTCTGATCATACCACTGCTTAACATTTCATCAATTATTTTTTTCAATTTCATTCTTTTGTATAGTGGGATATCTATAAGGTCTTATATTAATTGGAGAAATACCTTCCTTGAGAATGATTTTATGGTCATGGATCCTAGAAGGAGGTAGTTCAGTAGGAATGTCAAACAAGTCTGAGTACTTGTCCAAAACAGTTGTTAAATCATGTTTCTGCTCCTTTGCAACAGTTTCCCCTTCCATAGCACATAAACTGATTCCTTCTTCTTGTCCTCCTTCCATGACCATACCCACTGATATCATGCAAAGCTTAGCAGGTTGAGCAAGCAGTTTGTCCATTTGACCAGCTGGAATCATCTTAACTGTAATTGGTTGTGCCCCTCTAAGAGGCACCTTCTTTACATTCATACAAAATTCCATCTTATGTTTTCTGAAATTCCACATGATATCTCCTAGTGTAATAAACTATTGGATTCCAAATACCATATTGCAACCCCCAATGGGTAATATCAACATACATATTCAAAACAGACCCCCCTTACATCGTCCAATCTACCTTCTTACACACATATTGACTTGGAGCCTTGCTACCATCAGCTATGGATACATTAAAAGGGGTTATAGCAGTCAAAGCACAACCAATCTCTTAGCAGTATTTTAATCTAAGAAGTTGTGAGTACTTCAAGTGTCAATCAAAATCTTAATGGCCTTGCCCCTCACAGATATTGTCACTCTCGTGGTTCTAAAATCACGAGTGCCGGTTATGGCATGCATTGACACATGTGGCAGGATAGAACCCTCAGAGTTTGTTTCTAACCCTTGAGCCATTAAAGCCAACAAGTCTCCTAGATCCATCATTAATTTATCTTTCACCTATACTGGTTCTTCATGGTCTTCTACTTCCATAGAGAATAACCACCTTGTAACAACCTAAGATATTAATACTAATATTTGCATTTTCAATTGACCATATCTTTATAATAAGTATATATTTTATTTCACACTTCCTACTCGAATTTGACGATATAAGGAAATTTCTTACTTTAGATTGTGTTAATATTTACAAGGAAATTCCATGGTGTTGCTATTTTTAACACTTATTATAATTTCGATAAATTTGTTATGAAATACAATAGATATTTAATGTTTTGGGCAGCCATCGTTTTGTTTCATCCTTACCCAAGGCGATAGACAGCACCTTTGTGAAATACCTTTAACCACCTCCTCAAATTCTTTTTCTCCAGAAAAATAAAATCTCAAAACTCCTCTCGTCAAATTCTCCCACTAAATCACCAACAAGACTTATTGGTTGAGCCACAAGCTACTCCACACTTTTGAGTAAGTCTACCAAGCCCGTTTTTGAACCGTATAGCCGTTAGTATTTTTAGCATATCTTCTTGTATAAAATTCTGTTTAAAGTGAGCCAAGTTGATCTGAAAATCTATTTCATAGCTATATAACTTTTGTTGAGGCTCCAAAACATAATTTTGCTTGTATTTAGCCGAAAAGGGTGATGAAGTGTGCTGCCTAGATTTTCGATTTTACAAACCCTCCATGTACTACTATTAGTATTTGGAGCATATCTTTTTGTAAGAAACTAATATTGGGGTTATTTAATTTATGTGGAAACCCAAGACATATATCTACAACTTTCATGAAGACCATGAAATCTAGTTTTTCCATTTACCCCTTCAAAACTGAGTCACAATACAAGACAGTGGTACTGTCCAGAATTTCTGTTTTGATAGTTTAAGGTGATTTTCACTGATATCATGTTTACTTTTGACATGCTAAAACCACTTAACTTAAATAGATATTTGATTGTGTATTTAAGGTATATATATACTCTTGTACAAGCTAAGAGGGATTATTTGAGGAAGTGGAGAAATTTGGTTGGTCTATGGCGTGGACGATTTGAACTCCTCAAGTTGTGGTAGAACTTGTTATGTGGTATAACACCAAGGTTTGTGTATAAACCTGAACTTGAAATATCTTTCCTTGCTTGAATTTTTGAAGTATCTTGATTTATTGTTTACTTTCTCTTCACTTTATATCATTGTATGGTTATTATCTCAAGTATTGCAAGACATTTGCTAAATCGCCCACTTGTACGAATTGCTTGATCATTTTGCATTCTTGTTGGGACTTTGTGCTTCTTGTGGATGTGACTTTGTCACCGATATCGGCATGCCTCATGACTCGGATCATTTTCTATCTTGACTTTGTATTTGTGGTTCGTCTTAATTATGGAACTTCTCCATGCTAAGTACGAACTAGAAAGCCATTTTTAATATGGTTCCTGATTATCTTGATTATTGGATTTCGACCCTACTTTATTTGGTCTTCGGTCCATCTTGATATTTATTATGCTTGGTGTGATGGAATGGCGTACATATTGGGTTGAATTTTTTATCTAACAAACTATATTGAATTGAATTTATAAACTTTCTTGATAGCTGAGCCTTTGAATATTGATATTTATTTTTTGGAAACTCTTCAAGGGTTGATATTTGATGCCTTCGATATACTTGTTTACTTGGAATGGCATACATATTGGGCTGAATTTGTTATTTGACAAACTATCTTGAATTGAATTTATAAGCTTTCTTGACAGCTAAGCCTTTGAATATTGATATTTATATTTTTGAAACTCTTCAAGGTTTGATATTTGATTCCTTCGATATACTTGTTTACTTGACTTAATTTTTATCTCATTTGAGGTACATATGACTGCTAAGGGAATTGTAGAATCTAATGGCTCCAAGCCCAAAGTTTATACGCCACTGAGGTTTATGCTTAGTGATAGTTGTTTCCTTCATAGGTAATGTACGGGAAGAGATTTGATGATGGCCATTTGGAGTAGACATTTTGGGAGCTTTAGTGAAGATCACATTTGCATATGTATTTAAGTTTTGTATAGTTTGGGACTTCTACATGATCCATATGTTACACTTAGGTATGAAATCTTGGAGATTTATTAGACCGCAAGACCATAAGCTTATAACTTAAACTTGGTGTCTTGTTTCGCTGTTTTAGGTTGTGCTAATAACCCAAGTCATGTAATGTACTAAATTTACATTTTGCCTTGGAATTATGTACAAAGGAGGAGACAAGTTTTCATTTGATATTCGGAATTTTGAAATTCGGGTACAATATGAACCTGCAGTGGTGTTGAATGGAAAATATAATTTCATTAGAAAGTTGCTTCAAAGCGTTGATTATTCAAGAAGGGTACTACCACTTTAAATTGATACTCTGATATTGTATTTCATTTAAGGAATTTTACGAAGTGTATTAAGAAACAAAAATGCCACACTTTTAAACCTTTTTCGTATTGGCCTACTTCCACTACTAAATTATTGTGAATATCTTTTTAAATAAACTTCTTCTAAATGTTGCAAAAAATAGCTTTTGTTTCGTAAGTGGAATCCTCTCAAAGGGGGTGCTACATGCCTTTTCTTCTTACAAACATGACCAAATGAGTATTTTTCATCACAGTTGTAGCATAAGCCTTTACTTCTCCTTTCTTCCATTTCAGTAGGAGTAAGTAATTTTGGATTTCAAAAAACTGGTTTAGAACTGTTAGCAGTATTAGTACTATTAGTAGCAGTGCTTATTGGTCTAGAAACATTGGTTGGTTTAGATGGGTTATATGGTGTAGAATAAGGTTGATTAGTACCTTGAAAAGGTCGCACAAATCTAGGGGTATTTCTGGATTTGACAAATTGAAATTCTGAAAAAAGACATGTTGTTGGACTACTAGCGTTTGTTCTTGGATTCTTGCCAAGCTAATGGCCTTAGCCAAACTTCTTGGACCTAACATCTTAACTGTCATTCCAATCTCTAACAAAACAACTGATCAAATACTCCTCAAAAAGATCTACTCTAGTAAGCAATTCATCAATGATATCAGCATATTCTTGAACGGAACTTACTTGCCTTAAGTCCTTGAAATCATCCATGGGATCATCAAGAGTTCAGTCCCAACCTAGAGTACAAACATCTAATGTACTCTCCTTGCCTTGGATAATCTCTTGTTAGCCTTTGCTTCATGTAAGCTTAATGCCATTCCAATGCTTTTCCTTCCAATCGACAAGAAGCAATCTTCACCATTGAATCATTAGGGATTTCATATACTTCAAAAAATTGTTCATATTTCTACAGCCAATCCTTCAACCTAGTAGCATCAAAACTTGAAAAACCCATCCGGTACTTATGATTTGTGAACTGATCTCTAGCCCTTTCGTGGCCCCTATAATCCGATTCATTAACTGCTGCATTAGGCCTCACATTTGCACGATTCTCAGCTTCATTATGCACTTTATTCTCCTCTAGGACAACTTGATGAACTGGGGCATTTACAGGGTTCAAATTCCCTATTAATAGCCTCTTGAATTACTCGACTGCTTGTGCTACTTTAGCATCAACAGCTTGTTGCATATCTGCAACAAAAGTGATAACTCCTTCCATCGATCCCTTGAGAGTGTAAACTTCTCTTCATAATTTTTGCATACGAGTGTTGTGGTCTCCCATTTCATAGGTCAGACAATCACTACTTCGATACCAATTATATGAACTGGAAATTCAAGAACAGATTTAGAATGAAATTGAATGATAAAGAGAAGAACTACTCTCTTGAACAGATGCACTTGAAAGCTACAATTGAGCTGAAGGATTCAATCCACAAATGATAGGGACTGGAATTTGCATTTCATTGATTAAAAATCATGATAATTACAATGAGCTTGGACTTCTCTTTTATAAACACAAACTAGGAAGTAAAAGCAGTTGTAACTAACTTTGGGATAGGCGCGCGCACCCCACACGCTACTAACTAACTGCCTAACTGCCAGCTAATGTACATGCAGTATACAAAATGGCAAAGAAGCATATTAAGATCATATCAAATTTCGCAAGGATTATAATGGGCTTCTCAAATGTGAGTTTCATGGTCATCTAGCACCTGGTTTTGACCGAAACAGCTGCTGCGTTAATTATCTCCACTTGTTGCGGTATTTAGTTACTTTTCTCAGAAGTTCTAGAGCTCGGTTTGGAGAGTTTCAAAGGGGTTTTGCTCATCTAAGCTTGGGGGTAATATTATAATCCTAAATCCTTAATTTTCCATTGAATCCTATCATTAGTTAGTATTTTTAAATCATTTTTTGGGTTAAAAATTGGGATTTTAGCCCTAAAGTGAAAGTTAGGAAAAAAAGGGGAATTGGATGTCAATATCATGGATTTTTTATTGGGTATTTTAGATTTGGGCTAATTAGGCTATGGTTAAACTTTTGTTGAAATAAAATTCTAGTTTTGCTCTTGTGGGCCCGATGTCACTTTTTGGGTTCATTTTTTGTTTTTGAATCAAATTATAATAATATGGGTATAATTAGACTCATTTAGACTAACAGATCACTGTTTTGAATTTATTAGACCCAATTTTACAACAAAATTATTGTGTTGACCTTCGGGGCTCGGAATTGCCTTTTTGGGTCAGAAAATATAATAAAACAATATGAGTATCTGTGGATTCGTATTTCAATGTAGATTCTATATTTGATAGAGTTTGATCGTTCGGGAACGCTCCGGTAGGAAAAGGCTCCGGCTTAAGGGTACGTAGCACTTGTTCGGCTCCGAGATAGGTTATGGCTTATCCCTATTAGACTCCGATTAGAGAATTGCATGTATTAGTAGATGTTGACGGGGAAAGAATGATAGGCCTCGGGCATGGTTGTGGTGATAAATCCACTTAGGTTGGTATGATCGTTGTTGTGTGGGCTTGTCGCCATGTTTGGATAATAATTGTGATATTTGACTGATCTTGTCTTCATTATCTATTATCTGGTTGACTTATGGGAAAGGAAAGGATTACTTATTGAGATTAGTACTTAATATTTCAGCTATAATATTAAGGATAGAACCTCTTGTACGAGTTCAGACCAGGAAACTTCCATTCTTTCATTCTTAATGTGTGAGTTCATTCAAATTGGTATTTGAATCTGTTGTTCTATTATGTTACTGATGGTGAGAACACGTTCTTGAATTTGTAAATGAGTGGTTTTTATGTGGTGATTTTGTATGGCACGAGGTGTGTCATTCTGATACAGACATATGACCAAGTGCGGTTCTCAGCTATGATTGAGACTCTTTAGTTCGGTTTGGTAAAGTTTTAGTTTTGTCAAGTTATTATGATAGTTGAGGTAGCACAAGTATTCAATGGCAAGTCAATGATAAAGAAATGGCAAAGTATAGATTTTCGATATATGGAAATAAGTTTAATCTTGGGGAGGATCATCACACCTAACATGAGGATAGTAACCGTGTTAAGACGTTAAAGAGAAGTTGAGGATAAGGGAATGAAAAGCGACTTTTGTGCTAAGGTGTGAGAAAGTAAGGTTTCTTATGGTATAATGGTAAAAGTACTTCTTTGTCCTATGGACTAGGGCGTAAGGAAGAGAATTTGGATAGATCAATTTCTACTATATCAATGGAACACTTGGTATCTGACATGCTCATCAGGATAAGGTTGCAAGACTGATGTACCGTGTAATTTCGGCACATCTGATGCTTTTAACGGAGAGCTTTAGCTTCTTTTCAAGAAAGTTCGTGTCGTTTTGATGTCTTGTTTTCATGTTACAGGTATTTAGCGTGTTTATGGCCAAAGTCGGGAAAATGAATAACAACAGCAACAAAAGATGTGCAAAAAGTGAATGTGACTGAAGATAGACTTTTACAGAGTGAAAGACGGTCCATATAACTTTTACAGTCCGTCAATAATGGCGTAGAATAGTCACAGAGACAGCTGATAAGAAGAGAGGATTGACGGCAGAAAAGTGCGGACCGTATAATATTTACAGTCCATAAAACTCACCGTAGATCAGCAACAGCAAGTCCATGACTAAAGCCTAGATTCACAGTCAAGATATACGACCGTAAATGTTTTACGGTCCGAATAAGATGGGAATAGATTCACAAGACAGACAACCATTTTACGGACACAAGCAAGAGATTTACAAACCGTATAATATTTACGGTGCATATAATGATCCGACGGGGACAATTTTTTCAACTTATTTTCCACGCCTTGGACCATTATAGATACTTGAGGTAGGATTTTTGTAGAATATATTTGACTAGATTTCAGTTTAAATTTCCTTAGCATTGAATACTCATAGTTTTTGGAGCCTTTTGGGATTACAAACAATTGCAATTATTTTCTCTTCAATTCCAATCAATCATTCGTAAGCATCATGATATCAACTATATATTTATCTTTTTCTTTCTCTATGAGTAGCTAAATCAATTACTAAGGTTGTGAACCCTAGGATGGGTGTTTTGCGATTGTGAATTGGTATTGATATATGCATAATGGATTGTTGGGGTTTATATATTCTTCATTCTTCATTCATAATTAATGGTTGCAAACATTGATTAAAGCCAAAACTCTATTTAACTTGGGAAAGTACTTAGGGTTTGGTAAGAATAAATAACAAGAACTCAAAGCTTTAAACTTTGTTTGATAAATTCACTTAGGAATAAGAAGAATTTACTTGGCATAATTAACCGCTCTTCATATCCACTTTCTTATATTTGGGAAAATTATAAAAAGAGATAATCTTTATTTATTGGAAAATAGTAGAGATTCAGATAGAGGTTAAGTGTATTCATACAACGATCCATTATAAGTATATCAGGATCAATACCCATGATCATACACTTTATCTGACGGGTACACAACCTTAGTTTCTCTTACCATATATTACAATCCAAAGCAATTAGTTAGCAATTAGTCAAAAACAACCACCTTTCTACAAATTCATCGAAGTGAGACATTAGACCTAAATAAAGCATTCTACGATTTTAGTAACCTTTCCACACCATATTCCCTGTGGGATTCGACCCCAGCCTTGTTGGGTTACTATATTTGACATTGTCCGCTTAACGCTAATAAAAGGTTTAATTTGAGCGTATCAAATTTGGACACCGTTGTTAGGGAATACGGTTTTGAAATTACTAAATAGTGTTGGCTTTGATAGAAGTATATTTCTTATTCCATCACTACTACAAAAAGGGCCTTTACCAGCAATTATTTAGCGGCGATAAGACAATTGCCGCTAATTGATTCTTTAAGCTGAAATATTAACGGCACATGAACATTAGCCTATGAAAGAAATAGTTTTACCGATAATAGAAATAATTTGCCACGAAAAATCGCTAATTGAAACCAATCTTATCATTTTACCTTTCCCTCCAATTCTTTTTCATAACATTTTGATATTCCCTCCACTTATTAAGAAAAAATAAAAGGAAAACCTAGCCCAAAATTCAATTTTAGCTGCTCATCGTGGACTAAAGCAACTGTTCTCTCTCTGAAACTCACGGTCGCCGCAGCTGTTCTGTTACACCCCGGAAAAATTTTCCGTTAAAATACAGTGAGTAGACTAACGAAAGGCTCGACGTATACGATGTTTTGTAAGTAAGAAATAACATTTGATGATTCTAAATGAGATTTCAAAGACGTTTGAGGTAGGAGACGAAAGTTGTTAAGGAAAGCAAGGTATATGTTGTGTGTCGGGCAAGATTTATGAGTATCGAATTAGTGATGTTTTAGAGAAGAGTTATAATGCCCCTTAGATTGTTAATGAAGTGTTAAACAAGTGCTAAGAAGGTTCTATAAGGATTTGAGATCAAACGAAGTGAGAGAACAAAATCGGAGAAAAGATAGATTATACGACCATTATGCGGTCCGTATAAAGATCCGCAGAATCGTCACAGTAAAGTTCCATCACTGATGGGATTATACGGTCACTTATACGGATTGTATAAAATTATACAGACCGTATAATGTGCCGTATAATGGTCACAGAATGAGTTGTTGCTGGGATAATTTTACGGTCACTTATACGGACCGTATAAAATTATACGGACCGTATAATGTGCCGTATAATGGTCACAGAAATGAAGTGTGGTTGGGATGATTTCACGGTCACTTATACGGACTGTATAAATTTATACGGACCGTATAAGTGTCCGTATAATTTAGTCGGGACAGATTTTTAAGTTATTAATAAGAAGACCCAAGTTCATTATTTCATTTTATTTTTCACCCAACACTTCAAGAACCCTCTAGAACTCTCTCCACTCTTCATCTACAAGAATCCAAGTGAAACTAAGGATCAACTTCATCAAATCAAGAGAAACAAGTGCAAGAAACTCACTAGGGTTCATCTAAGCCAAGAAATTCCAATGGAAGTGAACTAGGGTTTTGGTGCAAGAGAAGTATTTCCACTCAAGGCTTATTCCTACACTATCTAAGGTAAGTTTTATGATCATTCCATGTTGTTTAAGGTAATGAGAGGTTGAAAGACTTAGATTATAGAAGGAAATAGAAAATGGGTCATGAATGTAAGAATAGTGACATTTTGAGTAGTAATTTGGAATGGGTCATGAATATTGATATGTTGTGATTATAAGTATGCTATAAGTGACATTTAGAACATGGGATAAGTATTATATGTGAGAAAACGCAATAGTGAACTATGACCATGATTATGGAGGAATTAAAGTGAAATTGTGAAATGTGGATAATGTAGATGAATGATGATTGTTGCCTATAATGTTGTGAATGTTGTTAGGGATGTTTGGGAGTTGATATGTAATATGAGGGAAGTTGTATAAACAAATGAAATGTTGCCCAATTTTCTTTGGCTTTAGTAAGCACGTTCTTATAATCGTTTAGCTAATGTTAATATGAACTCCCTTGAAGGTAAAGACGTGAGCGTTGAAGGAGAACGATCAAGCGGTAGAATAGCTAAAGGAAAAGGTATGTAAGGCTAGTCCCTTCTTTCTAAGGCATGACTCCTGTGGCATGAATCCTCCTATCCTTCCATGATTTTCCTACATATCGGAAATTATAAGTCTGCGATTATAAAGAGCTTCATACAAGATAAAGAGAAGAGATACGTTAAGAGCATGACAATACTGACGATGAATCTAAGTCTAGAATTCCTAAAGCTCATGATATGATGTTTCTACAAAGCTAATGATGTTAACTACGACCCATTGATGTTGTTTATTGTATACACTCACCTTATATGCTAATTCCTCCAACGTGAGGCAGAATGCTTATGATCACTCCATAAGGTAATCGGGGGTTCACGACCTTATGTCACCGTGATATAGCCATAGTCGCCTTCAAGTTCTAATGTATGTTTGATGATAAATGTATAATGACGCCAAGCTTATGATATGCCTATGCAATGTATGAAAATGTTAAGTTTACGATGGGTATATGACGATGCGATTCCACCGTCCCAAAATGGTCGGGCATGTCACCGCGAAGGCGGGCTGCATACGATTCCACCATGCCTAAATGGTCGGGCATGTCACCGCTAAGGCGGGCTGCTATGTTTACACCGAGCCTAGAGGGCCGAGCATGACACCACTAGTGGGCGGCATATGATGGTTACCCGGACGCGGGTTATGATGATGATATATATGATACGATGATGTATGCGCTATGATGATACATGTCCTATGATTATATATGATATATGTATAAAATGTATCCGTCCTTAAAAGTTACGCAGGTCATATCTTCATCTTATGTTTTATGATTTCTCTATTATATTCATTTCATTCATGCCTTACATACTCAGTACAATGTTCGTACTGACGTCCATTTTCTTTGGACGTTGTGTTCATGCCCACAGGTAGACAGGGAGATAGTCCAGACTCATAGGAGCTAGCAGACTTGAGAGCACTCTATTGTTCCGGAGGTGCCATTGTTTTTCTCTTTTGTGTATATATATATGTTTTGGGCATGACGGGGTCCTGTCCTGTCCATATGTCTAGTACTCTAGTAGAGGCTCGCAGATACGCATGTGTGGTAGTATGGTCTCACGATTTGTCCCACGTGTATGTATATATGTTTTGATAGCCGAAGGGCTTATGTATATAAAGGTAAATATGTTTCAAAATGGAAATCGTTTTCCTATGATTTGAGTATAAGATTAATGAATGGACGCTTGATGTGTACGATGGGTAATGGTATGAGCGGTGCTCGGTGGTTAATCCCGGGTACCCGTCATGGCCCCTAGTCGGGTCGTGACAAAAGTGGTATCAGAGCAGTTCAGTCCTAGGAAGTGTCTACGAGTCGTGTCTAGTAGAGTCTTATTTATGCTGTGTTGCGCGCCACACTAATAAACAGGAGGCTATAGGGCATTTAGGAAAAATGACCATCTTTCATCTTAAGAGATCGTGCGATAGAGCTGTGTTATAAGATTTTCTCCTCCTTAATAGTGAGCTATGATTTCAGAAATGCCGCCAAAGGGAAAAGCTACAGCCGCCCAGAAGGGCAAGACTACGATGAAAAAGCGGGTAGAAAGAGAGCCGCCAATGAATGTGGAAGAGGGCGAATCACATAATGAGGCTCCATCTAATACTTCTGCCACTCCGCCTATTATAAAAGAACAAGAAGGGGCTTCAGCTCCAGCTCCTATGCCTCCAGTTCCTCCACCGGCTACTTCGGGTCAACAAGTGACCGAGGCTATTCATCTATTGACGCAGTTAGTTGCCGCCCAGGCACAGCGGCAGAATACAGGTCCAAGTGATCGGGCAGCTAGTACTAGAGCCCGTGATTTCATGAGTTTGAATCCTCCGGAACTTTTCGGGTCAAAGCCGAATGAAGACCCGCAAAGTTTTATCGATGAAATGCTGAGAACATTGAAGATTATTCATGCCTCCGAAACTGAATCTGTGGAGTTGGCATCTTATAGACTCCGAGATGTGGCGGTATTATGGTACAATAATTGGATATCATCAAGAAAAGAGAATGCGCCTGTTGACACCCAATTTTGTCCCGCCTTTCCTCCGAAATACCTATTTACGCTTCTAATATTTTGGCAAATCTAAAAAAAATGTATTTATATTTTTACTATAATTATTAGTTTTTATTAATACCGGCATTGCATTATGCTGTCATTATCTTTTATTACCATTTCTACTACCATTATTATTATTATTATTATTATTATTATTATTATTATTATTATTATTTTTATTATTATTATTATTATAATTCACAATTTTTATCATTTTACCAGCGTATGCACACGCATCGCATTTATCTTCGAGTAATTTAATAATAGCATTTACTTACTGTTGAATCTTAAATATATTATCGCCCGGCTATTACGACGTCATTTTATTTTCATCTAAATATTAATAAATACATACTTTTATATCAGGGGATATTTTAGCACACTCAGTACATGATTAATTTAAAATGGGTTTCCTATGTAAATTTAGAAGCCAAACTATTTCTTCCACCCAGCCCACATTTTCAATCAATTCAGCCCAAATAATTACCCAAACGGACCAACCCATACCCGTTTAATTTTGACCCGGACCCGACCCATCCATTTCATTTTTTGCTCATCAGTCGCCACCCCCATCGTCTTCTCTCTCCTCTCCCTTTCTCTTTCTCTCCCTTCTCTCCTCACCCCACACCAATCCGCTCCAACCACTTCTTTCTGTTCCCTCCACCTTCTCCTGTTCCCCACTCCTCTACATCCTCCACCCCCATCTGTCCCCCCGCTCCTCTCTCTCTTCTTGTCAAACGAAAAGTCCTAAAAGTTCCCTATAAATACTCACTTTTTTTGATCCAGTTGGAGGGGGGATTTTTTTGATTCATGTAATCCTCTAAGAACAGGTTTGTTTTAGTGGCAGAATCCCCTAGAGATTAAAGTTGAAAAACCCCAAAGTTTTCAAAAATATCAAATTTGCAGTGGTTGTGATAGTTCAAAATATCGAGTCGAAATACCAAAACAAATTTGTTATTTTTTTTCAGCTGCTCTGTTGTTGTTGTGAATCCGAGCCTCGCAAGCACGGATTTGGTAGTCTTCGAGGTAGATATCGAAACCTTCGCACCCACTTCGCTGCACCCGAAGAAGGTCAGTGAACTTCATTCCTTTCATTCATTTTTTAGTTCTTGCATATGATGTGTTATGTGATTAGTTTGCTGTTTAGTTTAATTATCGTTAGGGTATGCTTAAAATGTTGATATGATGTAGTTTTCTGTTCCATCTGGTTGAGTGTTTTTCGTTTACTTTCGTTCTATTTTAGTTCAGTTTAAGACGTGTCGAGTGTTTAATTTGTCTTGTACTTCTAGCATGATTGTTCAGTTTAAATCTATTCATGCTTGATCTTATTTTTTAGAATTTGTTTTGGCTTCATGCTTGGACAATTGGATGAAGGATTCGAATATAGGACTGACTTTACCACATTCAACTTTTTTCGACTACTACTCAAAACCTTGAACTTGCTCAAACCGAGTTCTTTTTTTTTTCGGGTCTCAAAACAGTAGCTGCATATCACTCTATCTTCACTTTCGGTTTGAAACTCTAATTATTTTAATTGGGTTCGAGTTTTGTCGAGTTCGAGCATAGATTCGACGACTTCGACACCCCAGTTCATTGCACCCAAAAAAGGTAACATTTTCTCTTTTTTAATGTTAGTCTCATTTTTCTGTTTAGTATAGTATATTATTAGTGTGTGTTTAATGTTTTTCAGTGCCTGTTCGCATTACTGTTTAAATTAGATCAGCTTGATGATAAAGATTATTGTGTTGCACTGGTTTAGTAAGTTGTTAATAAGATTTTGCTCTAATTCTGATGAGTTCCTTTTTGATATCAATATTGGAATGTAGTTATGGATTAAGTGCCTTAAGCTCAAAATATTTGTTGTTTAAAGCATAGCTGTGTAAATAGTCCTTTTCAATTTCTTCTTCGGTGCACAAAAGGTTTAATTTATGGAGTAAGAATCCCTTAGTTTAACTTAAAATACTGTTAAGTCAGCCGTTTGATCTTATTGTGTTTGAACTCCAGTTAACAGTTATGTAGAGTTCATGTGTTGGTTAGTGCACATCTCGGGATCTTTATTTGTTAGGCTACATGAGGAATATGTAATTTCTGCTCCTTTTACTACCTGAATGTATGAAAAGAGCTGTTATGATATGTATTGTGGACACTTCTAATTGCTCTTGTTTAAGAACTGAAAGTTGAATCTGATTGAGGTAGTTTGTACATAATTACGCCTTTTGATAGGTTCATCCAGTAGAGTGTTTAATTAAATAAGTATGAGTTTTGAAGCATGTTAAAGTTCTTTGAATCTGTCCATAATGAGTAAATTCAACTTGAAGTCTTCCCCTGAAGCTAAATTTAAGCACTGGAAAATAATCTTCATTTGAATGAGAACACATGACCTAGGGACCTCAAAACTGGAAGCTTTATTTCTAGCTTTGAGTTATCCTTCACTTGTTTCTTATTGAGGAGTTCAAACAAATTTTTGAAAGAATGTGATTCTGTATGTAGCTTGAATGTTTTTTTTTTAGTATCTCTCATGTCAGTTATGAACTCCCAAACTACTTTAAGCACTGATATCCTAAAGGAAACGAGGCTTTCCATTGACTTGAAGTGTCGCAAGTTCATGAAGTTCTTTTTGATTTATGGGAATGATTTATAGGCTGCGTATTGAAAGGCTGAATGTTGGTATCTAAAAAGAAAAGAAAACGGAAACGAACAGATACTTCACTTGATGAGCCAACTTGTTGTTATGTTGGCTACTATTTTTTTTTCTCTCCAACTGCCTACCCTTAAATAAGCGTCACACTTAAACAAGCTTGTTGCTGCATTTTAAGAGCTGCTATCTTTGTGGTTGGCTGTTGTAGTTTGCCGCTACATTTTGGGGTAATCTACTACTGCATTTCTTTGTCTTGATCTGATGAGTGACTACTGCATTTCAAGGAATGATGTTGCTAAACCCTTCTACTCTCCTTCTTTCTCTTTGCTATTATGCTACTGCTACGTGATGTACATGGCATATACACAATATATACAAGCTACTTTTCGTTTTATATGATATACACTATCCGTTCATTCTTTTAGTTTACATTTTATATGCTTAACAATATTCATTGATCACATACTAATCCTTTTCTTCTTTTCGTTTTATGCATGACCATCGCACACGAGTCCGAGGGACTCGTTCTTCTTCCGCATTCGGTGTTGGGCTAAAAGTCCAACATAATCATCTCGAGTCATCCCCGATCAGTCCTTATTCCGCAGCAAAATATAACAGAAACAACGTTTGCGGCAGTGGCCCAAATGGGCCAGATCCATTTTGCAGCAGTCCTTTTTTAAAAAAAAAAAAAATAGGTTGAGCCCATTTCAACAACAGCAGCCCTTCTTAAAAAAAATGGGTTGAGCCCATTTAAATTATCTCCTTCTTTATTTATTTTGTGCATTTAATTTGTATTATGCAACTAACTCTTTGTTTGTTTTGTTTATTAGTTTAGATAAATCCTAATTAATCAGTAGGTTTAGTTTTAGTAATGGGTAGTTAGTTTAAGAAATACTAACAATTAATTCCATAAGCTTTATTCTCTTCTTTTCATGTTTTATTTTATTTGGAATAGTTGATTTGTAAAATAGCATGACTATATATTTCGAGTTAAGAGAATCATATTTTATCCTTACTATCCTAGAAATTCCAAAACATCACTAATATGTAAACATAAATTCAAGTATGTTTTATAAATAGCTCTTCAAGTTTGAATCAATCACACATATTTTAGCTAAGCATAGTTAATAAGAAATAATAAAAAGGAAGAAGAAAAACTCACTTCCTCTTGAATCCTATTCATAAGCCTAGATTTTCTACATTGCTATATTCATATATAACATAATTTATTCAAAGTTTAAAATTGCTAAATCTCTTCTCAAAAGCTATTATTTATGGGCAAATTATCATATTTACTACAAGTCTTATCTTGAATGGCATTTATTATATTTTCATATAAGGTCTTAGCAACATTTTAAGCTTTATTTAAATAACATTTAAAATCCTCTTTTATGTGAACCATCTTTCATAAGTTTTATTTCTAAATAGCATTTTATTTAAAGCCTTAACAATATTTATAAGTTTTATTTAAAAATGGAATTCAAAGTCCTCTTTTATACAAATTCTCACCTTAATTAATTAACCTAAGTTTGGCCGGATAACCATAGTTAACGGATTCTAAAGGATGCCTAACACCTTCCCTTTAGGATAATATAGAGCCCTTACCTAGAATCACATTGGTTAAGCAGACTATTAACAGAGGTTTAGTTTTAACTTTACCTTAGTTAACATCTAGGTGTCCTAATTCACCTTAAAATCAATTAGGTGGCGACTCCTTAAACAAAACAAAATAGGAATCACCAAAATGTTGTACTCCTAATTTAACCCGGTTAAAATGGGGTGCAACAGCGCCTCCTCCCGTTTGGCAAGAATTTGTAGATGCCTTCATCCGCCATTATTTGCCACCCGAGGTCCGCCGAGCTAGAGCGGATAGGTTCTTAAATCTAAAACAAGGAAATATGAGTGCCCGGGAGTATAGCCTTCAGTTTAATTCATTGGCTAGATATGCCCCGACTATGGTGGCCGACATGGGGGATAAAGTGCACAGATTCGTGAGTGGATTAGGGCCACATTTGTTCAAGGACTGCTTGACGGCTTCGTTGCAAGATGGGATGGATATTTCCTGCATTCAATCCCATGCCCAGAATTCAGAAGGACAACATCCGCAAAGGGGTGATCGTGATATTGATAGAGGGCAAAGCAAGAGGGCCAGATCTATGGGGGAAGGTAGTGATTATAGAGGGGGATCAAGGCAGGCATATTCTAGACACTCAGGCCAGTCGGTGACTAGTGCACCTCCAAGATTTGCAGGTAGAGATTTGACGGCTCCATTCCTTCAGGACTGGGTCAGAGTTCGAGAGCTTCAGGTTCTCAGTTTGGGGGTCATCATAGTCAGAGGAGACCACCAGTGCCGCGATGTAGTCAGTGCGGTAAATTACATTCGGGGCCATGTCGCCAGGGCACAGATGCTTGCTATGTTTGTGGACAGACTGGGCACTTGATGCGTGATTGTCCCTCGAGGTACGGTAGAGGTGGGGTTCAGCCTACAGGATCAGCAGCTGATTCCTCTTCGGTGCGCCCGGTAGGGCAGACTCCCCAGATCCCAGGAGGTCGAGGTAGAGGCAGAGGGGGAGCATCTACTTCAGGTGCCACTCAGCCCCGTATGTATGCTTTAGCCGGACGACAGGATCTTGAGTCCTCCCCGGATGTGGTTACATGAACATTATCTGTATTTTCCCATGATGTGTATGCATTGATATATCCGGGTTCTACCCTTTCTTATATTACTCCGTATGTTGATGGTCGTATTGGGGTGAAAACTGAGCCAATTAAACCTTTTGAGGTATCTACTCCGGTTGGTGATATTGTGATAGCTAGACAAGTGTATAATAATTGTGTAATTATGATATGCGACCGCCAGACTAAAGCTGATTTAGTTGAGCTGGAGAGGTTAGATTTTGATGTGATTATGGGTATGGACTGGTTGGCCTCATGTTATGCTAATGTTGACTGCCGAATGAAAGTAGTTCGATTTCAATTTCCGAGAGAGCCCGTGCTTGAATGGAAGGGTAATAAAGCATCTCCAAGAGGTAGGTTTATTTCCCACCTTAAGGCAAGAAAGATGGTAGCTAAGGGCTATATTTATCACTTAGTCCGAGTTCATGATACCGAAGCAAAGTCGCCAACTTTCCAATCCGTTCCGGCAGTGAATGAATTTCCGAATGTATTTCCAGATGAACTTCCAGGTCTCCCACCGGAAAGAGAGATTGATTTTGCCATTGATGTGTTGCCGGACACCAAGCCTATTTCTATTCCTCCTTACCGAATGGCTCCGGCAGAATTGAAATAGTTAAAGGCACAGTTGAAAGATTTGCTTAAGAAGGGTTTATTAGACCCAGTTCATCACCGTTGGGATCACCAGTCCTATTCGTGAGAAAGAAAGATGGTTCCCTACTAATGTGCATCGATTATAGGCAGATGAATAAGGTGACGATAAAGAATAAATATCCTCTTCCGAGAATTGATGATTTGTTTGATCAACTACAGGGTGCCAAGTGATTTTCCAAAATAGACTTGAGGTCAAGTTATCACCAAGTGAGAGTTAAAAAAAAAGATATTCCCAAAACAGCTTTCAGAACGAGATATGGCCATTATGAATTTCGGGTGATGTCGTTTGGGTAAACTAATGCTCCGGCAGTGTTCATGAATTTGATGAATAATGTATTCAGTCCTCTCTTAGATTTATTCGTAATAGTTCATTGACGATATTCTGGAATACTCTCGCACAGAATCAGAACATGCTGACCATTTTCGTATTGTTCTTGGAATTCTTCGAACTCGAGAATTGTATGCTAAATTTTCAAAGTGTGAGTTTTGGCTGAATTCTGTGACATTCTTAGGTCATGTTATTTCAGATGATGGCATTCGAGTTGATACTCAGAAAACTGAGGCTGTGAAGACTTGGCCAAGGCCTACGACGCCCACAGAAGTCCGTAGTTTTCTGGGATTGGCAGGTTACTATAGAAGGTTAGTAGAAGAATTTTCCTCTATTTCAGCCCCATTGACGAAGCTAACCCAAAAGTAAGCTAAGTTTCAGTGAAATGATGCTTGTGAACGCAGCTTTCAAGAGTTGAAGGACAGATTAACCTCAGCCCCAGTCTTGACACTCCCAAAAAGGCCAGATGGCTATGTTGTATATTGTGATGCTTCCGGTGTTGGGTTAGGATGTGTGTTAATGCAGCACGGTAAAGTCATTGCTTATGCTTCAAGGCAACTGCGGAAACATGAAAAGAACTACCCAACTCATGATCTCGAATTGGCTGCAGTTATTCATGCATTAAAAATGTGGAGACATTACTTGTATGGCGTGCATGTTAATATCTATACAGATCACAAGAGTCTTCAATACATTTTCAAACAGAAGGAGTTGAATCTGCAGCAGAGGCGGTGGTTAGAATTATTGAAAAATTATGATGTGAGTATTTTATACCACCCCGGAAAGGCAAATGTAGTAGTTGATGCGCTTAGCCGCTGATCGATGGACAACCTATGTGAAGTTCCTCCGGAGAAGAAAGAATTAATTCATGAGCTCCACCAACTAGCTAATCTTGGAGTACGTCTAATTGATTCAGGTAGTGCAACAATTGGCATTAATAATCCCACAGTTTCGCCCTTGAATATGGAAGTGAAAGAGCGTCAATATAAAGATCCTCAGTTGAGCCGTTACAGAGACACATTTCATGAAAAAGAGAAGTCTCCATTTAAAACTTCTATGGATGGAATTCTTAAATACCGAGGCAGGCTATATGTTCCGAATGTTACAGAATTGCGCCGTCGAATTCTAGAAGAAGCTCATTATTCTCGGTATTCTATTCACCCAGGCACAACGAAGATGTATCATGATCTCAAGTTGATATATTGGTGGGATGACATGAAGAGAGACATAGCAGAATTTGTAGCTTAATGTCCAAACTGCCAGCAAGTGAAAATCGAACATCAAAAGCCAGGAGAATTATTGCAAGTAATAAAAATCCCTACTTGGAAATGGGAAGTGATCAACATGGATTTTATTGTGGGATTACCTCGTTCCCGAGGCAAGTATGATTCCATATGGGTGGTCGTGGACAGACTCACGAAAGCAGCTCATTTTCTTCCTGTTAGAACCACATACTTAGCAGAAGGTTATGCAAGGTTGTATCTCAAGGAGATTGTGCGACTCCATGGTATTCCGATGTTCATTATCACAGATAGAGGAGCGTAATTTACAGCCAAGTTCTGGAAATCTTTCCAAGAAGGTCTGGGTACTCAATTAAGTGTATTCATACAACGATCCATTATAAGTATATCAGGATCAATACCCATGATCATACATTTTATCTGACGGGTACACAACCTTAGTTTCTCTTACCATAGATTACAATCCAAAGCAATTAGTTAGCAATTAGTCAAAAACAACCACCTTTCTACAAATTCATCGGAGTAAGACATTAGACCTAAATAAAGCATTCTACGATTTTAGTAACCTTTCCACACCATATTCCATGTGGGATTCGACCCCAGCCTTGTTGGGTTACTATATTTGACATTGTCCACTTAACGCTAATAAAAGGTTTAATTTGAGCGTACCAAATTTGGACACCGTTGTTGGGGAATACGGTTTTGAAATTACTACATAGTGTTTGCTTTGATTGAAGTATATTTCTTATTCCATCACTACTACAAAAAGGGCCATTACCAGCAATTATTTAGCGACGATAAGATAATTGCCGCTAATTGATTCTTTAAGCTGAAATATTAACGGCACATGAACATTAGCCGATGAAAGAAATAGTTTTACCGATAATAGAAATAATTTGCCACTAAAAATCGCTAATTGAAACCAATCTTATCATTTTACCTTTCCCTCCAATTCTTTTTCATAACATTTTGATATTCCCTCCACTTATTAAGAAAAAATAAAAGGAAAACCTAGCCCAAAATTCAATTTTAGCTGCGCATCGTAGACTAAAGCAACTATTCTCTCTCTGAAACTCACGGTCGCCGCAGTTGTTCTCTCTCTGAAACTGAGGTCGCCGGCCAGCCATCGTCTTTGCAACAATGTTAATTTTGGGTAGGTGCTGCTCAACCGTGGTTGTCTCAATCTTCTCCCTCTCATCGGTATCCTTCTCTTTTTCGTGTAGGTTTCAAGATTGTTGCTGACATCAGTCTTCTCCTTCACTTTTTTGTCTTCATCGGCAAAATATTCTGCTTCTCAGGTACCCAAACACTTGAGGTTATGTCAATTTGATATTTTTTATAACCAACTATGTCTTTCTGATTTGTAAAGTAAAGTTTTCTTTGTTTGCTAAGTCGTGTTTTGCAATATTTGATTAATTCCTCCTTTGTTTCCTCTACTGTTTTATGAGTTGGTTCCTCTATTTGCTAAGGCTGTTGTTATTATATTCAGATTTTCGTGATTGTTTAAAGTTTTCTGAGTGTTTTTGATGACTATTGAGGTTTTAGTTGAATCTTCCACAAGTCGAGATGTGAATTCAATTGTGTTCGAAATGTGTACGACAGACTCTTTAATTGTTTACAAATGCCTAGTCCTGGTTCCAATTTGCTAGGTTTATTGCTGGTTTCTTAGCAAATACTAAGGGAATTTTAGCGGCTTAAAGGTTCAAAAATTATTTACAACTATAAGAGAGATGCTATCAAAATTATTGGTTGCTAGACCCTGACCAGATTTATTTATAGTCAGGTGATTAATGAAAATGTTGATGAATGCAGCTGTATATAATGTCAATTTCTCTACTGGAGTTTCAGTTTGGATGTGTAATGAGTATTTTATTAATCTAATATTTAAAATAATTGCATAAATACCTTCAATGAGATGTAAAAGATAAATTCTTGAATTTGTCTAATTGGATATTCTTTATGCTCTGGTGTCTTGGTTGATTAAAGAAGTGCTGATTATTTCACTTCAAGAGTTTATATTGATTCCAAAAAGAGGTACTCAGTGTTCCATATTCAATTCTGAGCAATTCCATAGAATTTGAAGAATAGTTAATATTGCTTTTGATGCCATCTACTCATCCTACATCTCTATGTATGATGAATGATAATATATTTCAGTTTGAAAGATGATTTGGATTTTCATTCCTATTTGATATATGTCATGATTATTGGTATTTATTCTGAACTTTGTAGTTATGTTTATGACTTTATTCTAGTTTCCAGACCCTGACCTGGTAGTTTATCCGCGCGAAGGTCTTAAAAGACCAGAATAATTTCTTACTAATATCCGAACATTAAAAATATCTATTACCTTATAGCTCAGTTCCTGGGCATTGATATAACACACACAGAAAACCAATTCAATGGAGAATATCTCTGCTTAGAAATTCCAGCTACCTTAGAGAACACATAAGTCTATGACAAAAGATGCATTGCCAATAGAAGAAACATTATTTGTTTTCAATTGAGTTATCTAAAAAGCAATAAGTACTGTGAGCTTTTTAAAGTGACCTTTTGTGATATGTTGTATGGTTATTAATCGATCTCCTAAGCTTAATACTTGGTACAACACTGGAAGTTTATTGGATTAGACTGAAAACTCGTCTGTTGTGAGTAGAGACCATCGCGTGCTTTAGCATTTATATATTCAGAAATTTGAAGATCTCTTTAGCTTTAAAACTAAACCATTGTAAAGTTATAAAAGGACTTAAATATTATGATGTATTAATAAAAACTGAGAAGTGAACCTGAATTCTATCAATCATCGTATTATGGAGTAATAAACTTCAATGAGCTTTAATTCCACATGGGACTATGGGAGAGCTACATATTTACCTTTTGCATTTAGTTAACAGGAACTCATGCTTTTTGAAAATGGCAGTGACAAAAAAAGTGTGTAAATTGTTGTACTTCCTGTCTAATTAACCATCCTTATTTTTTTTTGCAGTTGAGTGAATCTCACTAAATGCAAAACTTTTCTTTTACACTCTTTATTATCTTTTCTATACCATCTTAGACGCACTCATGTTAGACGCAATCACTCTTATGCTAATAAAGTGAAATGCATAAAAATCAACTTGAGCTTCAAATTTAGGATACACTTCTATTTGAGGTGGCAATTGTTTGCTAATGCTTTAAATGTGATAAGTTAAAGCAGGGTGCTTGTTAGAATTAGATTACTCTTTTTTCCTCTTCTTGATCAGACTTCACCATTAGATTAGATGGACTTTATGAAAAAATTCAATTTAACTCCAAGGTAGAAACATACATAATATAAAAATTAAACAGAAACCTACAAGCTAAAAAAATTGGCAATAATTTATTATATAGCCTTCAAAGGGCTTAAATTGTGAATAATGATAAACAGACCTAAAAGATTAAAAAGCTAGACAGATTTTGACATAAGTAAATTAGAAGAAGAAAAGACCTGATGTAAGAATAGATCTAACCAAATGAATGTGTGCTCTTTCTTGTTGCGTGCGAACTTCTGTTTTCTTTTGTGCGCATTATGTTCTTCAGATCAGCATCGACAAAAGATTTAAAAAATATGTAAGATCTTCTATTTTAACAGAGAGGAAAATAGAACTTTGTTTCTAAGAGGTTTATTGTCCAGATTGAGTTTTATATAGTCCTATATAGTCGCTAATCAAATTTTCCTAACTTTCTAAAGACATTATGTTCTTATTCATTGAAATTTAATGTGCATTTTAATTGTTTAGATGATATCTTTGAGCTATGCAGTCAGAATTACTCCAAATGAGACAATCAATGCGCAAATGTGCTCCCTTTGAATCTACGCCTTAAGATATCAATGGCACCTCAAGTGAACAGGTAACTCAATTTCATAAGTTTTAAACTTTTTTAATGAAATTTTAATTGTAAAAAGGTATTATCAACTAACGTGTTAATATTTATCAGGTCCCTGATGCCAACAGTGGCCATGAACGAGTACCACAAACATCAAGGATGCCTAGTGTTGCTGAAAATACTCAACCTTCTCACGGTACTACTCATCTATATCCTTAGGCTCCTCAAGGCATTTCCCAATATATTTGTCAATCTAGAAAAGTATTGGTTTTACCAAAAATGCATGGATATTTTGTACGTGCTGTCTATCCTCACAGTATTCTTCTTTACTTGCTTTTCAACTTCTGCCTCCTCCTACACCATTTCCCTCCAAACTCAACCGTGAGAACTTCTGCCATATTGCTGCTTTGGCACTTGACAAGGGATGAAAAGGCCATAATCATGTCACCATTCGAATCCCGGTGTGCCTCCGATGCCTGCTTACCTGTTTCCTTAAAGTAATTACCATCTGTATTGATTTGAGTATATGATTCCTTGAAGGCGAAACTGAATGTTTTTCTAACTTATGACAGTCTTAATGTTGTTAACAAATTGTCCAAATTTTGGCTAAGTCTTCATGAATATACATGTCCTTTTTTTTCTTTTTTTGGTTCAAGTCATGAATATACATGTCTTTAAAACAGTCCTCCAACTAGTTAAGACTAGAGCAATTAGTTCATTTCTTAACTGGAACATGAAGCCATCTTGTTTGACATTAACTGTAAAAGTATGAATAAGTAGCATGTGTTTCAAACTACCTTTTGAATATGTAGCCTGTAACCAGCTGTAAACTTTGGCACTACATGGGCATCTCTGGTAACAGGTCTTGATTTAGTAAATAAAGTGATATCTTAAAGAGCTTAATAGTTTCAAAGTTTCAGGTGGTTCAGTGTTAACAGCATAAGTAGTCCAAATATGTCTTTTCTGAGCTCATGAGTAAGTATGGTTTTCACTTGTATGGCAGTTTTGTCCAAATTAAGGGTAGAGCAAGATGACCAGGTTTATTTTAAGGGAAGTTTTCACTTGTAAGGACAGTTTTAACACATTTATTTTATTATTTCAGGTCATACTGTCTGAACCAGGTGATCATGGTTATGCGAAATCAGCGTGCAGCACCTCGTAACCAGGGTGGTCAACATAATGACCTCCCGGATGATAAGGAGAATGTATTTGTTGATCTGAATAATGAGGAGGACTACGCATCTGCTATTGTTCATCCTCGGGTTGGAGCTACAAGTGTCAAAATTGACTCCTATCTCTACCAGTTGTTGAAGCTTGAGGGCTACTTTCGGAACTCTACCGATAATGATCAACGACATTTGCAGAACTTTGTGGATGTATGTGCTCATCATATCCCAAATAATGTTTCACAAGATGTTATTTGGCTAAGACTTTTCAAATATTCCTTAGCTAGAGAAGCAAGAACTTGGTTCGAGAAGCTGCCCTGGAATTCTATTACTACATGGGAAGAGATGGTAGCAGTCTTTCTCAAGAAATGGTATCCTCCTAGCAAGAAGGCTGAGATCTGTGACAAAATCGATGAATTCAAGCAGCGACTGGGGGAACAATTATACGAAGCTTCGGAGAGATTTAAAGAATATTTGCAGAAGTTTCCGACTCATGGTTTTCCTGAGAACATATTAATAGAGAAGTTCTATCGAGGGCTGGATCCTATAACGCAGTCAATTGCGAACAATACAGCTGATGGTCGTTTTATGGATACTTGATTTTAATAGAACGTAATCTATATTATATTAAAAGAATTAACTCTCCAACTTGAAAGTTAAATTACATAAATACCCTCAACCCATTTAATTATGAAATAAAAATACCTAATTACCCTTATTAAAAAAAATTAGTTACTTTTGACCAAACAAAATCATTTACCAAACTCATTAAAAAAAGCCGCGGCCAAAACAGCTGCAAACCCTTCGTGTTCCTTCATTCATCACAACTTTTCAAACAGTGATCTTTTAAGATGGAAAGCAAAACCGCACTTCACAAATAATTTTCCCACAAAGATGGATGCCTTATGCTGCTAGATTGGACAAATGATGCACCTGATCAACATCTCTTTTTTTTTTCATGGTTTAATTCAGTGGATTTAGATCTAATTATCCCAACATGAGGAATACACTCAATGTGGCCTGGTTATATAACAAGGCATGGAGACGAGAAACAACCTCCACTTTTGACAAAGAACGCATACATCATACATAATTTTGATGATTTTACTTTTGCAAATTTATGAAGAAGATGTATCAAGTTGTTGATTTCTGTTCTTCGCCTTTACACCTTCAAGAAAGTGACGATAAAACCGGGCTCTACTTTCTAAACTTTCTCTTTTCTCTAACCTTGTGAAGTTTAATTTATATAAGAAACCTATAGGGTAGAACCCAGTGGCGGAGCTAGAAAATTAACTAAGGGGGTTCAAATTTATAAAGTAAATTTTTTAATGAGTGGGTGCACAATTTTTTTTAAAAATCAAACTACATAATATTTTATTTTGCATTTTGCTTTGTAATTTGTCCACAAAGAATTATCCAAACATTAAGTTTAAATTGTTTTTAGGTTTTCAGAAAAAAAATAGTCAAAGAAAATCACTCAAGGGAGTCCAATAAAAAAAATCACCAGACACAAGTTAAGAAAAAGTTGGAAGATAACAAAAGAGAATAAAAAAAGATAACAAAGAAGAAGAACCCACGAAGAAAAGAACTAGTTATCCAACTTCGACAACGTCCGACGACGAGGTTTTAAACAGATTTCTCGGAGTAATTTAAAAACAATTCAAGTGGACTTTTGTTTTTAAATAAAGTTAGTATCTACGCTGCATATGTTGTGAAAAACATCAATAAATTTAGTCGAGATATTTGCAAGCATATGAATATAATAGTATATTAATGAAATCACAAATATTAGCATTTTTATTAGAATTATAGTTTACATTTAACTGCAACTTTTCACTATTAGATTTTCTTATAAAAGGAAAATAATATTTTTTTTAAAACAAAATTTCACTTTAATACTAGTTGGGTGGAATCTAATGTATGATTGTATTAATTTAACTATATGAATAGTTAATCTATTTATGTATTCAAGAACATCTGAGTGAAACATTTTTGTTTTATCTCTTTAATGATATTTTATGACTAATATTTAGAAAGAAATAATAAAAGTAAGAGGAAAAGATAAATTTGTCTTTGAGTGGAGATCCAATTTGACAGCTTTTTACCGAGTAATTCCAAAGATAGCCAATACATGTTAAACAGCCTTTGTATTCAATTTAAAACTTACAGAATAGCATGCCTATAGTGGGACTTGACCTCACGGTGCAAGGCTCTGTATTCAATTTAAAAGTTAAAGAAAAGGATGCTTCAGGGGCGAATTATACCCATGAAGTGAACCCCATTTTGAATACCCTTTACAGCTGAGCCAAGGCACTCAGTTTCTCAAAGGTTGTTCAATGAATATGATATTCGTGAAACAACAGTTTTTAACCTATATACACAATGCAATATTTTTGGCGAAGAGTGTTAATCTGACCACCATTTGTAAGGTGTAGCTCCGCCCCTGATAGAACCTGATCTCATAATATATATTGCATCTTGCATGCATATTATGATTAGAAACTTAAGGTTATATGTGTCTTGCATCATATTAACAAGTCTCTTGGAAGAAATCAATTGTGCCTTTTAGTTGTTTCAATACTTCGGCGGGGGAGTCTTCTGAAGAAAAGAAAAATGTTTTGTTGAGTGTCTCCTACTAATTAAATGTTGGCAAGTCTTCTCATGAAACTCTTATTAGTTGACAAGATAATGAAACTAATAGAAACATCGGACTATTACCATTTCAAAAGAGATAATCTTGAATAACATATATTTTTCATGTGAATATAAGTTGTTATTGAAAATTTATATTCTAAGAATTTAAAGACAAATCGACTAGAATTATAAAGCAAATGTTTAACATATTTCACAACGAGAATCTGAACTTGTTCCTACCAGTCTCATAACATAAATTGGGTTGGTAAAATAACTCAGGAACACCCTGGATTAGAGTGCATCATATCGAACCCAATAAATAAAGTGATTAAATCGACTCATTAATCATTGTAAATGAATTGAGAAATTTTTTCTATACTTATTTAAGATATTCTTTTTAATTTTCACTTAATATATTCAAACATGTATATTTAAAGCATGCATCGTGGTTAAAGTTTTAATTATTTTGAATACAAATTTTATGTTAATAGTTATAAGACCACGTGCAGCAACGCACGTGTCGTGGAACTAGTATTAATATAAACACCACTATCAATGAAAATATATATGATGTTCACATATAGTTATGTCACCAATTTCAAGTTGTTACATAGGATCATCACAACCAAAGACTTTCACTAGTATATTATTAACATTACTCAATTAGCATCATTGTTTAGATGATTATAAAGTTGCCTCTCTAATTGTGTGATGACAACCTACTGTGTAGTCCAAAAAATAAGTTTTAAATTCAAAAGCTAGTTCCATTCTTATTTAATAAATGTTTTTTGGTTGAAAAAACACGTGTTACATTGTATATTCTACTAATATGTTGAAGGTGAATTATAAACTAAACATTCATAACTCGCATATAACTCCAACAGTAATATTTTTTTTCAAACCCAACGTTCAAATAATGGTAATATTTTCATTATAAATACCCTCATCCCGAGGCTTTCTACCCAAGAGTGAAAACCCAACATTTTATTATAACGCCATAAAAGATTATTAGAAGCGTCGATTCATTAATTACTAAAATGTCACAGAAATCGTCATTTAATTCGTATGACACAGAAAAGGGAATATGAAAGTGTGTGGTGATTTAGCTCCCATTAAGATTTCAAAGAAACCACAAAATCCTGGAAGAGAGTTTTATGGCTGTATGAAGGTAAAAGTTATTATTTAATTTGCTTACGTCTATTTTAACTTGATACACTGCTAATTTTTTGTTGATTTGTGCAGAAAGAAGATGGTGATTGCGGTTATTTTAAATGGGTCGACGATGCTACCCCATTAATCATTGGGGAGGAGAAATTTAATTTAATGTACAAGCTCCACAAAGCTGAAGAGTCATTGGGAGAAGTCAAAAGCCTCTTCTTGGAAGCGGAAGCATCGAGGGACTGATTAAAGATCAAATGAAGGAAGCTCATACCAAGAGGGATTCGCTGAAAGGCAGTTGAAACTGAGAGGGATCAAGCAAAAAAAGAACTGAAGGCAGTTGAAGTTGGGAAAGAAAAGATGAAGAGGATGTTGTTGTGTTTAGTACTCCCTCCATCCCAAAACGATTGTCCTCTTTTAACTTGGCACAAAGTTTAAGAAATAAAGAAAGACTTTAGAAATGTGTGGTCCAAAACAAGCCTTAGATATTTGTGTGGCTGTAAATCATCTCAAAGTTAGATTGTTTCTAAATATAGAAAGGGGACAATCTTTTTGGAACAGACTAAAAAGGAAAGAAGGACAATCTTTTTAGGACAGAGGGAGTATCATTTTTAATTACCAAAGGGGTCGTTTGTGGTTCCTTTTGATTGTGTTTCCTTTTATAATCAATTGTCGGCTTATTTTATGTCTAGACTGAATGCATTCGTTAAACGCGAAGACAAAATGGCAACATTTAACATAGACCAACAATAGTTATACATAGACCAACAACAGTTATAAATAGACCAACAATAGTTATACATTCACTGCAGCCATATCAAAAACAAAAGGACAACAGAAATACATTCACTGCAACTATAGAAGACAAAAGGGCAATAGACCATTAGACCAACAACAAAAATACATTTTACTGCAGCCATAGCAAACAAAAGGGTAATAGACTAATAGACCAACGACAAATTCACTGCTCAACTTGTGACGAATTCTACTCAATTTATGACGAATTTTGCTCAACTTGTGACACATTATGCTCAACTTGTGACAAATACATATTACAAGTGGTTCTCTTGTGTCCAGGTTATTTGTATAGGGAGAATTTATTTCTTTTCTTGGCTGGTTTCTTGGTATGACTACGTTCTCCCTCCAAGACGCCTTTCTTACGCTTATTACTCTTTCGAACTAGTTTAGGAACGTATTTTGGTGGGGGAACTTGTGCGCCCTGCATATATGAAGGAATCATCCACTAACCTTCATGAGGAATTTGGACAATATCACCTTCATATGCTTTGTAGTATGCATCTGCGGAGTAATATGAAGAAGAGTGGTTATAAACGGAGTCTCCAAATGTATCTGAATACCTCTTACTCAGATCTGCTATGGCATATGTGCACGGGAGCATGTCCACATCAAAAACTCTACTAGAACATGACATAGTCGACAGGTTAATAGTTGCATGGTCATCGTGTCCGCACGCGGTGTACTTGTTTTCGTTTACCCCGATGACAACTACATTTTTGCTTCCTTCCATTCTCTTCCTTATCCTTGTTCCAGCTCGAGGCATGACACGATTGTTTAATAAGAGGATATTTTTTGCTAAGGTACGTCTTTCATTGAATTTGGTAGCAAATCTCGTATTAATGGTGTTGAAAATGGAACTTATGGGGAACTCTCTCTCCACTAGAAACATTGAGTTGAATGATTCGGCAGTGTTTTGTGTCATCACTTCAAATCTGTTCCTCGGGAAAAATGCCCTGTTCCATTTATCGAACCCAACTTCATCCCTAAGGCAATCAGCTACATCCGGTGCAACGCGCTAATTTCACTAAGGTGATCATAGAACACCTCCGAGGTATATATTTTTGCTGCTTTGTAAAAGAATTTCTCGAAGGATCCGTTATGGAACCTCCCACGCATTCTCTCACAAAGATGCCTTGTGCAAACACCGTGGTGAGCATTGGTGTAAACTTGTCGTGTTGCCTTCTTAATGATGTGGTGCCTATCAAATATTATGTACAAATCTAAGTTGTTAGGCACAATGTCAAGCAATTGTTGGAAAAATTAATTCCAAGAGGCATCATACTCCGAGTCAACCACACAGTAGGCCACTGGGAAAACATGGTTCTCCACATCTTGTACCACAGCAGTCAACAAACACCTCCATGCTTTTCCTTTAAGTGTGTGCCATCAACTGCTATGATCTTTATCATGTGCTTAAATCTCCTTATCCACTCTTCAAAAGCCAAGAAGTAATATAAGAATCTCCCCTCCTTATCGAGTTGTAAGTTTGTCTTGCTTTCGGGGTTTGTACTATGTACAATCCAACTATAAGGAATCAATTTCGAATACCCATCAGCCGCTGACCCCCTTATGAATTCCTTAGCAATTATGCCTACCTGATAGGCCTTCCAATAGCTAATTTCACAGCTAAATCTTTCAGAAACTTTCTTCTGTATTTTTTTGGGAGTGATCCTTGCGCCTTCTTCAAATTTACCCATAATGTGCCTAGCTATAACTACACATGATGCCTTTGAATGGTTAGTAAAAACTTGTTGTATGCCGCATGTGTGCTCATTGCAGTACACTGTTATAATAAACCTATAACGTACTACGTATTTATTGGCGTGTAGTATCCACTTGCAAGAATCATCAATACATCTAGCCACATATTTGACTGATTTGTTCTTCCAGACATAGAAATTGAAGTGTGTCTTCAAGGAAGCTATCCCAAGCGCTTCCACTAGCGTACGCTTGTCCTTGAAAGTGTCGCCACTCTTAAAACATGTTCCATCAACATAGCTATGGTTGCTGGAAGCAGGATTCTCCAAATCATCTCCATGAACATTATCAGGACAGTCATTGTCCATTGGAGGTTTACAAGGATCTTTATCGATGTCATTGTCCATTGGAGGTTCGCAAGGATCTTCATCGATGATTGTTGAGGCTGCCCCTGATGAATTCAGTGCAGCTGATGAATTTGGACTTTCGACAATCCTCTCCTTCAAACTTACATATAACGTAGGCCTGGAACCATCCTTATCAACATTCATAAGGTGTATACAGACTTCATGGTCATTTGTGATATAGATAGGAGGCAGTCCCTTTTTAGGAGCATCAATTATGTAGCTAATGGACACTTTCATCAACAAGGGGTATATATTACTAGACAGAATCACGCTCCTCAACAAATCATCATCAGTGTGATAATTATCCAATTCAACAGGTTGGATGTTTTGTGGAGAATTTCAATTCCATGCGGTTTTAATATAAACCCTCCATAATAAATTTAAATTGGTCCACACTAGACACAGAATATCAAAAATTATAAATTTTGAAAAAAACAAATTAAAGCTTACCAAATCACGAATTAAAGCTTACCGGACCAAACTATAACCAAAAAGAGTAATATCCCAAGCCGTAAAACCCAGAAATAACCACCCAAATCAAAATTTGTTTTCAAAAGCTTCAATGGGTTTAACAATGGCAGCTGAGAAAGAAGGAACGAGAGGAGAAAATGAGAAGGATAGCTCTGCTATACTAGGGTTAAGATCGAAAGAAAGGAGAAGAGCTGATTTGAGAGCTTCATTTGAAGAAAAAAGCAAGATTATGGAAGAGACGAATGGGGGGAAATGATTTATAATAATTTTATTTTATTATTTTTATTTTTTAAATCCTTGGACGAAAATGTATTTTTTAAAATTTGGGGGCTTAATTTGGCGCCCCAATAACTTAACTTCACTTAATTAGCATTAATCCTAAATAGGGTCATATCACCTAATAATTAAAATTAGGGGTCCAGATTCCTGGAAAAAAAAAATTGCTATGGGCTCTGTCACCGCACTTCCAATGGTAAGTGCTGAGGTGACAACTCATTGGAGGTCTTTTGGTAATTGTTTCCTTGTCTACTTTGGGCTTTCTTATGCTACTAACGAGACCTATCTATAAATAGTCCAGGATTATATTGAAGCAATTTTATGCACGTTCAATAATATCCATCAACGTAATAGTGAGAATCAAGAGCATTCAAGCATTGAGAGTTCTGGTGAGAAGGAACATTCAGATAAATCAGTTGGACGAAATGTTTGTTCAGAAAGTTATCAAAATTGTTTGAGTCCCGTTCTAGTTTCTTGTATTAGGCTATCGAGTTGTAATTTTTTTGCTTATTCAAGAAGCAATTTGTAATGTTACTTTGAGAGAGCAATTGGCTTTAAGTTAGATCTAACTTGAAGGGGTTAGCAACAATCAAGTGATTGTTGGGATAAAGGGAGTCTAAAACAAATATGACTCATTGTTTTACTAGAGAGTTAATTGAAATCCCACAGGAACGAATCGTGGTTGTTACACATTTTGAGCATGGTAAAATTTTACGTAAAATAGTGTGTTCTTGATTTTATGTGTATTGCAATATCTGCAGGCAACTAGCAAGAAGAATTCGAAGAACCAGTTCTATATGTTAGTTATGTAGGATGAACAAATGGCAGGTACTTCGGAGTTCATAGAGAAAATTTGCAACGACCCAATTCACCCCTTTTTGTGTCAATTCAAGAAGAAAGACTACTAATTTTATTTTTTGTTAGAACATTTGGGACCTTATACATTTTTTTTTTTTTGAATAGATAGATAATTAAGCTTTTTAGTTTTATAAATGATATATTTTTCACTCAATGACATTCCTATTGACGTCTAGGGTGGTGCCTTTGGGGCTCAGAAAGTTCTTCCCGATTTACTTTTTTTTTAAAAAAAAAAAGAGGGACAGACAAGTTGGTTAATCCTAATATTGCATACCATTTTCTATTATGGATATGTGTGTAGAAGAAACGGTATATTAATAAAGAAAGTTTTTGTAGACTCTTTATTGAAACTGCCTTTAGAGAAAGAAATTCTTCTATACAGACAAATTAAGGGAAAGCAACACCAAATACCCCTAAAATATAAAATATTTATCCGCTCCATGCCCCTCCTAAAGTAATTTCGCTTCTATCCCAGCTGGCCGGAAATATTTACCCGACATACTCCCTCGCCCAAATCCCTTCCTCCATATCATGAAGGACTAAGAGAAGGACTGACACGGTCCTCCATGATACCATCTCAGTATATTTATATACGACGATGGTACCATGATCCTGAGGAGTGTCTCACTGAAGGACTGAAGCATTCCTTCATGATACTATCACAATATATGTATATAAGACGATTGTATCATAGAGGTTTTTCTCGAGAAAAGTGTGTCATTTTGAATAAATGAACACGATCATCCATAATACCATCTCAGTATATTTTATATATCATGTTGGTATCATGGAGGACTAGAAAAGGACTGAAGCAGTCTTCCATGATATCATCTCAGTATATTTATATACCATGTTTAGTATCATAATTTTGGAGACATCTTGGGTAAATAATTTTAATTTTTCCTGGGGGTACAAAAGTCATGAGGGTATGTGTAGGTAATTATTTTGGTTTGAGTATATAATTATTTTGATTTAAGAGGGCACGTGCGTTCTTTCCCCATTTTTATATGGCTTGTCAGCTCTATAGTTGTGAGCTCGTTTTGGGGAGGTTGGATGAAAGACTCTCAATAGGCCCAAATACAAATTACTTATAGAGTCCAAAGCTCTAACTCAGCATGAAAGTTTGCAGAGCTTAACAAATTTATAGTAGTACATAACTAGTAAGATTCTTTACCTGTCAATATATGAAGCAAAATTAAGACCGCATTTATTTTCATTAAGATTAAGATTTCTAAATCTGAATGCACATCTAAATGATTAAGATGTTGTCTCTAGGTCTTAACACTGAATGATTAAGATTGTTTATTTTTCAATATCTGAATGTGCATAATGTATTTATTTAAACATAATAAATATATGATTCAAATTAAAAAGTAACTAAATGGTAGAAAATAAATACAAATTTAATAAAAAATATCTATTATTTGATAAAAAAAATGAAACATATATGTTCACTAGTAATGGTGGAGATGTTTTGTAATCGTAGTGGGTGGTGAGTGGGGGTGGTGGGTGATTGGGGTGAGGGGTGGGAGGTAGGGGTAGTGGGGGAGTAGGGGTGGTGGTGTGGTGTAGGGGTTAGTGGTGGGTGGTGTGGGGTGGGATTGGGGTTAGTGGTGGGGTGGGGTTGAGGTGGACGGTTGGGGTGGGGGTTGGAGCTGGTGATAAAAAGGTTCCATATAAAAATACATTTTAATGATATTAAGACATGGTTGAAGATCTTAATGATTAAGACCTATTCAGACCCAATAAATACTTAGATCTTAATGCAAACAAATGCACTTAATGACTTAAAGTCTGAACCATTCTGATTCAGACCTCCAATAAGTGCAAACAAATGAGAAAAATAGGCAAGATGTGCTGCATGACACAGAAATTCATGTATTTCAGCAAACCAAAAACAAAAATACAAATATATATTTTACACACTCGTTAATTTCCTCGTAGTAGTAGTAAAAAGGATTAGCCTTGAGAGATCTCTCACGGACTATGTATCCGCGTGCAACAAATTTAAGCTTAAAACAGAAGAGGGGAAGAAAGTCAAGGTAGGACAGCTTGATAGCAGAGAAGAGACTCTTCCACCTTGATTATTAACATTTTTGCATATCCAACATTAAAATTAAAATCTCTTCTTCTTTTTGGAATCAACATCAAAATTCTCAACCCTTAAAATCTTATACCCACAAATTGCGCCCCCCCCCCCCCCCAACCCCCCGCCCCCCGGCCATAATTTAGATGAAGGAAATTAAACAAAAACAAAGAAAGAAAGAACATGCGAACAACCTAGGTGGCTGTTTGCAAAGGTAACAAAGCTTAGATTCTTCTTTGTATATTGCCTCTCTTATACTAATCTCTGACTCCACATATGTATAATGAATACCATGAGCATTGCCAAAGAAGTGTAACACCCATGTAGGCCACATCTCCTTAATTGGCAACCAACAGGAAATATAGCAATATTCGCAATAATAAGCGCTCTCATCCCAGATATTGTTTGTGTATCCTAGCACGATTCTCTTCCCACCATAACCTGGCATGCACTTCTCCAAATTTTTCTCGGCTGCATCCACATGCATAAGCTTATATCAGCCTCAATCAGAAAGATTATACAATGAGAACAAATAAAGAGAGGCAAAAGTAGCTCAAAGACCATGTCCTTAATGTATACAGTAAAATATAATTAGTGCAGTTTTCTCTATACGCTTTTCTTCTTACCATCAACGCATTTTAAAAACGTGTAAGAAATTAAATATGTATGTGAAATACATCTACACAATACTTCATCAAGCATGTTATGATGAAAACTGAACTGAGAATGGTCTAATTCTTATTACCAAAATGGACAGAGGTGCAGCTGTAATAATAAGCATTTTGAGGCAATAATTTTGACACTGTTCTTATAGGTCCACTTGCATAACTAGGCTTGCCTAGTAGGTCCATATTACTGCACTCACATCATTACCCTTAGGTCATTTAAGAAGATGTAACTTGAAATATTAAATGTGCTAGTGCAATCAAATATGCCTGTTTGAGTTCTCTAATCAGAGAGACGAAACTAACCTGAATCTGACACGTTTGAGTTCTCTTTTGCCATCTGGTAGAGATCGTATGGTGATGTAAACTCCAGGCTCATCTTGTTCAACCCATTCGGTTTCAAGATCACTAGCATTGCTGATGGATAGCTCTCCAGAGCGATCTGCATCTCTTGATGTGCTAGTCCGAATAGAGGCATCCATTGATGATATCTCCGTCTTTGTTCCACTGATGCTTGAGAGTTTTGGAGTTGAGGAGACACCGCAAGAGTCATAATTATAGCGAGAATGGGTCGAGTGTAGTTCAAGAGAATCTGAAGATGAATACATTGGACGGAACAAAGTACGGGGTAGTCGTTCTTTAGTGAGCGGGGGTGTCACAGGACTGTCTTCAATGGATTCGATTTTTGAAATCTACAAAAGAATGAAGAGTTGATTGATATTCATGATAAAGCAAAAAAGGACTAATATAAAGGAACAGATATTTGACACACTTAAACACCATGAAGCGGGAATTAGATGGGTACCTCGTCTTCAGATCTTGGAGGTGTTGGCAGGGGAAAAGCTTGGCGATTCAACCTTTGGACATTATAAAGCTCCATTACCTTCTCACAATTCTCTGACCACCATCTTTGAGCTTGGTATTTATTAAACATTTCTCGACTATTATAACAAAATAACCATGAGTCAGAAATTCGGCTTCATCTATGATCTATCCGAAAAAATCCTTAATTTAGAACATGCAACTATTTTTCCGTTAATAAGACATACATAAGCTCCTCCTTTTCATTTTCTTGAAGTTTTGTCAAACCACGTTTTTGTAAAGTGAACATACATGAGGTAACAGGACTTTTTTTCGACATGATAATAGTTCATTGGTTGCCTATTTGATTCATGGGCATTGTGGTTTATGCAATGCACCTTAAGAGCACCTGCTAAGCTGAAACCATTACCAGCTGAATGTTTAGATTATTACTCCCTCCATCTCAAATTATGTGACACTCCTTCCTTTTTAGTCTGTTTCAAACTAAATGACACATCTCTATATAGTAACAATTTGATTTTAAACTTTCTAATTTACCTCTAATGAGATGATCTAAAGTCACACTAATATATATATAGCTTATTTTTTACAACAAGCTTTAAAAGTCTTTCTTTCATTCTTAAACTTTATATCCGGTCAAACACTTTCACATAAATTGGAACGGAAGAAGTAGTAATTATTTCGTGAAAAGTAAGAAGGTAGAAATGTTGAAGCGGGAACCAAAGAAAGAAAACTAAATTAGCCATAGTCTGGCGGTCAAAATTCCTAAGACATTATAGCAAGTGATGTAATTAGTAGATTATGTTATGGAGTAAGTGTCCTCTTTCATGGCCTACCACTCACACAAGCTTTTAGACAAAGGGGATTCCCTTCATAATTTAAGGGGACCAATAACTCAAAAACTGGCTTTAATGCATGGATAAAATGCATAGCCTTTGACTTTGCTTAGAGGACATCCTATCCTTCACCAACCAAGAAAATGATTAAATTTATTTCACGGGGATGGATAGTGACTCACAGGCCATTGAACAGATTATTAAGAAATACCGTTCATCAATGATTGATCAACTCTGTCACAATCAACAACAAACAACAACATATCCCATGTAATCTCACGCGTGGAGTCCGGAAAAAGTACGATGTACGCAAACCTTACCTTTAACTTTGTAGGGTAGAGCGAGGCTGTTTCTGAAAAAAAAAAGAATTTGAACGGTATTTCTTTCACAATTGTATTTTATATTTTTTAGTGATAATTAGGAAGGTTATAGACTATCACACTTCACAAATCTTGTGATGCACGGCTTCCACTAATTAAGGTGAGGCCTACAGTATTCAATTGCAAAAGTCTTGGCTCCCACTTTCTAGGGTCACAACCTTAACATAGACTTTTCTCCTAGTGATTTTCCACGCCGGTTGTCACTATTTACATTGTGTGGCAAAACAAGTGTGAATAAATGTCTTGAGAGACAAAACTTTGACAGCCAAGTACTTACAAGATGACAAAATGGAAGAACTACTCATGATCAAAGATTGAAAATGAAAGGGGGTGGCAACTCCCGACAAGAAGACAACATTAGTAAAAGGTTTTTGCCAACACAATCAAAACTGGCCCACCAAAGTGCTTGATGATTTTTTTCCTTTTTAGACTTTAATTTGAAAGGAATCTTATTTTCTTGTTGCACCCTTTTTTTTCATGATCGGAGGTTATAATTACCACTAGCACCTACTCATTTCTTCGTATGAACAGAGGTTAAAAAAGGTAGTATTGGGTGGGGCGTCAAAATTAACTTTTAGCACGCTTTCTTTTGGTAATAATCACAGGTAAACTTTTTTGCAAAGACCGACCGAAACACAAATGAATTGCTCTTTCATGTCACTTTGACCATAAACTGTTGCTAATTGACAATAACAATACGACATTCATTTACTAGCCACATAGTTTGGGTTTGAAACTTTGAAAGGAACCATTAATCTCCACTGTGAACACCGACAATTGGATATACATCCTGGACTGTGATAATTCGTTCTCCACTAATTTTAGAATTACATATTATGACAAAAGATGGTTAGGTGACAATTAATACTTCCTCTATTTCAATTTGTTTGGCTTAATTCGGAGTAGGATGGACAAACTAACAAATGTTTGGTATCGATTATAAAAATTTTATCTTTTTCGAAATAAAATTTAAATACCTAGAAACTACATAAAAAGTATTATAATAGTTAACAATTGAAAATTATTATTATCAAAGAAAATATACTTTAATTGTCCAAATAGTAACCAAGACAAACAAATCGAAACAGAGGAGTCCTTTCAATAGGTATAACAATTTTTAACCCACAAAAACAAACCTTTTTGTCTTTGAAAAAAAAGAAATTTACACTCGTTTTCCCCCTAAATGAAACAAAAATTCAAAACATAAAACAAATTCTATCACCACAAAAAGCCAAAATCAAATCATTCAAACCAAATACTCACAAAAATGTTTTGTAAACGCCATAGGCATCACTCTTTTTTCTCTGACATTTTGTACTTCTGTTTTGTAATGCATCCTTTCATGAATAGATGCTACTCCTACTTTATCTACAGTGATTCGACTCACACTTGAATAGTTGTCAAATTAGGGCTTGCGCCTTATTCATACCTCAAAAGCTAGTTCAAAGAGAAGCTAGTTCAAAGAGAATGATTGTCCAATTCTTATAAAGAATTCAGAATTCTGTGGTATATTTCTCTTCAATAGTACTACTGTACATGGTAAGAGTTCTACCAATCAACTCACACTTAATACAAAATGAAACATGCAAGTTGTACTCAAAAGTAAAATAGCTCTTCTTATTCCTCGGTTAAGGCTCAATTGGAGACCATGGAGTTTAACTAGTCATTCTCCTTTATGTAGTCAAGAAATGTATCCTAATATTTTTCTTTAAGTGGTTAAAGAGGACTTTTAAGAATTACTATTGACAACCAAGAACATTCTAGGCCCAAATTATGTCCTTTACCATCTAACTAGGGGATAAAAGAAAAGAAAATGAAATTCCGAAGTACTTCCCTAGTCAGAGGCGGATCTAAGAGAGTCTGTGGTAAAAAATTACGTTGTATATATGAGATAATTTTTTTTTATTTTTTATGTAATAGATAAATTTTGAATCCCTTAAATAAAAGATTAGAGCTTGGTTCAATGACTAAGAGAATTTAAAATTTGAAAGTTCAAATTTCAGATACTACATTTTTATTTTTTAACCCCTTGATGAAAATCTGGATCCGCGCCTCTATCCCCAATGTGAATAAATTCCACTAACAATTCGTCTAACCTATAAGATATAGACGGCTATAAAGTTGTTGGTCCATCAAAGAGAAAATAAACAATGGTCCAACAAAATTATTAAATCGAATTAAGTACCAAGTAATGGTTCCCCACTCATGAATAACAAAAACAAATGAAAATAGTACTCCCTTCGTTTCAATTTAAGTGTTTTAGGACTAGATACAAAATTCAAAAAATAAAATGAGATTTTTAAATCTTGTAATTATAAACTTTGACATGCATAATGTTTAATTTATCAACTTACTAAATATAGAAAGACACTCTCTTTATAGACATATAAAAAAGAAAAGTAGTACACTTAAATTGAGACGGAGAGAGTAATAAATTAAATAATAAGAAAACGATTAAGACAAATTCTCTGATAATTAGTATAATAATTAAAAATTTCGTGAAAGAGTACCTGAATCGAATGCGTTTGAGATCATTGCCGCCACGTGGTAACGAAACAAAAGTGATTAGCACACCCGGTTCGACTTGAGCCACCCACTCTTTCGGCTCACTTTCTTCAACAAACACGACCGTTTCAATTCGCCGCCCACTAGCTGACGCCGATACCGGCGTAACTTCACCACTCGATATCCCTTTCAGCCTTGCCTCCAGTTCCTTCCTCCCCGCCGTCGTCGAGCTGGAACTTGAACTCCCTGTTCTCTTGTATGACCACCGGAATTTATCCAACGATGTAGACGAGTCTGAGTCGTTTTGGCTTCCGTTTTTTCGGAGAGTTGGCTGAGTTGTAGCACATGGACTGCATTGCTTGTATGCTCCTGATGCTTTCAATGCCATGTCCTTGATCTACAATGACACAATTTGATGCATATTTTAAAAGCCTCATATTAAAATTTGGCTTTATGCTATTAATTTTATTAAGACATTCTTGCGTGTTAGTATGTAAACAATGTAATCTAATGCAAGCAACAATAGTTATTTCTGCGGTTCGAACCTATTGGCTTATGGATCACACAAGAAACAATTTTACTGTTGCTCCAAGGTCCCTCCTTCAATGTGTATATATATAAATGTAGAAATTAAATACTTGTTCATCCAATCAATTAATATATGCTTGTGCCATATCTAATGGTGATTAATAAGTATATGAGAAATGTATGTACCTGAGAAGTGAGTGTTTTAACGGCTTGTTTATTGGCCGGAGCAGCATTAGGATTGAATTTCTCAGGTTGATGATCAAGCGAATCATCGCTCGCTTGCTTCGAACGAGCTATACACGTAAGCATCTCTCTACACAATTAAATTCTTAATTGCCAAATTGAAGTTGAAAAGCACCTAAAACAGGGGAATCAACAAATGCAATGAATATTTGGGTGAATTGAAGAAATTGGAAGAGAAGGGTAATTAGAGAGTATGGGTGGAATATGAAGAAATATTGTATAAGAGGAAGAGGGTAATAAGGAAAAATGAAGTGCGCACTTTTAATGCGTTCCCTTAAATTGCGCCATCAAAGAGATTCCTGTAGTACATTAAGTAAGACACCCCTGAAGCAACAGTCAACTAAATCATTTATTCTAAACTTAAAACCAAGAAATAAGAAAAAAAAATTATGAAGAGAGTCTCAGTTGTACAGATGGATGGTTCAGAAATTAAGGGAAGAGAAACAATGGCTACTAAGAGCTTGAAGATGAAGAAATTGGAAAGAATTTATTAGTGTTGGCTTTAACAGAGTAGGAACCTATTGGGGCTAAGCTAAGTTCTATTTGCTTTTACTTTCTCTTCTTCTTTTTCTTTTTCTTTTTCTTTTTCTGTCTATTTTTCGTATTTTTATTTCAATATTCGTATATCTCTTATTCTTAGTTTTCTATTGTTACTGGTTGTCTTTTCTATTTTATTTTTCTTGCTATCAAGATATTGCTTCTGTGTTACTTGAGCTGATGGTCTATCAAAAATAGTCTCTCTATTTGTCAAGATAGAGATAAGATTTACGTACACACTATACTCTTCAGACTCCACTTATAGAACTACACTAGCTATGTCGTTCTTGTTTCTTTTTCTTTTTCGTTATGTAATTCCTTTTTTGGGGTCTCTTTATTGGGCACATATATATATTCTTCATTTTTGAGTTTGAAAAGATTGCAGCACATAGGGATCCGTGTTACCATCTACCGGCCAAAAGTCTACTTACTGGTGCGAATTTCTTTTTAAATCATTGGTGCTTGAAGTTTACTGATTTAATTAATTTAAATTTATGCTGTGAAAGAATGAAAATACTCTTTCAAAGTGAAATTTAAACAACTTTTTTTTAGTCTATTTAAAAAAAAAAAAAAAAAAAAAAAACTAATCTGATAACTCTTTAATTTTCATATCCCACATGGCATATTTAAGATCATAAATTTAAAAGATATTTTAGTATATTATATATATTTTTAGTTTAATATCACAAGAAAAATTCTTACTTCTTAAAATTTCGTGCCGAGTTAAATTAAGATAAAAACAATTGAAGCAGAGGGAGTGTAAGAAAGACTTTACTTGATACTAAGTTGTTTGTCCATGAGAATTATTCACCTTTTTTCGAATTTTTTGTTTTTTTCATTATCACCATTTGGCCTTGACAATTCTTGAAAACCACCTCAAAACCTCTTCACCTTTTCTATCTCACTTTTTATTTTACCTTTTTTTTCCAATTTTGCCCTAAATTTTTTATTTTTATAAAAAATGACATCATTTCAATTTGACCAAGTGTGCACCAGTTTGAGTTTTGCATCGCATGGAGTCGGATCTTTTTAATTGAGTTTTGATTATTAGATAGATTTTAGAAAGAGTAAAACATATATTAATCACATTTGAATCAGTGAAACAATTTTTGTTGTACTTAAAAAAAGTATATGAGATCCAATTTATGACGTTATGTGATTATCCACTATGAGATATTACTCTTTTAGAGCAAATTTGGCAATATGCTTCAGTAAATTAATCAAGTTGGGTCGTTTTGCTAGTTTATAGAAATTGAGGGGTATAAATCCTATTTTACTTTCTTTTTTTTTTTAGAAAAAATACATTCAAACAACCAAATATTCTTTGCAAAAAGTATAACCAAACACAATTCTATCTTCAAATATTTCAAATAAAGTGAAAAATATTTGATTACACTGGTGCCTACTTAAACTATAAGGGGTTGTTTGGTAAGCGGACTAAGTTATCCTGGGATTATAGTCCTGGAATTATTTTATTCCACCTATCATATGGATAAAATAATATCAAGCTTAAAGGATAAGGTGAGATATTCAGGATTAACTTTGAGATTAATTTTATACTCTCTTTAGTAAAAGAAATAAACTTTTACCTTCTACCAAACAGAATATAAAATTAATTTCAAACTTAAAGAATACTTTAAGTGTTTATTTTGCTTCTTTGTATGTGTGTCACGACCCATTCACGGTCATGATGGCACCACTTTCCCATCGGTATGCGAACCACCTGGTAGAAATTAAGTACAGAAAATAAATAGGAAGAGAGTCTCAGGGGCCACAAACGACCATGTAGCTCACCTTGAAAGTCTCGAATCACTGACTCTCGATCAGCCATGAAATCTTAGACTGAAGCCTGGATCAGTATTTGTACAAGAGCGCATCAAGTGTAGTATGAGTACAACACTAGTACCCCTAAGCATGATACCCCAAAGTCGTTATTAGCATTTTGTATCCCTGTTAAACGAACCAAAAACATTAAAAAAATTTATCACAGATCATAAATAATATAAAATCTAATAAAGATAGCGATAAAATAATCAGAATCATACAATATCTCATACAATGCAGAATATAAAAAATAACCCAAGAACTTGGTTCAACTGAGTCATAAGCTACTAAGAGTGGAAATAATACATCACTATCTAAAAGAAATACATAAGTAAGATAGATAATTTGAGTCACCGCGAACAAAGCTGGTAGTTCACCACTGCAACGGAAGCAATATAATGGATCTCACTCACGAACGTTGTTGGTGCTCAAACTTAAATCTGCACATAAAGCACAGAGAAAGAAGAGTAAGTATATGGAACACTTAACAAGTATATCATGTATTGCCCCAACGAAGTAGTGGTGAGAGTAATTATAAATGTAACTTGTGAAAGTTTATAATCAACGGTAATATGCACAAATACCCCATCAAAACCATATGCAAAAGGTCAACATTCAATGAAAAATGCACAATCAAGGAGGTATATGCAGCTGCTACAGCTTCATTATTTCAAACAGTATACAATCTTTTATACTCCAAGGGCAAAAATCACAATAAAAGCATGCAACACAAATCTGACAATTATTGTGGACGTCCTCCAAAAATGAAGGAACTCTAGAAAGCAATATTGTTCATTACCTTACTTTCGAAGGAATTTTTGAAAGAAAATAATATACCTATCCTCTAGTTGCAAAGATAGAGTATTGCATAAAAAAATTTCTTGCTAAAAAATTCAGCAGAAGAAATAAAAATAACAACTATTAAAAGAAATCAACTACAGAAGCAAATGCATAAAAGCCCTCAAAGTGGCTACTGGCAATTGATTTCACATACCTGACAACCACAAAAACTCAACTTTCTGTCAGTATGTTTACTCATCACTTTTGATTCAAATCTCATTTCCTGCGAATAACAAAACCAGAAAAATCACACATCAACGTTTTGAGTCAAAAACCTAACAACAAAAGAAGAGAACTCAACTTCAAAAAGTTCAATTTCTGAATCAGGCAAAAAGTCAACCAACTCATTTAGCTTTGCTAATATCTTTAACGGCTTGCAACAACTTTTTACAAAAAGTCGTCCAGCTTACCTGACAATAAAAATGAAATTAAAGAGAGACCAAAAAAAATCTCATTCACATCATGGCTTCTCATATACGCAACCCTAAACTTTAGATAGTTTCTACTTGTGAGAGACGTGCTACTCCTCAAAAATATATTTTGTAGCGCTTTTTTGTTTAAACTTAAGTGTGAATTTTATAGTAAAAAATACTCCTACAAGTCCATATAGACTAAAAGTATGCTTTTACATTAGCTGATCAAATAAATCAACCAATTTGCTTGAATTATTATCATCTAGAGGTTTCAAGTAATGTACGTCAATTATCAGGGGTTATAAAAGTGACGAAGCTACCGCAAAATCAGCTGGAGAAGAAAAAAAAAAGTGTATTTTCTCACTTCAATTCCACGAAAGACAACAACAAATTAATAATAAGTTGTATCCATATGTTTCTTGTCTAGTCGAATAACGCGAAGAACATACATTCTAAGATTGCCGTAAGTATCTGACGCTAGATAATGAACGATTAAAATAGAAGCACAAAGGTCTTAAAATGTATTTGTCCCAAAGGTTGCATGTATAAAACTTTCACGGTTCAGATCCAGACTTGATATGATTATATTGTCATGTGCCTTTTATTAGCTTGTCACCTGACTTAATATTATTTCTTATTATTTCCTTTTAATATAGTATAGATTTTTCTTACTCTTCAAAGTTAGTTTTGCTTTTAACTTACTTCTATTAGCCATTCGTTCCTACAACTTATATTTTCGCTAGTGGGATTTCTTTGAAGTGGTTTCTAACCCCTTCCAGTTACCATCTTTCTAAGCATACTTCTGACCTAATACTTATCGTCTCGTCTTCCCCCCTTAAGGTAATGGTCCAACGTTTTACGGTTAATATCCCATTTATCTTCCCATTTCCTATAAGTACATATTCCTAACGTTTTCGCGATTAATCTTGACAGTAGCTACTCATCTTTTAGTCCATCTATTCAGGTGTGGTGCATATACATATAAAGGTCACATACTCTGATTGACGTACCGGTTCCACCTCTTATCAAAGAGGTTTTTATGGTTTCCCTTACCCTTTTTCTAGTAATTATCTTTCTCTTTACCTATCACTGTAATGATAGCTAGCACAAGATTTCTTCTCATAGGTCTATCCTGATCGTTGACATCTCTTCGTTGTATAGACGTTCGACTTTTTAGTAGACCTCCTTTAGATTACTAATTCATCGCTAAGGACAAACATAGCTTGTATCACTTTGCAACCTTAAACTTCTTCATTTTCCATCCTCTCTGGATTCTATTTCTACCTTCTTGGTTCCTCGCCCCTTGCTTTTATTCTAGATAACCTTCTCGAGACATTTCTTATTTTCCCCCCATTAGCAATATAGCCTTACATTACTAACTCAATAATCCCGTTGTCGTAAAACTTCCTGAAGGATAATCCCCTATACCTTGGTCCTACCTTTCGTCTTATACATTCCTTTGAAAAACCCATGACTCATATACTTTTATACTCATGTCCCTGCATAACATCTTTAACGATATAATCTATACTGTTTCTTTACTTCATTGGCTCATAAATCATTTGCGTAATTGCTCAAGTGTCATATTAAGGCATACTCCGATCCTTCCCATAATTTTTCCTTAAAAAGAAAATGCAGCTCTATCTTCTTCAAAAACAGCTCATAATTCGCATACCCTTACACTCATATAGCGTTATAACATCTTTATCAATATCGAACCATGAGTAAGAAAACTTCCATCAAAATACATCTTAATGAATAATACTTGTCGTTCTTCTATCTTTTCTGAATATTTCGATCCCATTCATTGTCCAACCAGAAAAACTATCTTAGTACAAATCTTAAAATTCAGTGTTGTATGGCCATAAACATTACAATCCTTGTAATCTACACTCCTTTCTTATTCCACCTTTTATGTTTTACCTTCTTGTTCGCAGACCATTTACATAATAAGACTTAGGTGTCTTACTGAAACACATACATAGCCTTTCTATATCTTTCCTTTGAAGCAATTACAACGACCATCTAATCATATCATCTTCTTATTACAAAAACATGTCTTTACTGTTTTATCAACATACTCACAATCTTAACCTGCAGTCTAACCACAGATTCCACTTAAGGTTCTTCTATTAACACTACCCTTTTTCCTTTTCTAGATGTAACTTTGGGGCTTTACGACTTATTGTTGTTGCTTAAGATAAAACATTTCAGAATCACACTCATTTAATTCTAACATTTTATCAAAGCGGTGAATATACCTTCAATCCTCAGTCGCTCTGGTCTGAAAATCCCGACGGATGCGAACCTTGCCATAGCCCTACTCTAGAGCTTTGATCTGGCACAAATCGTTCTAACATGGGCTGGGGAAATTCTTCTTCTTGTTGTCCCTCCATTGGCTGTTCATCGCCACTCGGAACCTTTACAAACGTACAAACTATACTGACCCTCGTGGTCTGGCTACCATATTCATTCGAACCTTGTTTTATAGATGACGTCAAGTCTCGATTAGTTAGGCTCTCAGGCTGCAAACTCCTCGGTCTCTCAGAAAGCCCTGCACCCTCCGATGGTCAACCATGGTACAAAGCTTGGGGATCAACTCCCGGTATTGTTCTTCTTCTTTCTTGCCAGCTGGAGCCAAAGGTGAAACTGGTGACATCGGACCTCTTCCTGGCTCCTCTACACTCATCAAGGTCAACGATACCTATAGTACTGAATCACTCCGAATCTCAGACAGGTCTGTTTTCATAAAAGATATGATCTCAGAAAGGTCCTTCTCAATAGAGGATATATCCTCAATTGGGTCCTCCTCTAGAGAGTAACTCACTCCCAACCCCATGGTCACTTCAGCCCTCGGACCATCTGTAGTTCTTCCCGAATAAGTCATCTTCCAACTATAAGATCAGCAAAGGTTAGGGTTAAGAATTTCATATCCTATGACTCGGCTCTATAGCACAATCTAGAATAAGGAACAAAAGTAACCACCTTAAATGCCGTGCAGCCTCCTGTTTATAAGTGTGGTGCACAACACACGCATAAACAAGACTCTACTAGACACGGCTTGTAGACAACCCTAGGACAGAACTGCTCTGATAGCACTTTTGTCACGACCCAAACTAGAAGGCTATGACGGGCACCTGGCCTTACTTGCCGAGTACCACTAGACATACATCCGTAACATAATCATAAGCATAGGTGAGCCATTAGGGCCGCCGTGAGATAACCTGTCGACTCACAGAAATGATAGACTGAAATAAAACAAGTCTGAAAGGACATAACTACATAACAAGCTGGACATACTGGACGAGGTCGACAGGGCCGTCATATACATCTATGCAATAGTACATAAGCTGACAAGGCCATATAATATTTGACTGTACATAACTGTCTACAAGCCTCTACTAGAGTACATGACAAAACATAGTTAGGACAGGGCCCCGCCATACCCATACATATGACATACTGACTTACATGGCAACTCCGGAACAAGTGGAGTGCAACAACACTGTCTGCTGAGCTGGTATCCTACTGGGTAGGCCATCAACCTGAATTTCAAGACCTGCGGGCATGAAACGCAGCATCCGCAGACAAAAGGGACGTCAATATGGATAATGTACCGAGTATATAAGGCGTGAGAAACAACATAATAAAGACATGAAGATAACATGAGATAAAAGAGAGTCAACATGTACATCTGAATGCCTCTGACGGCGTATGACATGCATGCTTTCTTCTAAAACATATACATATATATAAGCCACACTGTGGGGGTGCATCATCATTATTAAGCCGCTCTTTGGGGCTATTATCATCATACTGTACCTAACTGCAGTGGTGTGCAAAATAGGTGCCATACCGGACCGACTATAGCGCGGCTCGGTGTCATAAAATAAATACATATATATATATATATATATATATATATATATATATATATATATATATATATATATATATATATATATATATATATATATATATATATATATGGAGGGGTGTGTATATAATACATGAATGATAAGAAGACAATTTTAATCTATCGGAGTGGCATAAGGTTATTGTACCTCCAATTATCATTGGTCATTGCACCTCCGATTATCATTATGAAACTAACATCATCAACATAACTTCTTTCAAGAATCAATGGATTATAAGATAATACAAGAACCGTCATATGGAAACAAGAACATAATCTTCTAACACTTTCTAAGAATAGAACCATTGTGGATATCGTTCGTTACGTTTGTTTCATTCTGATCATGCCAAGAGAAAGGAATAACCTTAACATACCTTAATCCCGCTCAATCGTCAATACACATCAATTGATTCTCCAACAATTCAATCTTAATCTAATATAACATAAAAGGGTCCATGATCAATACTAAGTAAAGGATAAGTCTGTAACTTAGGCTAGTAGCTTGTTTACGTAAATTCGGGCAGCGTCTCCTCTGTAACAAGGGCTTACTCCAATACCATATACCAATAACAACAACCATAGCAATCCAGCAAGCATAAACATCAACAACAAGATACCATATAGCAACAACAAATCATAACTATTTCACGACGAGCGGCAAGCTCAGATTGGAATCCGTATACCTCATATCACCCCTTATAGACTTCTTAATTTAACTTAACAATATCCTTAACATGATAATGAAGTTATTCATCAATGATTCCAGCCTTATACCATATATTTATAACAAGAAAACAGTCCACAAATCCAATTATTCTCAACATCCATTTAACTTAACCAATATCAAGATAACCTTAAGCACAAGCAAGAACACAATATACTTACCACTTACAGTAGCTTCAAGTCGAAATCCAAGCTTCACTTAGCTTGCAACAACCATCAAAACAGTCCTATATTCGACGACCAACATACGTGCAATTTTTGGGCTTTTACTTGCGGATTTTTAACCAAACAAGCTAACCATCACATCTACAAATCCAAATATATGAAGTAGAGAGATATTATTAACTCAAACAACCCAAAACAGCCCTTGAGTCCCACTGGAACAACTTCCAAAACATCAACAAGAAGAGAGAGGAAGAGCACTTGGATTCCATGAACTTTCTAAAACTAGAACTGCGTTATAAACCCGTAAAACTTGATCTAATTGATAGGAGAAACTTAGGAGAGGCTTTGGGAGTATTTTGGGTCTGGGAATAGTGAAAAATATGAAATAAAACGAGCTGTAGGCGTTTGATATATATCTGAATATTTTCCACCGCCTCAAGTGGGTCCCAAAGGAGCTGACTGCGCAGTCTCGCAAAAATGCAAATATCTATCTATTCCGAAGTCGTATGGATGAACAGTTTAATGCGTTGGAAACTAGACTTGTATACTTTCGATTTGATGGGTGGAACACCCCTTAAATCCAAGTACATTGGGAGAAAAGTTCAGTGACATTAGACCCAAATTTCAGCAAAATTTATGAACGTAACTTGCGATACTTTTCGCCGACTTTAATTTTACAATTTGCTTGACTTCAAAACTTAACATATGAATATTATAGGGTTCAATTACCTTAAAATACAACCTCCTTATCATATTAAGCACTCCTAGTTTAACCTCGAATGTACGGGTTATAAAATCTTTGATTTGTTTAACCCCGAAACATTATGGTACATGCTTAACATTTGTTAAAAGTCTTCCTTAGCCTTATAGGAGTTCCATGGCCTCTCCGGGCCTACATTAGTTTACTTGCGATGCAAACGACGCAATAATTTTATGAGGTGTAACAAATAGAATCATTATGGAGTAGCGTTACGTTTACGTTTCGTTTATAAAGATCATCTCAAATAAGGAAAGTTAGTCTTAACATACCTCAGGTCGTCAACACAATCCCACAATGAATCTGTCAAACTAGTACTCCAATCCTATAACAAAGGAAGGAATTTGTAAACATAGATGGTACTAGTATATCACGTATGTCAAACAATAAATCGATTCTGAAATGAAACGGGCAGCATTTCCCCCATTTCTTAGTCACCACCACACATCTAACGGCCAAAAATCTACACATCAACCTCATATGATCCTCTTTAAACTCATATCATCAACATTTAGAATTATACAATAGAACAACCCTATATATGTTTTGCATATGACACTTATGCACTTTCTTCTTCCAATGATACCAAGTACAACAATCCTAACACAATCTCAACATCGTCTACAATCCATACAACAACATTTTAGCTTAAAACCACATTAGCAACCTAACTCAAGTTAGATTACATCTCAACATAAACTCAAGTTCATATTTAAACCTTTCCTCCAACTTCTCCTCCTCCAAACCTAGCATAACCATCACATAAACTCATAAACATGAAAATAAGATGGAATCTTACCTAAAGAACTCAAAAGCACTTCAATTCCAAGATTACTTCACCTTGAAGTATCCTCCAAAGCTTCTACAAGAAGGATAAACAAGCTTCAACAATACTTTGAAAACCTTTAGCACTTGATTCTCACTTTTAATCCTTCATTTATCTTGGGTTTACTTGGAATAGGTTAGGGAGAGTTCTAGAGAGTGCTTAGGGTCTGTTGGTAATGAAAAATAAGATGAAAATAAATTGGGGTTGATTTCTACAATTTAAAAAAATTTGCACCGCCTCCATTATACGGTGCATTATACGGTCCGTATAATGGTATACGGTCTGTAAAATGGATCGTATAATGGTCACAGAATACCTCCCCCATTGTTACCATTATACGGTGGGGGCTGCTCCATTCTGTGAACCGTAGAACATTCTGCGGTCCGTATAAATACCCCTCAAGGTCAAATTCCATCGAAAACATATTCTCGTCGATTTGTTAACCCTCTAATCCTTCCAATACTTACTAAACATGAACTTAAACCCTTATATACATAAGATAGGTATGTCTAGTATCGTATAACCTCGAAGATAGTCCAGATGTCCAAGACTAGGACAACTAACATATAACGAATCTCAACGTACCAAACTACGAGGTGCAATATCAACATACACTTGAACAATGAACAAATTTCTGCCTCTTTTATTCAGGAATAAGGTGTTGTCAATTTTCCCCCTTGCGAAGCCATTTTCAAGAAGGAATTTTGACAATCTCTCATACTAAGATCGAGGGGCTTGCTTTAAACCATACAAGGCCTTGTCAAGCTTGTAGACATGCTCTGAATACTCATGACTTTCAAAACTAGGAGGTTATTGGACAAAGACTTCCACCTTCAGATATCCATTTAGAAAGGCACTTTTAACATCCCTTTGGAACAATTTGAATTCCATATGAGATACAAAAGCAATAAGAATCCTGATTGCTTCCATTCTTTCAATAGGGGAAAAGGTCTCATCATAGTCTATCCATTATTCTTGATTGTATCCTTGAACCACTAGCCTTGCCTTGTTCCTTGTTGTGTTTCCAAATTCATCAAGCTTATTTCGAAACACCCACCTGGTTCCAATCATTGTTCTGTCTGAAGGTCTAGGGACTAGGTGTCACACTTGTTTCTTTCAAATTGATGGAGTTCTTCTTGCATAGCAATTATCCATTCAGTATCTTTCTATACTTCCTTGATATTCTTAGGTTCAATTTTAAAAAAGAAAGCTGAGAGGGCAAACATGTTTCTCGCCCTAAATCTAGTTTGAATACCAAAATCTAAGGGAGTGATCACGTTATGAAGTGGATGAGATCTTTTGTGCTTCTCATTTGATACTTATACCTCAAGATTTAAAGGACCAAGTTCCTCCGTGCTGGATTTATTATTATCTTCATCAGAGGCTTGACTTTCATGATTAGTTTGTCCGGCCTCAGGGATACCTGATACAGAATCAGCTACCCGATGCTCAGCTTCATGTTGAGTAATGGAGGGACCAAGTTCTTGTCTGCTTCTTGGGGATTTTGCACCATCTTCATCATCTTGCTTGACTTGACTCATTAGATCAGCCTTTCCATTTGAAAATTCAACAGCCTTATCAGGAACTTTTGAAAATTCCCCATCTTCTGCTTCATCATCATGTGTGCCTTTATCACCCAAGTTATTTGATTCATTAAAGATCACATGAAAACTTTCTTCAATACACCGAGTTCTCTTGTTGTATACATTGCAAGCCTTACTGTTTATCAAGTGACAGGAAGTGTTAACAGTTTTAGCGCAAAAACTTTTAGGAACACCACTGGTTATTAGCATTGTCCTAGCCATGTCCTCAAGAGTTCATTTCTTCCTTTCAACAACACCATTTTGTTGAGGTGTCCTTGGTGCATAGAAGTTGTGACTTATGTCATTTTCAGCACAGAATTCATCAAACTATGCATTTTCAAACTCAGTGTCATGATCAGATCTGATACTAGCAATCTAATTCCCCAGTTTCACTTAAATTTGTTTTACAAAGGCAATAAAAAGACACCAAAGGTTTCATCTTTGGTTCTTAGAAACAAAGTCCAAGTCAATATAGAGTAGTCATCAACAATGACAAAGATGTACCTCTTTCCAATGAGAATACCAAACGGTGGTACTGACAACTTTCTTTGGCTTGAAGGAGGATCTGACCTGCTTCCTTTTTATACAAGCATCACACACCTTATGATTATTAAACTTAGTTCTTAGTAGTCCACGAACCAGGTCCTTCGCAACCAGCTTATTCAATAATGAGAAACTTGCATGCCCCAACCACCTATGCCATAAATCAGTATCATCATTAAAAGCACTGAGGCAAGCCAGATCATTTCCATTTAGAGAATCAAAATCTGCCACATAGATGTTCTTGTATCTTCTAGCTATCAAGACCACTTCTCTAGTTTTGAAGTTGGTGACAGTGCAGGAACCAGATGTGAACTTCACTTCATTTCCTCTATCACAGATTTGAGAAACACTCAGCAAGCTGTATTTCAATCCATCCATATAGTATACATTTTCAATACCATGGAAGAGTGTTTTGCCAGTTTTGCCAATGCCAGGAATGTAACCCTTCTTGCCATTTCCAAAAGACACACTCCCACCTTGAAAGGCCTTGATTGAGAGGAAATCCTTGATATTTCCAGTCATGTGTTTTAAGCAACCACTATTCATGTACCATTTTTAACTGCTTCCTCTCACTCCAGCCTGCAAACAGAGTCATTGATCATACTTGGGGACCCAAATTAGCTTGGGTCCCTTTAGATGATAAAAAGGATAAATCAAACTTCTTTTAGTCCATGCAGGCAATCCAGTTTTTCTTTGTCCGGGACCAGGTCCCTCTGTTCTAGATTCCTTCTCCATGAAATTCTAATTTTTCTGAACTGCCAAAATTTTGACTTTGCAAGTATTTTTGTAATGGCCTGTTTGACCACACTGTGTGCAGAGCCAATTTCAGATGTGGTGACATACTTGTTGTGGGGGTTAGAGGAAAATTTAGCCTTTTTAAATCCAATACCTTCCCTACCTCATGTGTTGCACTTATACATAGAGGTAACTACATCCGAGGACCAGGTCAATAGAAGCGACTTATCCAGATTAATTTTTACGCTCTTTAAGTCTTCTTGAAGTTGTTTGTTTCTTTCAAGCGCAGTAGTAAGATTCATCTTGGTCTTGTTAAGTTATTTTTCAAGCTTAAGTTGAATCTTATTAGCCTCTTCCTTTCCTCTAGAGGGTGTGTTCATCCACCTTTTAATTTGACTTTTTAACAAAGAGTTTTCTCTAGACACTACATCTACTTGTTCCTTCAATTATTCATTAGTGTCTACCATGTCATCTCTTTCTTGCTCTATTTCACCAAATTCTTCAATTAAAAACATCCTTTTCTTTAATGAGACTGTGTTATGCATCAATAATTATGTTTTCTAATAACATCAATTTTTTTTAGAATAATTTTTCAAGTTTTTTTGAACTTCAAGAAAACTTACCTCATCTTCATTATCATCACCATCGTCAGATTTTCCATGAGTTCAAAGATTAACTCATATTTTGAGGGTCCATCTTCAATAGCCATCATAGAAGCATCTCTATGATCATCTTCATCTTCAGATTTACTGGAGGAATCTCCCCAGGCAGCCAGAGCCTGTTTCACGAAATTGTCAGCTGTTTCTCTTCTTTTGAAATTTCTATCAGGAACTTGGTTCCTCTTTGCCGCTTTTTTAGAGTTGTTCTTGAAATAGTACTATTTGTGGAGAGGACATTCTTTGATGAAATGTCCAGGTTTCCCACACTTATGACAACAGTCATTTCCTTTGCAATGTTTGTTGGTGTTTCCTTTCCTTTGGAACCCACCATTTTTCCGCATCATCTTTTGAAACCTTCAAGTGAGATAAGCTAAGTCAGATTCATCATCACTAGAGTCACTTTTAGCAGTAGCCTTGAGAACCAGGTTCTTCTCTGTTTTTGGCTCTCTCCTTTATAGATCCTGTTATACCCCATTTTAACCTGATTGAAGTGGAGTACAACATATTGGAGATTCCTATTATGCTTTGTTTTAAGGAGTCGCCACCTAATTAATTTAACGGTGAATTAGGACACCTAGAGGTTAACTAAGGCAAAGTTAAAACTAAACCTCTGTTAATAGTCTGCTTAACCAATGTGATTCTGAGTAAGGGTTCTATATTATCCTAAAGGGAAGGGGTTAGGCATCCTTTAGAATCCGTTTAACTAGGGTTATCCGGTCAAACTTAGGTTAATTAATTAATGCTAAAGAAGGTACTTTGAATTTTAAGAAAAGGGGGGCTAGGAAAGGTTGTTAAGGTTTTAAAGAAGATATAAGAATATTACTTAAAATCAGATTTAGGGAAAATATAATAATTTGTATAAAAGAAAACTTTAAATAATTTTAACATAAGAACTTAAAACTAGGGAACTAACTATTGGTTTCTCCTTTAATTTAACTATCCGTTACTACTAACATCATCCCCACTAATCTGCTAGGATTCATCTAATATTAAGAAAACGAAACAAGGCAAAGCATTAGTCATTCAATACCAAAGCAAAATGCTCAACGGAGCATAAAATAGAGGAGGAGAGGAATTAAATGGATCGGCCCATTTCAGGCCAATTGTTGTGCATTGTTGTTGCGGTTATGGGCCTCGGCCCAAAATCATTTTACACAACTGATGGGGCTGACTCGATAGAGTGTTTCGTTGGGCTTTGGCCCAACATCGAATGCGGAAGAAGATGAGTTCCTCGGACTCGCACGCGGTGGTCATGCATAAAAACAAAAGAAAAAAGATTAGTATGTAATCGATAAATGTGGATAACGATAGACACAGAACATACTACATAGATCTACTTGCTGACAGATTAATACTTCAAACAAATAAAGATCAAAGTTCAAGCCGCTCTGAACTACACTACTACACTTGAATCACATACATAATGGGATAAGGACTAGCGGCGAAATATGCAAGAAACTAACAATTCAAACTACCTTAAAACATTAACACGAAACATGGAGGCAAACCATTTAAGCGGCTAACATGAGATCATACTGTTGAATACTTGATCGACAACCCATAATCTTTGGAATAAGTTTGTCCACTTAAACTAAACTCATTTTTTAAACTTATATGGAGTATTAAGAAAATCCATAAACTATTCGTGCTTCGCAGGAAAAGGCCAAGATTCGGCTAGAGCCACTATGGAACAAGATTAATTCATGCTAAAACTCAACGAATAAACCATAACTAAAAATGCTGGAACTAAAACAGGAAACTGAACTGCACAGAACATGGTTTAAACTGTATAAAAATGAATTAACCATACGCGGAAGCATATCTAGCTAAACATGACTCGAACTTAGCCTATAAACACACAACCACGCATTAAACCGTTAAAACTGAAATCCACTAAAGGAAGTGTAGCTCACATACTTAAGCAAACCAAACTCTATTATCATACTTAAACATGCTTAATCGCACAAATAAACCAGCCCAGGCTTATCTATCAAACTAAAATAGCTTACCTAACACGCTTGAATCACAGAACAATAACTAAATAACACAGGGCAGCAGAAAATACAGCAGAAATAAAAAAAGGGAATGGAGAATTACCTTCTTCGGGTGCAGCAAAGTGGGGCAGGGCTTCGATATCCGCTCGAACACTTTTAAACTCAATATCCAGAAGTAAACAAGACTGCTAAGATTAAAATTTTTTGCTTAAGGGATTTTTAGCGACAAAACGCAAGCTTTCAATTTCTGTGGAATTCAGGCTAAAGGACTCAATTTTTAGGGGGTTTTGTGCGGCTGAGAACTTAGTTCTTGGGGAATTTCATGAAAAATCTCCAGGTTCTTGGGGGTTTTCACTAATCCGAAACTCCTCCCTCTTTCCAATCTCTCCCCTTTCTTTATAGTTGTTTGAAGGAAGCGAGAGAGGGAAAAGCGTGGGGAACAAGGGTAGTGGAAATGGCAGAAGACGTGGGGGAACAGGAAGGAGTGGGGTGACAGTGGCGCGGGGACAGGCGAAAGTGGAGGGGCGGAGAGGAGCATGGATGGAGGGAGAAGGGAAATGGAGGCAACGTGGGGGAGCAGAGGAGAACAGAGAGAAAGGGGCGAGGGGTGTGCGGCTCAAGAAGAAATGGAACCCTAGTGGTTCCTTTTCTTAAACAGCGGGTCGGGTCGGGTTGGTTTGGATTAGCGGACTGGGTATTGGGTTTAAAAGAATGGGCTGAGTGGATGAAAATGTGGGCTAGGAATAAATGTGGGCCGATTTTATGAATTGACCTGAAAATAGTATGAGTTGATTGGGCTACTACATTTAAACAAAAGACCAATTAAAATTACTTAATATAAAATGTGCAATTATTAATACTCGGATAATAAATTATATGCCGTCATAATAGCAGTGCAATAATATTTGAAATTCAACAGTAAGTAAATGTTGTTATTTAATTATGCGATGATAAATGCGATGCGTGTGCGTAAGACGGTAAAAAATGCTGAAATGATAATTGTGATAATCCTAGCAATAATAATAATAGTAACAAAATGATGATGATAATAATAATAATAATAATAATAATAATAATAATAATAATAATAATAATAATAGTAATAATAATAATGGTAATAATAATAATGGTAGTAATGACGGTAGTAAAAGATAATGACAGGATAATGAAATGCCGGTATTAATAAAAGCTAATTATAGTAAAAATGCGAATAATTATTTCTTAAAAGTTGCCAAAATATTAGAAGCGAAAAATAGGTATTTTGGAGAAAAGGTGGGACAAAATTGGGTGTCAACAACTTGTCCCTCTTTGCCCGGTAATGATGAAAAGAGTTGTCGGGCAAAGACGTTGACTTAGTAGCCTATTTTGTCCCGGCTAGAGGATTATGGAGGACTAAGGGTAAAGAAAATTACGGCCGAACTCTGGTCTCTGAATCGCCTACATATCTCGGGCTGCACGAGAATCAGGCCGTGTGTAGTTCTGGGAAGACTACGACACCTATGACTGGCAACTCACGATTTGATGTGAATCTTCGCAAAAATATTGTCCCAGTGTCGAGTTATGATGACACTGAGTATTGTGATAGAACCTTGAAAATGGAGTGTGTTGGAACGCGAGCGGGATATTTGGAATTGGAGCCGAGTGTTCGAGGTAGATCATTGACCCTTGTCAGAAGTTTGCTTATCCTTCCCGACGTATTGCCCCAGTTCGCTGCCGAAGAAATAGTTCCACGTTGCGCTAAAGCTCCTGCGAAACTTTAAACTAGACAAAAATAGTCAGTAAAAATAAATATTGAAGTAAAGCGATGCAAGTGCGGTGCAATGCGGCTACGAGCATATGCAGAGGCATTTGAAAATAAATAAGCGAGGCAGGTGGGGTGCGATGCCTTATGCGGAAAGTTTCAAAGGGCGGTGCGAATTACAAAAGGCGGTGCATGGCCCATGTAACATATGAAAGGCGGTGCTCAGCCTTATGCAGAAATTTAAATGGGTGTTGCATGGCCCAAGCAATATATGAAAGCGATGCAAAGGGCGGTGCGCAGCCCATGCATCATATGAAAGGCGGTGCTCAGCCTTATGTAGAAATTTAAAAGGGCGGTGCATGGCCCAGGCAATATATGGAAGCGATGCAAAGGGCGGTGCGCAGCCCATGCATCCTATGAAAAGCGGTGCGCAACCTTATGCGAAGATTTTAAAAGGCGGTGCATGGCCCAAGCAATATATGAAAGCGATGCAAAGGGCGGTGCGCAGCCCATGCATCATATGAAAGGCGGTGCACAGCCTTATGCAGAAATTTAAAAGGGCGGTGCATGGCCCAGGCAATATATAAAAGCGATGCAAAGGGCGGTGCGCAGCCCATGCATCATATGAAAAGCGGTGCACAGCCTTATGCAGAAATTTAAAAGGGCGGTGCATGGCCCATGCAATATATAAAGGTGATGCAAAGGGCGGTGCGCAGCCCATGCATCATATGAAAGGTGGTGCACAGCCTTACGCAGAAATTTAAAAGGGCGGTGCATGGCCTTATGCAGAAATTTAAAAGGGCGGTGCATGGCCCAATCAATATATAAAGGGCGAACGAGCTTAAAATGCCCTATTAAAGGCGGACTAGCCTAAAACGTCCTATTAAAGGCGGACGGGCCTAAAGTGTCCTATTGAAGGCGGACGAGCCTAAATGTCCTATTAAAGGCGGACGGGCCTAAAGTGTCCTATTGAAGGCGGACGAGCCTAAATGTCCTATTAAAGGCGGACGGGCCTAAATGTTCTATTAAAGGCGGACGGGCCTAAATGTCCTATTAAAGGCGGACGGGCCTAAATGTCCTATTGAAGGCGGACGGGCTTAAAGTGTCCTATTGAAGGCGGACGAGCCTAAAGTGTCCTATTAAAGGCGGATGAGCCTAAATGTCCTATTAAAAGGCGGACGGGCCTAAATGCGGTGCTTTTGCGAACAATGATGATGTGCCTTTGCAGGGCATTTGAAAGTAATAATGTAATGCAGGTGCGGTTGCTTTTGCAGTGCGGGGCATTTGAAAACAGTAGTGTAGTGCGGGGCATTTAAAGCAATAGTGCATGCGCATTGTGTTTGAAAGCATTTATGCAAGGCATTTGAGAGCAATAGGAAATGTTTGTGCATCGCCACGTTTGAAAGATCATTTGCAAGACTCAGACATTAATTCGTTGCGAATCTCGTAAATTATTGATACTCGAGAGGCATAATTGTTATAAGCAAGATCAAACCGTTCGACGTGCAATCCTTGCAAGGTTGCGAACATTATATATTTTGGCTTTTGCAACTTGGAAACATGGTGATAAACAATTTCAGCCGAATTTGGAACTGTGATATATTGTGAAACAAAATGAGCGTCCTTTCTCCAAAGTCTTCCTTTTGCCTGATGACTTTATTGGCCATATACTCTTTCATGTTTCTCGATATCGCCCTTAAAATTTTGTCCCAGTTTCTGGCATAGGAGGACATTGAGTTTTACGATGACGCCCTTAAAATCTGCCCCAGTTTCTGGCATAGCGAAAGGTTGAGCTTTTACGAATGACGAAACCGAGCCTGACATAGGCTTATGCAGAACATCAAGAAGGCGGTGCTCAGCCTTTTGCGGAAATTACAAAGGGGCGGTGCACAGCCCATGCAACATATAAAAGGCGGTCAAGCCCAAAATGTCCTATTAAAGGCGGACGAGCCTAAAACGTCCTATTAAAGGCGGACAAGCCTAAAATGTCCTATTAAAGGCGGACGAGCCTAAAATGTCCTATTAAAGGCGGACTAGCCTAAATGCAGTGCTTGATTTATGATTACTAAAATTAGTGTGGAGCGAGGAGCTTTTGCGATGCTTTATTTGTATGCGGTGAGGCGAGTTTGACGCAGTGCGTAATTTGCAGCAGCAAATATTCATGATGTAATGCCGAAGATTTGGGGACCTTCTACCCTGCCAAAATTTGCATCTAAAAAAGTTCCTGCACTCAAAGAAATTTGTAAGTTTCAAATTTAATTAGTATTAAGTTGACTTTGCCCTTTGCTCTATCCGAATCTTGCAATTGCCGACTTGATACTGTGCGATATCCTTCAAAAATAGCTAAAATATGCCCCTGCGTTACTCAAAGAAGATTTGTTAGTGTAAAATAAAATGGTTGCCTTGCACTGAACACCAAAGCTTTGGCGTTGAATCTGCATTTCTTGAGGTGATGTCATTGCAACAATCTGGTGACGCTAATACATTGCTCGAGATTTCGATTCATGCTTTTGTCGAATAATGATAGGCCATTTGCAAAGCTTCCCCAGTGTTGCTTCGTGGAAAAAATGGAATTTTCCACTATATTAAGACCGTGTCCAAGAATGGACTGCCTACTTATCCCGAAGGAATCAGGTCAAAAGTAGTTCATAATACAAAGTTTTAGCAAAATTACAAGAAGGAAAGTTGATATGAGGCAACTGGATGGAGAATGCTAGTGACAGTAGATCCTTTCAATTATCTTACTCAGTTCCGCGCTTCCTTTTCAAATGTCTCGGTGCCAATTTTGATGGATCACCGGTAACAATAATTGCATTTTCAACTGGAGGGCCATCATTGTCGCACAATTTATTTTGTTGCACGCTTATCTTATCCTTTTCGATCATGTTCTGGATCTTATGCCTAAGTGCCGGGCAATTTTCCGTGTCATGACCTGGAATATTAGAGTGGTAAGCACAACTCTTGGACCAATCAAAATCTGGCGGTAGGCTTTTAGGGATCCATCCTTTCTTTGGCTTCAGGAGTCCCTTGACCTTCATTCTCTCAAATATGCTGGTTAATGACTCTTCAAGGGGAGTAAAAGTGCGGAATTTTACGTGCTCTGACTGTCGTAAGCTAGACTGTGCTTGATCGGGTTGATATTGGAAGCCTTGTTGGTGAAGAGATATATGATCACGCGAAACTTGGTAGTTCTGTCGTGATTGCAGCTGATATGTAGACCTGGCAGCTGAGTCGGTTTCTCTCTTTTTGCCTTGCAAGTTGTTGAATGTCTCAACTTGAAAAGTTGCTTGTACTGATGAAGTGTCAACAATTCTTCCTGCTCGAATGCCCGCTTCTACTTGCTTTCCAATTTGAATTAGATCAGAAAAGTCACGTAACCGCGCACATAACAACTTTTCATAATATATGCCCTTTTGCATGTGGATGAAAGTTGAAATCAACTCATTCTCGGGCAATGGAGGGCGTATCTTTGAAGCTTCCAATCTCCATCGGATGGCATATTCCTGAAAAGACTCATGTGGCATTCTTTCTATCTCCAGCATGTCATAAAGATTTGGACTAACCCCGATGTTAAATTTGAAATGTTCTACAAAGTCGCGGGCCATGTCCTCCCATGTGTACCATTTGCGAAAGTCTTGATCTGTGTACCAATCTAATGCTAACCCCGTTAGGCTCTGAATGAACAATTTCATTCGTATGGCTTCATCTTGTCCAATTCCCATTAATCTACTACAATAGTCCTTCAAATGTGTAATAGGATTTCCTCTGCCATTGAAGGTGTTGAATTTTGGCACTTTGAATCCTGGCGGCAACTCAACATTTGGGAGCATGCACAAGCTTTCATATCTTAAACTTTGGACATTTCTTGCCCGCATCTCTTCTTCGACAATTCTCCTTAAATTGTGAAGCTCTCCATCCGAGTCATCCCAATTGATTGCATTTGTTTCATTTCTCAATCTCTTGTATGGGCATACCGCTAGCTGATTTTGCTGGTTTTCTGTGAAGGGTGCTGCAAGTGCAGGCTTTTGAACATTAGGCATCAACGTGACTTGCAAAGCTTCCGGTTTAATAGAGTATCTTGGCGGTATATATGTAGGAGCTGGGTGAGGAGAAATAGTGAAGGAAATGTTTTGGGTTGAGCTGGAAGCTGAACTTGTGTTAGGAAGAAGGCTGAAGGTATTTCCCAAATTGACCAACACGTTTCTTTGTACCACATTTTTCTCGCTATCCTCATTTTGCGCTTGCACCAATCCCACACCGACGTTGAATGATTCAAATCTTTTTTCCATTGTATTTTGTCCTTAAACGCGGATTCGCAGCCAAACCAATGTTCAATGCTAGGCAACCTCTAAAGAATTAAAACTAAACAAGTAGAGAATAAGTTCAAATAATTCTCTTAGCATCCAGTAATCGCAAGTAAATTCAAGAGCGAGCATATCACAAATAAATTCAAATAAATCACTTAGCAAGTAAGCGAGCAAACAACTTATAAAGTTCATAACACAGACATTAATAACACGTCCTAAGATGCAGGGACCTCTTTTATACCAGAGGTAGGCCTAATGCCAAACATTCGAGATTATGATAGAGTGATCCAAGCCATTTATCAAGACACTTGAGTTTGGAAATAAAAGGCTAAATTTCATTAAAATAAAATAAAAGTGAGTATATTAATGAGACAATAAACCAAAATACTTAAAAGGTGACATAATGTAAAGACAAACTAAAACTCAGCCTAGATCTTTCACACTTGATCATGTCAGTGGTTGATAAATAGTCAATTCAGTTAAATAGATCTTACGCATGTTTCCAAATCCAAGATAAAGTATTAGAATATCTAGCATTAGTTGCTTACAAATGATTTTCTCATTTATTCTTGTTTATGGAGACAAGTCAATGGTCAAAATGTTTATTGATAACTAGTGACTTTCTACAGCATCTTCTCTATCATTTGTCTCTGCGAACTGCCAACACGAATTGTTTATATCTGACCAAGGCATGATACAATTATTTTGTTTGTGCTTGAAAACAAGGAATGTTTGTTTGCCCGTGCTTGATCATCTTTAATACCAAAGTCCTCTTCCGATTCTTTCTCCAATTATTTCTATTCATTAGTATGCATGGAGTGTTGATATCTTAATCCTTCAACTACTAAAATATTATGGGTATTTTATTTCACCATCAATAATATGGACTATTATAGGAAGTCAAATGAATATCTCAGACATGAAATGAAGAATTTCTGAACACATTTTTTTTGCAGCATAAAACTGAAACTTTTGAGCACAACAATTTCAAGAATCCCATGCCAATATCAATCTGAACCAATCAACACATTAAAAATTGAATCTTTTTGGGACTCATTACACCAAATAATATTTCAAACAAACCCACCCTTATCTTTAACTAAAACTTAACCAGAATAAACACCACCCCATTAAGTGTAGAAATCTGCTCTTTTAAAGAACATAGCAGGAACAACTACTTTGCTTTCATCAAATGTGGCATCTTTGTAGTAGCAATTTTCAGCAAAGAAATGACATTAGTTGGCCTAAGTGTAGTATCAAGTTCAAATTAGTAAAATTTCATCAGGTGTAGCAATCAGTTTTTTAAAGAACATAGCAGCAGCTGAATAAGCTGTTCTTAAGTATAGCAGTTGAAGCATCAAGCCTAACAAGTGTTCTCAAGTGCAGCAACTATTTAGCTTAAAACACAACAGCATTTTGGTTCAAATCAGCTCAATCGAAGCAGCAGTAGTGGGCACAAAATGCTAATGATTCGGCTCAAGATGTGGCAGCTACTAACACAATAACTCAAGTGTAATATCTGTTCATTTTCCCTCAAAATACAGCCACCTTTTAGCTCAAAAGTACAACAATATAAAGGCCAAAATCAGCAGTAGTTTGGCTCAAGACATAACAGCAAACTGGTTCACAGTTGGCCAACAATTTAATTTGAAATGCAGCAGCAAAAGGGCTTTAAGACACAGCAACAAATGGTCCAAATGTGCCAGCAATTTACCCCCTGAAGCACAAGGCCAAACACTCGTCAAGTCACAGTGGCTCAAAATGCAGTAGCAAACTAGCAATAATCAGCCCACGTATAGCAACAGTTGACAGCAAACTTCAAAATCACATACAACCTTTGTTTCAAAGTATTGGGTGCAGCAATTAAACGAGTGCTCAAAGTGCAGCAACTGCTCTCCTCGTTTAAAGCAATAGCTTGTCTAAATATACCAACTCAAATAAGGTATCTATTCTCAGGATCAATCAACTAAACATACCAGCTTTTCATTAACAAAATGAACCACAAACACAGCTCCCTAGACCCTTTAAGATGTAGCAGGTGGTCCAGTCTCAAAATGCAGCAACAAGACAGCAATTCAAGGAGATATTGGGATGTAAGCACCTCAGATCATGCAAAGAAAACAGGAAACATAAACAGCAGCAACATGCAGCAGCTATGCATACCCCAGATAGTAGCAAGTAGCAGCAGATAGCCATCTTCTGAATTTGATAAACACACAACATTTTGGCCAAATCTCAAGAGTAAAACACAGCAACAAAGGTCAATCACAACAAAACAGCAGCAACATGCAGCAGCTATGCATACAACCAACTGTGATAGATGGGCAAAACAACCAAATACACTGCCAGGTTCACCAATTTCTTGTCAAGCATCAGGACAGAAGAAATTGTAAGCCCTCAGAAGTGCAGCAATATTCCCAAGAATTCAGCAGCAGACTCAGGGATATTTTGAGATTTAACAGTCCCCAAGTCATGCAAAGAAGAAGGGGTGAAGAAGCTAGGAGTATTCTAATTCCTCTTAATAGTAAAAAGAGAGCATACAGGCAGATCTATATCCATGTCAACATTAAAACATACATATGCTAATAACAAGGAGAATATAGAGGGAGGCACATATGTAATTGTACAGCAATTCCATGAATAGGTGCTAATAGCAGGAACATGTGAGGAAGAAAATTTAAGATCACATAATAAAGAACCATCATACAGGTGAAGAAAATTAATCACATACTAATTCTACAAAGATTCGAGCCAGTCAGGTCTTTAATAGTTACTGAGGAAAGAAAAAGAATGATTCAGGTTACCTTACATTTATCATGGGATTCATTACCAACTAAACATGGAGGTTATGAGGGAGATCATTTGCTAAGTCAAACATATTCAGAGAGGTAAAGCAGATCAGTTTTAGAATCAGGTGAGTATTTGAACTAATTGACTTGGGAGATTTATAGAACTAAAATTCAGAAGGAAAAAATAATGAAGTCTTTACTGGTTTACAAAGCAAATAAAGACACCCCAATGGAGAACTGATGTGACTCTGTTATAAAGACTTCTTTTGGCCTTTTAAAATCATTTAGCTAATCCCCTGATCAACAAATGAGAACACCTCTTAGAACATTTGATTGGCAATCATAAAAGAAAACAACTACTTTGAAAAACAGGATGATATTTGTGCCTTCAAGTCTCAAACTGAGTTTAGAGAACATATTTCAACTATTTAACAAATACTATTAATAAGGAAGATCAAGCATGCACATCTACAACTCATGAATTAATAAGTTTGAAAACTGAAAACTTTGAAATTCTTTTCTGGGGAACTTGTTTAGACAAGAGATGAAGCTAAAACAAAGGATCATTAAACTTTAGCCATTCCCAATCTAGAGTCGCTTGAGCATAACTCATACTTAATGCCAAACTAGACCTCAAAAGTATCTTAAACTAAAATAAGTCCACAGACTAGACCTATATCATATTCACCCAGACTTGATAAACTTAACTTGTATTGCAACTTTAATCCAGATGCACTTAAGGGAAGCAGCTATCATAGACAGCAATGAAACAACCCATAAGATCCATTTCTATAGGCTACTACCCAAAGCTTCTACTAGAATAAATCTAAGAAACTTACTTCAACTCTACCTTAGTACTTCAACCCCACATTAGACTAACTCAACTGTCCAAAATGGCAAGAATACTGAAACTCACAAGCACTGAGAACAGCTATACCCAACCGGAACCAAGTTCATACATGCACGACCATTAGCCTAACATACATTCACACTTGTTGAGAATTCTGAAATTCAACCATCTTAGGGAATTCTAAAAGATAATACCGCAAACAACATCAGGCAACTGCAGGACTTTCCTCATGTGTAAACTAAAAATCCCAATGTAGCATATGATGCCTTAAAGTACAACAGCAAGTCCATTCAAAATGTGGTCAACAATTGTTTTATCATAAATACCAGAAATCAGATAGCAACAGGTCACAGAGAGCAAAAAAAATGTTAACAATTCAACACACAACCCTTGTTCCTCAAAAGCAACCAAAGTACAATATTCTCAAAGGCAATGAAACAATTCGCTTCATCTCAGTCAAGTTTAACTAGTCATGCTATAGAAGCTTTACACAGTTTATCACAACAATTGTTCATTAAGTTACCAGTCCCAAAATTGGCCAGAGATAACATATTCTTTAACCAGTAAAAGATCGCCTCAAATCAAATGAAAAATATACTTCATGCAGGAAAGAGTCTCTTTATATAAAAGATCTTTAATTTGCTAATAGCAAATGTCCAAGTAACATAATCACACAACTGCAATAATGAGACTCAGTCTATTTAGACAAAAGCAATGGCCACAGACATTACCCACTGATATGGTAATTCAAAGCTTGGTGCTAGATTTCAACAGTTTTAATCAACACTCTTGATAAGGAAAGATCAAATAAATATATATCTCATATTAAACACAGCTCATGGTTTGTAAGGAAGGATCTGCCTCCCTTTTTTTTTTTTTTAAATCAACATACCGGCAGCTATCTAAAAAGAAGAGAACAAACAGGACACAAGGCAGAATTTGTATGCATTTTAAAGCTGAAATATAGTCACACAAGGTTTGATATCCAAATCATTTTTAGCTTCCTTTAACAGTGATGAACATGATATTCATTTCCTTTACTTTTAACAAAACAATTTCTGTATTACAGGATAAGAAGCAATTCATTCACTTGGGCATATTCAATGGAAGCTAGAGATTGCGAGACATAGGATGATGCACACATATATAAGCTAAGGAATTCAGAAATCACAACGTAGCACCAACAAACAAAGTGAAGGCTACACCAAATACCAAGGAACAGTGTCACAGACTGATGGTAGAAACAGGGCTGATCAGGCACTAATGAAAATTATCTAGGCATGCAATTACACTAGAAACAAGTTTAAAGAAGAAGGAAAGTAATGGGATCATGTCCTAGTCAACAATCACTCAAGCAGTTTTTCACCGACAATGACAACTAACTCGAACTCAAAATATTTACTTGTCCCAATAATCCAAGGACTCGGTTCACAAAAGAAAATTTCATGTTTAAAGCCGAGCAATTATAAATTTCAGAACTTGGGGGGTGTCGAAAACCATCCTACAAAAGGAAATGATTCCCAAACTCGATATGTCATGGATAGGCTTGGATCTTTCTATCATTATCACGTTACACACGATATGCTTGTTTGGTCGTTGGGTTATAAAACCCGTCGACAATTTGGTAAGTTTCCTAATTGTGGAGTCGATACCAAGGACCAACCCACCTAAGGTTTATGCATGCATGACTTAAATAGAATTGGTGGCATAGCTCTATCTTAAGTTTTTCTAGGATTTGGCTTACTAGACTCAAGGTTCCCGAGCGGACTACTCGAGTGAGAAGGCTACGCGGTCACCGTTATTCGGACACCCCGCGCATACGCCAACTCTCCTAAAATTTGGATTCTACGAAGAAATTTGCGGGTGCGCAAAACACACCTCGCGTGTACGTGTGATAGTGTGAGTTTTTCCAAAAATGGAGGAAATATGAACGGAATGCCAGTTAAAGAAAGCAGTAACATAGAAAAATTCCACATAACAAAACAGTCACTTAAAAGCACAAAAGAAAACAATAAAAGCAACAATAAGGCAAAAATAAAGAAAACATGCAATTAATTATTAACCTAAGTTTGTGATGGTTAAGAACCTAAATATCCCCAGCGGAGTCGCCAAGTTGTTATACCCCATTTTAACCTGATTGAAGTGGAGTACAACATATTGGAGATTCCTATTATGCTTTGTTTTAAGGAGTCGCCACCTAATTAATTTAACGGTGAATTAGGACACCTAGAGGTTAACTAAGGCAAAGTTAAAACTAAACCTCTGTTAATAGTCTGTTTAACCAATGTGATTCTGAGTAAGGGTTCTATATTATCCTAAAGGGAAGGGGTTAGGCATCCTTTAGAATCCGTTTAACTACGGTTATCCGGTCAAACTTAGGTTAATTAATTAATGCTAAAGAAGGTACTTTGAATTTTAAGAAAAGGGGGGCTAGGAAAGGTTGTTAAGGTTTTAAAGAAGATATAAGAATATTACTTAAAATCAGATTTAGGGAAAATATAATAATTTGTATAAAAGAAAACTTTAAATAATTTTAACATAAGAACTTAAAACTAGGGAACTAACTATTGGTTTCTCCTTTAATTTAACTATCCGTTACTACTAACATCATCCCCACTAATCTGCTAGGATTCATCTAATATTAAGAAAACGAAACAAGGCAAAGCATTAGTCATTCAATACCAAAGCAAAATGCTCAACGGAGCATAAAATAGAGGAGGAGAGGAATTAAATGGATCGGCCCATTTCAGGCCAATTGTTGTGCATTGTTGTTGCGGTTATGGGCCTCGGCCCAAAATCATTTTACACAACTGATGGGGCTGACTCGATAGAGTGTTTCGTTGGGCTTTGGCCCAACATCGAATGCGGAAGAAGATGAGTTCCTCGGACTCGCACGCGGTGGTCATGCATAAAAACAAAAGAAAAAAGATTAGTATGTAATCGATAAATGTGGATAACGATAGACACAGAACATACTACATAGATCTACTTGCTGACAGATTAATACTTCAAACAAATAAAGATCAAAGTTCAAGCCGCTCTGAACTACACTACTACACTTGAATCACATACATAATGGGATAAGGACTAGCGGCGAAATATGCAAGAAACTAACAATTCAAACTACCTTAAAACATTAACACGAAACATGGAGGCAAACCATTTAAGCGGCTAACATGAGATCATACTGTTGAATACTTGATCGACAACCCATAATCTTTGGAATAAGTTTGTCCACTTAAACTAAACTCATTTTTTAAACTTATATGGAGTATTAAGAAAATCCATAAACTATTCGTGCTTCGCAGGAAAAGGCCAAGATTCGGCTAGAGCCACTATGGAACAAGATTAATTCATGCTAAAACTCAACGAATAAACCATAACTAAAAATGCTGGAACTAAAACAGGAAACTGAACTGCACAGAACATGGTTTAAACTGTATAAAAATGAATTAACCATACGCGGAAGCATATCTAGCTAAACATGACTCGAACTTAGCCTATAAACACACAACCACGCATTAAACCGTTAAAACTGAAATCCACTAAAGGAAGTGTAGCTCACATACTTAAGCAAACCAAACTCTATTATCATACTTAAACATGCTTAATCGCACAAATAAACCAGCCCAGGCTTATCTATCAAACTAAAATAGCTTACCTAACACGCTTGAATCACAGAACAATAACTAAATAACACAGGGCAGCAGAAAATACAGCAGAAATAAAAAAAGGGAATGGAGAATTACCTTCTTCGGGTGCAGCAAAGTGGGGCAGGGCTTCGATATCCGCTCGAACACTTTTAAACTCAATATCCAGAAGTAAACAAGACTGCTAAGATTAAAATTTTTTGCTTAAGGGATTTTTAGCGACAAAACGCAAGCTTTCAATTTCTGTGGAATTCAGGCTAAAGGACTCAATTTTTAGGGGGTTTTGTGCGGCTGAGAACTTAGTTCTTGGGGAATTTCATGAAAAATCTCCAGGTTCTTGGGGGTTTTCACTAATCCGAAACTCCTCCCTCTTTCCAATCTCTCCCCTTTCTTTATAGTTGTTTGAAGGAAGCGAGAGAGGGAAAAGCGTGGGGAACAAGGGTAGTGGAAATGGCAGAAGACGTGGGGGAACAGGAAGGAGTGGGGTGACAGTGGCGCGGGGACAGGCGAAAGTGGAGGGGCGGAGAGGAGCATGGATGGAGGGAGAAGGGAAATGGAGGCAACGTGGGGGAGCAGAGGAGAACAGAGAGAAAGGGGCGAGGGGTGTGCGGCTCAAGAAGAAATGGAACCCTAGTGGTTCCTTTTCTTAAACAGCGGGTCGGGTCGGGTTGGTTTGGATTAGCGGACTGGGTATTGGGTTTAAAAGAATGGGCTGAGTGGATGAAAATGTGGGCTAGGAATAAATGTGGGCCGATTTTATGAATTGACCTGAAAATAGTATGAGTTGATTGGGCTACTACATTTAAACAAAAGACCAATTAAAATTACTTAATATAAAATGTGCAATTATTAATACTCGGATAATAAATTATATGCCGTCATAATAGCAGTGCAATAATATTTGAAATTCAACAGTAAGTAAATGTTGTTATTTAATTATGCGATGATAAATGCGATGCGTGTGCGTAAGACGGTAAAAAATGCTGAAATGATAATTGTGATAATCCTAGCAATAATAATAATAGTAACAAAATGATGATGATAATAATAATAATAATAATAATAATAATAATAATAATAATAATAATAATAATAATAATAATAATAATAATAATAGTAATAATAATAATGGTAATAATAATAATGGTAGTAATGACGGTAGTAAAAGATAATGACAGGATAATGAAATGCCGGTATTAATAAAAGCTAATTATAGTAAAAATGCGAATAATTATTTCTTAAAAGTTGCCAAAATATTAGAAGCGAAAAATAGGTATTTTGGAGAAAAGGTGGGACAAAATTGGGTGTCAACAGATCCTATTGTCTTTTAACTCATAAGTTTTGAGATTTTCAATGAGCTCATCCATGGTCAGTGTTTGCAAGTCCTTGGCTTTACAGATAGCATTAACTTTTCTTTCCCAAGAAGCAGGCAACACACTTAGTATTTTACACACAAGCTTGTTTGTTGGAATGATTTCACCAAGGGAATGCAGTTCATTGATTATTGAGGTGAACCTAGTGTCCATATCCTGAATGGACTCACCATCTTTCATCTTGAAGAGTTCATACTCTGTGGTAAGCATGTCTATCTTGGACTGCATCACTTGCTATTTCCCTCATGAGCAGCTTGAAGAGCATCCCAGATCTCCTTTGCAGATTGGCATGACAGATACGATTGTACTCATCTGGTCTAATACCGTAAATAAGAATTTTCTTTGTTTTGTAATTCTTTTTTACAGCCTTTCCATCAGCTTCATTGTACTCCTTCCTAGTCTTTGGATCTATTTTGACACTGGCCGGATCCGTCTTCATAGGAACATGAGGACCATCTAAGATGATGTCCCACAACTCAGAGTCCTTTTGATGAGATAGTCATGCATCCTTGTCTTCCACCACCCATAATATTTTCCACTGAATCTTGGTGGTCTTGTGCTAGATTCTCTTTCTCTACGTTTGGTGCAGCAGCCATGAGAAATATCCTTTCTAGGTGTTAACCTTTTAGAAAGAACCTTCTCTGATACTAATTGTTAGAATATACGAGTCTACCAAACAGTGTAGAGAACCACGTTCTCTAACTGTTCCCTTAAGTAAAATGAAAAGTAAATAACACAAGATATTTACGTGAAAAACTCCTTGCTCAAGGGATTAAAAACCATGACCTACAGCAGTAGGATTTTCTCAACTTCACTGTAAATGAGCAACTTCAGATTACAACCTATTGAGACCTAGGAATTAAACTCTTAATCCCTTCCCCTTACAATAACTCTATTGCAAGACCTTTTACAATGACTCTATTGCAAAGAACACACCTTGACTAACTCTAGCCAAGTGAACAAACTCATAATGGTTGTAGATTTGTCCTACTATTACACTTCTTGAAAGCCGTGTAGGAATACAAGTTAAGAACAAAAGACAAAGACTCAGCAAATCTAGGACTTAAGATATCTTCAGTGGTTGGGAACTGATCCTTCTGTTTGTTGGAGCTTTGTTCTTGAGAGCACCTTGAGAGGCGGCTGCTTGCACTTGAGATATATGTGATTTTCTGATTTGTAGGTATTGGGTTAAACCTAGTAACATGGTGTTTATATATGAGAGAGCATGTGAGATGTGAAAAGGACATTTCATTGTTTGCTTTGGCCTCTAGCAAAATACATTTGTGTTGCTGCATTGCTGCCAGTCGGTACAGTGCAGCAGCTTTTACAGCTGTAGAGTTGATTGTACGATGGCAAGGGGAACTGATCACATCTGGTTCCTATCTATTCCCTCATTTGTTCCCTCTGTAAACATATCTGGTTCCTCTATGGACATAACCTGCAGCTGTGTTACTGTACTGCTGCCAGTTGGTACGGTCTCTACAACTGTTTGGTACGGTCTCAGCAACTTTACAGCTGTAGAGTTGACAAAGCAATGGCTAGGACCTGATCGCATCTAGTTCCTCATCTGGTCCCTCTAAAGACATACCTGGTTCCTTGAGTAGGTTTGTAAAATCATCAAAACACGAAGTAGCATAACTTATCAAGTAGTTTAACAGGACAACAAAGAAAGAAAGAAAAATAAATGACCATCTCCAGCAACCCAATCTAAGGCACTAGTTAAACGAAATTATCTTGTTTTACAAGGGTCAGCCAAACTCTCTTACCTCAGGTATGCAAATCCTCTTTTTGTCATCATCTGTACTAATAGATAGAACAGTACGGATGGCAGGGGAGATTACTGAAGGAGTGCTATATTTGCTAAAATATCAATTGACACATATATCAGATTCAATCTTAAGTCAGATGTGAAGAAGTAGGTTAAATGAGAAACTGAAACATCTCACTCACTTGATGAGTTTAAGCAGCACCGAAAGAACATCCGCCTCATGGAAGGCATCAACAACCTCACTCTAGCTTACATCATCAACAAAATCGCATTTTTCCACACCCCAAATACTACTACTGTTACTGAAGGACAAATCTAATGTACTAGTAAGGAAGAAAGCGCCTTGCATGCATTACTTAGCACCTCTTTATCATCATTTACATAGACAAGGTTACAAAAAGCTTTAATTGCTGGTCTCACCTGACAATCGAATTGTAATTAGTAATGTAAAGCATCCATTAAGTTCGCAATATCGTTGCATCACATAATTGCAGGCCTAGCTAAAAACTTTTCAACAGTCATTAACTGACCTTATTAAAAAGAGGTTGTATTATGCCTCCACAAAACTTTGATATAGTCAAAAAGTGTTTTCTCATCATTGAAACATTGGTAGTGTCCAACTTATTCAGCAAAGTATCCAAAGCCCCATGCCGAAAAGCATAATTACGATTTACAGGGTGGGAAGCAACTTTTCGCAGTTTCTCTACAGCCTATAGTTGGACAAAAAATATAATTTGTCTGCTAATAAACATAGTTACAGTCTATACAACACAGGGGTCTGCCAATTTTAAAACATACCTTCTCACAAACACTATATGTGTCCAGAAGGTTTAAAAGAACTTGCATCAGCTCATGCTTAATCACCAAATCAGGTTGCCTCGAGTAGCGTGATGATATAATGTGTATGAGAGTTCCAGCAGCTTCAGATTTTGAATGCAAAACAATAATGATATAGGAAGTGTGAAGCTACAAGCATAAGATAGTATATAAGTAATCAATACATCACTCTCTACCTGGAGCTCTTGTGAATCTGTTGTTCGTATAATATTTTCAAGTAGAGGAACAACATCAAAAGATTCTAAAACATCTTTTACTTCAATTACAAAATTTGTGAATAAAAATTTGCACGTAAGTGATATGCAAGTTGAATAAAATTAGCTGGAGCAGTCTTATTCATATCTTCGGAGAACAGTTGTCCTAGTTGTTTAATCCCCAACAGCTGCATATTGCTTTCAGTAGACTCAAGAAGAGAAACCATTGATTGAAGATCTAACTGTAAACCAACAATTTAGTCACCACATTCAGCCTATAGTTTGGTAACAAAATACAATCGGCCTGTTAATCAACATTGCTTCAGTCTATACAACATAAGGGGTCTAAAGCACACTAGATCAACCTCCTGACGCTTTTTTCTAAATTTTTGCTTAGGTTCAGGCAGGTATTGGAATCTTTTAGTAGCATCGCAGGTACCAGAATCACTATCCTGAGAAGCGGCAAGCTATGAACGCAAAACCATAAAGATAAAACTGTGAAGCTACAACCACAATACGCTAAAAAATGCACAAAAAAGTCACTCTCTACCTAGATCTGCAGTGAGTATTCTCTCTAGAAGTTGAACAAAATCAGAATATACATCTTCTACAATACGACTCAATTCTGTGAATAAAAAATTGCACGTAAATGATATGCAAGTTGAATAAAATAAGTAGAAAAGAAGTCGGAGTCATACTGTCAGAGTGCATTTGTTTGTATTCTTTGGTTGCTGACTGCTGCAGATTGCTAGGCAAAACACGGGCAACCATTGACGGAAGATCTAACTGTAAACCAACAAATCAGTTACCATCAAAAACCACATTCAACCTATAGTTGGAAAAAAATACAATCAGCCAATTTTAAAACTCACCATATCACTATCCAAGAGCTTTTGAAGTAATGGCGACTGCTTAGAATCATTGTCTGTGAGAACCCGAGCAGCTTCACCCTATGAACGCAAAACCATTAAGATAAATCAAGTGCGAAGCTACAACCACATACAAATATAGAATAAAGTAATCATGACGTCACTCTCTACCTGGAGCTGCAGACAACATTTTCTTTCTACGGCAAGTTGACGAACAAAACCATAAGATATATCGTCTACACAAGGAATCCATTCTGCGAATAAAAATTTTGCACATAAGTGAATATGCAAATCAAAATAAAATTAGCAGAAAAGAAGCTGGAGCAGGTTTAGTCATACTGTCTGAGAGCAATTTTTGGAATTCTTTGACCGCAAACTGCCGCAGAGAGCTACCACCACCAAAATTACTGTCGGTAATAGAATCATTGTTTGTCTGTGAACACAAAATCATAAGGATAAAGCAAGTGTGAAGCTACAACCACAATACACTAAGAGCTTGTTTGGATGGTCATTACCTATTGTATTGTTAGCTTAAATACAATAGTTTTTTTTATTGTTACTCAAATTTTATTGTATCGTACCGTATCATATCGTTAGATCAATCACTATGTAACAACGAAAGATCCCATTTTAAGTAATGATTGATTTGATGTGATCGTGTGGTTACCTTTATCCTACTTTTCTTGGAGATTTATCCTCCAAATTGATGACGTGTGACATTATGTAACAACAAAAAACGATACGATCTATCCAAATTTGTATTCATCAAAACAATACAGTACGATACAATACAACACAATGCAGTATAAGAAGATACATTATGAAAGCATGCGTAACAGCCATCCAAACAGAGTGTAAAGAAGTAATCAATACAACCCTGGCTTCTAAGAATACAAAAGACTTAACACATGGCTCCAGTATTCCAATCAAATAGCCAAATGGGCATGCACAATATACAAATAAAAACAAGAACCAAATCGAGAAAAACAACAATACATTTAAAAAAAAAAAACCACTGTCTCGCTCTGATCTACTGGCTTCCTCTTTCTGATATAAGTCTCTATGTTTTCCCGTTTAGACATTAAAAACTGCAAAAAGGATATTAATAGGTAGTAAGTACTACAGAAAGATTATAAATCTAACAGAAAAGGAAGAAAAGAAAAAGAAAGACTATTAACACTAAAACGGTTAGCAACGATGAATTATACAACTAGAATTCTTACGTGAAATCGTTTCACGAAACTCAGAGATGCAACAATTGAGTATTGCGGGAGTGTTTGAAGGCCCGGGGGAACGCATGCAGTGTTTGAATTATAGAAAATAAACATCCAATTTATGTGGCACAATTCAGATTTCGAATTCAAATTTCTAAATTTTGACCATGAATTCTTTAAGTTTTCTGGAATTAAATATATATAATTGAAAAAATCGTACAAAAAATATTATAAATTACAATAATTAACAACTTAAATTATTTAAAAGATGCATAAGAAAATCTCGGTCAAAGAAAAGCTTGGTTAATTCTCGAAATACGAAAGGTGTCACATAAATTGGACGGAGAGAGTAATAAATTAGGAAAAGGATGGTAACCTACTTAAAATTTTGGTCATTAAATTCTTCCTTGTTCAATTAGGTAAGAAGTCCTAACATTTAGAATTTTAGAATTGATTAGCATTTTTAAAATATATAATTTATTTTGGTTTTGGTTTTAGTTTTGGTTTGATTTCGTCTATATGGTTGTTTCTGATTTGGTATATGTTTTGGTTGGGTTTAGTTTACATAAATACCAAGTCACGGTGAATTACCGATAATGCAACCATTGTAGAGTCCAACTAAAAATCTAATATTAAATATTTAAATTTTTATTTTTCTATAAATTAAAATATTATCTACCCGAGAATAAACTCTTAATATTCAATATTAATTTAAAAAATTGGAGCCTCAAATTTTTGAAGAAGCCTCCCCTCGAGCCATTCCTGACCGTCAGAAGGTGTGGGGGTGTGGGGGGGAGGGGGGGGGAGGAATTGTAGTCTTTATGCATACTAAAATTGCTCAATTTAAGGTCGAGTACTTCAATTGCTGTTGTAACAGTGGCTTGGTGGATATACCCAGCCCCTAAGTTGCTTGGTGCGGCACTCTGTCGACGCGAGGTGGGTGTGGGTATGAAATTTGTACCGTATTTAATCAACCGGTGTTGATACTTTGACCAAAATCGACGGAGAAAATCGGGAAAGATATAACATTTTTATAATCAAAACAAAAGCTAGGGTAAAATTAAAAAAAAAAAATAGCTTGTATATAGAAACTTCTATGTCAGGTCTTTTCCTTTTATCTCCTTATTGGGTTCCCCACCTAATCAATATTTTCTCCTCGGAATACCTTGTAAGTTTTCTATATTCTCATAATTTAGACATATAACTCTATTTTTAGATATTTCGATTATTTCTAACCGAATCCTCGCACCCATACCCGTACCAAGATTCGTCGTACCCGTGAAGCTTACAGTTTAGACCATGAAAAATCCAGCCTCTACATCCGCACCCGTGTCCGACACCGACACCCGAGTCCGAGCAACTTAGTTCAGCCCAACCTCAACATAAATTATCGAGATAATCATATCTTTAACCTCTGGGCTCTAACTCCCTCAGGATTTGTGTGCGTTGTCTATGATATTGACATAACCAAATTACCAAATTTTAAGATCATAGATCTGGTGAATTTTTATAAGCAATCCTACGTTATGATTCTTCATTGAAACTGTCTACCACTATTTAGTAGGAAGTTGTAGGATAAGTTAGTTCTAGAGCAGTTATAACATACCGACTTTAAAAAGAAATATATTGGAGGATCCTTTGTGATGAAAATTTGGATTAGTAACTGTTTTCATTCCTTAAAGTTGTTTCAGGACAGTAGCTCCAGAAGGCTTTCTTTGCCATGTCAAATATACTAGTCGCATAAAGAGGCGACAAATAATGGGCAATTCATGTTCTGTTAATTAAAAATCCTTTTTGCACCTTCTGCTAAACTTTAGGAATAAAAGAAAAAAGAAATAGGAAGTGCCACAGAGCATGATGACTACCTAATGACTACCTTCTTCTTTAGATGTGAAACAACAGAAGGATATTACTTCAACAAATATAAAATACATCCAAGGTAATCAGGCAACTAAATGAGATGCTTCACAATCTATTGTTGACACCCAATTTTATCCCGCTTTTCTTTCAAACTAGGAGGTTAGCACGGGCCCAACACCAAAAAAGTCCAAATTAAAGCAATAGTTAATCGGTACATATAGTTTTCCGTCTATGCGAACCACAAGCTCTCGATATAGCTTCTGATTTTTGTAAAGGAAGAAACTTACAAAATAATGCAATTAGCATGTTGTTATAAGCAAGGATAGAAAGTTCAATAGTTAAAACTAAAGTTTGACCAAAACACTCATAGAGCTGCAATTAAAATAAGCTACATTCAACCCAAGAAAAGAAGATAGAGTTACATGCCATGAGATGTTGTGCAGGAAGTGTGAAGCTAAAATACTACAGAATGTTGTTTTTTCATCGATCCAACAGAGGTACACTATTAACTTAAAAGAGCAGCAAGAACATCGATAGTAACATTAGCACCTACTTGTCATCTAAGTTGCTCGGAATCTTCGAAAGTGTTGCCGTACCCGTGTCGGAACCTTCAAAAATACACTATTTTTGAAGGATCCGACACGCACCCGACGACATTTTCGAAGAGTCCGAGTAACTTTCCCCTTTTGCTGTAGAAGTTTAATCTTGAATAATATTTGCCTCTTCTCTAACAAATAAGATAAAGATAATTGGATAGATGTGCACTTGAGGCCTCAATAGGATAGCTGAGCACTACTTCATGGTTGTAGTCTTCTTTGATGTACACAGCAGTAAGTCAAGTTTCTATGGGGTACCCATGACGACAAACTATCATTGTTCTCAAGGCAGTACGACATGCCCAGTGCTACCCTTATATGTATCTCCCAATCCAAATGTTCATCTTACTTTACAGCAAGATTCAAGAATTAGAGATCTTGCCTATCATAATGGAACACGGAAAGAGCTGAGACAATTTAAATAAAGTAGTCATTGTGAATACAATGAAAAAAATTAAAAATACGTTAAGAATGTAGGAGTTTCAAACTGTAATCACACAAAAACCAAATACGTGTATTTTTATGCAAAAAAAAAAAAAAAAAAGTTATTTTTATGCTAATTCACCAAAGACCTTGATCAATTGTGTTTCTTTAGTTCCATGCAAGAGTGGTATTTCATTACACCACAGATGTGGTATCTCGAAAGTGTGGTTTTTCATAACATTGGAAGGAGAAACATCCAGCATAAACATTACATATTTAATATTGCAACAAAGGATAGTTTCTTCTTACATGGCAAGCAAAATGTTACTAACAAAAAGAGCAGAGAAAGCAACTCAGCTTACATTGCAATCAACCTAGCTCAAGTCAAATTTCAAAAACCTCATCAGACAGAGGATGGTATTAAACTATACACCTCTTCACCATTCCAAATGATATTAAAGGTAGTTGTTGGTTTTAAATCTTTCGAAATGCACAGTGGAAGGGCTCTTATAAACATAATAATTAAGCTGCTCATTTTCTAAAAAATTGAGTGAAGCAACGAAGGTTTGTCTAAATTTGGATCAAACTGTTCTGTGTGTTTAACCAACATTACTAAAGAATTACTAACTTCCAAAGAATCGACCTCTATGCAGTGATGTCACTTGATGCCATGTTCAAATGCTAGCAACTGTATTTTTTTTAAAAGGAAGAGAAAGATAGGCTGCCCAATTTATAGATCAAAGTTGGTCAGTACATAACTTGGTATTTGTTATTATTTTTGGTATATATAGATCTCACGCAAGATAGCCAATTAGGAGGTATCAGTTTACCGCTTTACAAATTTCTTCACCCTCATTTGATGACGATCTTAAAGATGCTGAAATTTGCCTTTAGCAGTTCCATAGGCTCTCATCACATTCACTTCCTTCAAGTTAAGCACCTTCCTACTGCCCTACAACCCAAAAGAATAGGGTCTAATTTTCTATATCAGTGGGAAATCTCTGCCAAATTTTTTTGCTAGAATACTTTTCAATCTGTCTCCATGATGGAAACCAATTGTAATTCCCAAACAGACACAAGAAAGGAAAGATGTATTACATAAACAATCCCTCATCTAGCTTTCATTAATCACACTGTTAGCTGTTGGAGAAAATCAAAGGCACAGAGAAGAGCAATAAACAAAATAAAAGAGAGATGAACAAATATTTTGCAGACATCGAAGACGTACCTGAAGTTCGATTCACAAGCCCAAATCAATTTGGAGAAAAGCACATGCAGCTACTTTTTGTAGTAAGAGATAGAGGATTAGAAAGAACCATAAAATCAAAGTAGCACGGAGGAAAGTGAAGAAGTGAAGTGGAAGCCAAATGTCTCCCCCCCCCCCCCCCCCCCCCCTAAAGCTCGGAAGTCATCGATAGAGTAGTGAAGCAAAGAAACAATTAGGACATGTAATAAAGAAGAATCTTCATTTGAAGCATACAAAGACTTATTAATATTGAAATTTGTTACTTTTTACAGTTATTACACGTAGACGAATAATTAACCATTTGGGGGTGGAATAAAGCTTTACATTTTCAACAACTATAACTGGATTCTTTTATATCTAACAGAATTCCGTATTTTTAAGAGGCCAACTATACATTACTCAAATTCTTTTTGTAAGAAATAAATAAAGAAGAAAAATCAAATTTACGTGTAATTTCTCCCTTAAATCCTAAAAGCAGCTGAAGTTTTAAGTAACAGGAATAATAGAGCAAATTGCATCGCAAAAATGTATTTTAAACTTTCAACTAAACTACAAATTTTGGTGATATTTAAGTAATCAAGCTACAACAAGTATTTGTTGACTTAAACGGTCGACTTATTCACAAGTGAGCTTCAGATCTACCTAATGAAGCTAGTATAAACTTTTCATAAACACTAGTTTTAGCATACGTGTGTTGCACGTGTGTATCGCGTCAATATATTTACATGTATTCACTTTTTTCTTATTTAAAATATACTTTAAAGTTTGAGTTTACAGTACGTACATGCATGTATAGTTGATCAAGTTTGACAATGAATTTGAGATAATTGTTGTTATAATTACTATTTGACATATAAAATTAATTATCTGGAAGAATTATGCGGTAAAAAGTCATTAATAGAAAACGTGCTACATGCAAGAGATTTTTGGAGAAATTAACCATAAAATGCATCATAATTAGTCTCTTAAGAATTTTCAAGTAAGCTGTAAAATTTCAATACTATTTTCTTACATTAGTATTTATGAGATAAGTTAATTTTAAAGCGGTTCAATGGTCCATAAACATTAAGGACCAAAATGTAAACGATAATAACAAACCCAAAGCACCAATTATTATTTTTATTAAATTACAATAAATTCGTGCAACAATCTAGATTTTTTATAATATTACCATAATTATGGCCTATGAGTTATCCGAAATTTCATTTAACACATTGGATGGAAATTATGTCACACTAAAAAATATAGGAAAATTAATATCTAAGATTCGCTTTTCGCTGCATTGCACAATATGCAATTTACCGAAAATACATATCTATACATAAAGTGGACCAATAAAAATAGCTTATTGAAGAATAGTATTACTCTAGAAAGATTAAAGTATGGAGATAAACAAAATAGATCGTGGAAGTGGGTGGAAGTCGCATACCTTAGCTTAATAGCTTGATGACGATTCAAGAGAATTTGTCTTGAGCAATTGATGTAAAAAAACACCGAACTTGTCCCAACTAATTATAAAATAATGATCATAATCGATCTCTTTGAATAACTGAAACTTAACAATTTCGTCTCACCTATTAGTATGAAAAAGAATCTACAATAATGAAGCTGGACAAATACAACTCATTCGAGAAAAATTAAACTATTAAAATAGAAAATAAACTTTAGAAGTAGGTTGAAGCCACATAACTTTGCCATATTTTGAATAATTTGTAACCCAATGCTTTATCAAATAAACATCAATAGCAAAAATTGGGACAATCAAACTCTATTGGTTTCACGGTAAATAATATAAAACAGATTACCTCTATAAATTGAAATTTCACTAATAACGAAAGTGTCATATTTGTTAAAACACACAACATCAAGAAAAAGGGACATGGAGATCAATATTATTAAAATATGAAGATAAAAAAAATAGATCGTGGGAAGTGGGTTGAAGTCACATACCTTAGCTTGATGGCTTGATGACGATTCAAGAGATTTTGTCTTGAGCAATTGATGTAAAAAAAAATTGAACCTGTCACAATTAATTATAAAATAATGATCATAATCGATCTCTTTGAATAATTGAAACTTAACAATTTCGTCTCACCTATTAGTATGAAAAAGATTCTGCAATAATGAAGCTCGACAAATACAACTCATTATGGAAAGATTAAAATATGAAAATAGAAAATAAACTTTAAAAGTAGGTTGAAGTCACATATCTTTCCATTTTTGAATAATTCGCAATCCAATAATAAGTTGGGACATTCAAACACTGTTAGTTTCACGATAAATAATGCTAAACATATTATCTCTATAATTTGGAATTTCACAAATAAAATACATCAACATAATAAGTTGGGACAATCAAACACTGTTGGTTTCACGGTAAATAATACAAAACAAATTATCTCTATAATTTGGAATTTCACAAATAAAGAAAGTGTCATATTTTTTTTAAAACACACAACATCAAGAAAAAAGGATATGGATCAATATTATATTATGCTTAAGGAATATATTTAAGTTAAAGGAAAATAAAAGTACCAAATTTACCTATACGGACTTAAGCAATGATTTAGTTGAAATTGTTCGTTTGGAAATTGCCCGAAAAGCTAATCATAGGTTCTTATCTCCATTGGAACAATAGGGCCGTTATACTCATTACTAAACTTGCTGAAGAGAGGAATCTGGGTTAAATTGTAATCTTTTATGCTCCATCATAGTAATCCGGTCTTCTGCATCCCATACAGACCAGTTGGGCTGAATACTTCCGTTATTCATTGTTAACAATCTGTACAAAAATAAAATTAAGTCAGATATGAAATTCTCCTCGTCCACAACATGAAAACAAAAAGATAGGGTAAAGAAAGGACACCGACCGAAAACTTGGAAAAAAATGTTATCAGTGCTATTAATGAAAGTTGTTAGAAAGTGGACTACTACCTCTATGATTACCCAAGAATCCCGTACACCCTCTTTCCTTAATCATCTCAATTCTTTCCCTGTTTTTTCAAACTAAAACCAAATTTACAACATCAACTATTCAACTTAGACATTAGTTTTAATTTATTACCCTATCTATACAATGACAATGAGTCCTAAACCTAAAAGGAACGGATGCACGCATTGTTATTTGTTTCCTTACGAATCAGTTATGTTAAATAGTTTAAATGGAAAAGGAGTTATTATACAATATTTAGTTGATTCTGAAGTGCTAAATTATTGGAAAATAATTAAATAACTATATAATTAAATTAATAATAATTTGAAAAAATAGTAAATGACAATTTTGTCTATTATTGAGTCTTTTAATGAGGGGCAAAAAGTTCAATCAATATTTCTAAGGCCCTTCGTGCTTTTAATATAGTATAGATTATAAGAAACTCTTACATACCTAAGCGAAAAACTTAAGCTTGGAGAATAACAGGTTCAAATGTTTCTTCAGATTGACTTGCAACCCGCGAACATCAATTCCTAGAGATTCAGCGAGACATGCTGCCATAGCTCTATTTACACACTTATAAAGTGTAGAACCTGCATATGGTAATGGAATTTTGACTCCAAGTGAATAACATTTTCAAAAGTCTTATGCACAATGAATTAAATAAAAGAAAGAAACATAGGTGTGATATATGAATACTCACCTAGAGTGTACTCAAATACTACTTCAACTGCCATAACAGCCCACATAGCATTCCATCCAACAACTTCACACAGAGGCCTCATGTAATAAAACACAGACACAAGGGAAAGAGCCAATCCTACTTTGAGGCAATGAACAACCTTTTTTTGGGGGAGAATTAGGTGCAAAAAATTGCCACAGACACAAGGGAAAGAGCCAATCCTACTTTGAGGCAATGAACAACCTTTTTTTGGGAGAATTAGGTGCAAAAAAATTGCCACCTAAGTGTATTGTTGAAATTTGTAGAATATGCAAAGCAAATGCTTTTGGTTTCTTTCACATATATGCCCTCAGCTTCTTCATTGCAATGTTATCTTACGACTAAGGAAAGAAAGCAAAGTTACTCTGGAAGCACTCTATCATTCAACTCCAGTTCTTGTTATTTCTTGCATTATGAAATTTGGGGTCTCTTGCATCTTGCACCAACATTTTTGAAGATTATGAGCCTCTGATGTTGGGCCCGTGCTCCAGTAATTGAAGAAAAGATAGTCACAGGCAACCGAGTAATGCACTTACCTTCAAGATAGAACAGAGGAACAGTTGAGACAGCTCTGTCATCCAAGAAGGCCAGCCTATTATGAGTATCCTCGACATCTGACACATGAAAATGTTCAAAAAATAAGTTAAACAACGTGAAAGTCACATCATCCCGAAAGAGTAATTGAAGAATGGAAAAGCAGAATACACCTACCACCAAGGTAAGAATGTAAGCCAGCCAAAGAGGTGTCATAAGTAAATTCACCAGATGCAGATGCTCCCCCCGAACTACGATAACTATGATCAGCAGCCAAGTAACAATAAAAAAACATCTCTTCATTGGTACTTTCAATAAAGAATTCTTAATTGATGGAGCAAGCAAAGAACAAAGTAGTTGTTCAAGATGGAGAACTTACTTTCTCTATAGCCCCTTTTCTTCAATCAATGCATGTACGGAATTGGTTAAAAGAATAACAAATGCCACAGAAATTTCAAGAATAGCTACAAAAAATCTGGTAATTAACTTCTCTGGGAGTCGGTAGTAATGAATTGACATCGCTACATCCCTAAAACAACACGGAACTGCACCCATCTCTAAACGTCGAGACATCTCAGATAACCCAGTCATTCCAAGTAGGCAGTAGAAAATTTCTAAACAGTACTGTAAAGTTCTCCGACAGAGGAGGGCATCCAATCTGCCAAAATAAACTTGGTCATAAAGAAAATAAACATTGATTCGAGAAAATTTACCTACCTATTCTAAAGAATAGTTAACTGTTTGGATAAAGTAAAAAAGTGCTTTTAGGCACTTGTTTTTAAAAAGCCAAAAGCTACAATTCCTAACTTATGGCTTATGCTTAAAATCCAATTAAAATAAGTCCATCCAAACGGGTTCTAAATTTTGCAGCCAATATCAAAATGTTAACCCGAGCATAGGCAAGCGTAAAAAAGAAATGCACAAATTTCTGAACAGAATTTCCTAAAAGGTCGAGACCTCAACTCCATAAAATAAACATTTTTGACTTCCCAAAAGCTCGAGGAAACAGGCTATGAAGGCAAAACAATAACCAAAATAAAATTGAAAAACAACACAATGTACTACCTCTTGATGAGCAGATCTTCTGCAACGTTCTGTCTGTCGAGCTAATCGAATCTTTTTTAACACATACCTATTAATTCAACATACCCCACAAAGAAATTCAAGAAACAAAATCAAAACTTACATCAAATTCAAATCCTTATAAGCATTCAAGTAAGAAAAAAATTACTTACTTCTTTCTTTCTTCAAGTTACTTCTTGCGATTAACTAAAATAGCAGCACCAAATGCTCCACGCCCAATTTCTTCCATGATCTCATAATGATCCTTTTTTTATTCAATTACTTACTAAAACACTCAAAAAAAAATCCAAGAAAAAATATGTAAATTTTTTAAAATCAGTCACAACATTTTCTTTATCAGTGAAAAAACTTAAGTTTTAATTTTTGCAGATCAATTCCAGAAAATAAAAAAAACTAACAACAACAACAACACTCTGAGTACCCATAAGCATAAAAGACATAAAGATGGCTTTTGGGTATTTGAGAAATCAAATGTTTGACTGAAACTTAAGTTTTAATTTTGGCAGTTCAATTCCAGGAAAAAAAAAAACAACACTCTGAGTACCCATAAGCACAAAACACATAAAGATTGATTTTTTATTCAAGAATAGGCTTTTGGGTATTTGAGAAATCAAATGTAGAAGAAAATTTTCATTAGGTGAAAGAAGAAAAGGGGTTGAATCCCTAAATAGTCAAAAGAAACGCCATCACTTATTTTTCCATTCTCTTCAGCTCCTCTTCGCCTTTTTGAAGACATAGCAACTTCAAAAATCTTCAACAGAGAAGTGAAAAGGAGAGAGAAGGACGACAGAGAGAGAAAGGGAAGAAAACATAATGGGCATGCCCAGAAGCTCCTAGATTAGAAGGCATGAATCATCAATTTGCCCTTTAAAATATCTGAAATCGCCAAAATACCCTTGTTCGTACCTTGTTCGTTCACCTCACTCCCATTCTATATAAGTAGAGATAGAGATTTAGAGGCCGTTTGGATTGGCTTATAAGTTGCTTATAAGCTGTTTTCAGTTTTTTTGAGTGTTTGACTGGTCAGTTTAAAGTTATTTTGTGCTTAACATAAGCTCAAAAAAATAATTGGGCTCATTTGACTTAGCTTATCTAAAGCAGCTTATAATCTGAAAACAGCTTATAAGCCAAAAAAAAATAAGTTAGACTACCCAACTTATTTTTTTTAGCTTATAAGTTGTTTGCAGCTTATAGGCATAAGCCCATCCAAACAGGCTCTTATTCTTTAGGACCCCTAACCCCCCGTTTGGATGGTGATTTCCCGTGGTTCATTAATGTATGGTTTTCTAGGAAATCATGTTTGTTTTCATTGTTTTTAAAATTATGTGGTATGATGTTGTAAACCCGTGGTTCATTCCATGGTTATATAACCATGAAAAGTCCCAATTTTTTAAACCGCGGATTTGGTGGTTTTTCTGTGGTTACGTATTTCATTTCTCCATTATACCCTCCACCCTCCACTCTCCACCCCACCCCCACCCTACCACTCACCCCGCACCCCCACCCCTGCCTCACGCTACCACTCACCCCCACCCACCCCTCGCCACTCATCCTAACCCCACCCCTGCCCTACCACCCACCCTCACCCCAACCACCACCCACTACCCCTCACCACCGCCCAACCCCATCCCACAACAACTCACCCCCACCCTCATCCCACACTACCCACCCCTCCACCACGCCTACCCACTACCCCTCACCACCACCCAACCCCAACCCCACAACCACTCACCCCCACCCTACTACCCACTACCCCCACTCTCATCTCACAATCACCCACCTCACACCACCCACCCCTCCCCCACCCACTACCTACTTATTTTTTAAAGTTCCTATTTTATTCTTTACCTCAGTTTTATTAATATATATAAATTATTTATAATTAAGAGTTAAGGATATTTTAGTAAACTTACAAGTTATTATACAGTACCATACATTCAAACCAAACAATACAAATGTTATTAAACCACAACAAACGATACAGTCTATCCAAACATTATATTCATTAATACAGTACAATACAATACAACACCATACTGTACCACACCATGCTGTACATTAATGAACCACGGGAAACAACCATCCAAACAGAGGGTAAGACCTTGACAACTTAAGAACGCTTATTCTTTATTTTATTACAATTAAGGATTTAAGGGCTTTTTAATGGGAAATTTAAGAAATATACAAGTTGGTCACTTACATTGCAAACGATAGCCCAAAAATTATATTACAAAAAATAGCCCAAAATATACAAACATATACAAACACTTATATCAACATATACAAACATATAAGAAGGCAGCGAGAGCGAGAAAGGTTTGGGTCATTTTTTGTAAGAATTAAAAAAATGGGTCAATTTTGATAGCATTGTTACCCCAATTAAGATACAATGCAATTTTCTCCTTTTAAAATCATTTGTTATACAATTAGGGGTCGTTTGGTTTAAGGACTCATTAGTCCCGGGATTATAATCCCGAGACTAATTTATCCCATCTATTGGAATTATTTTATACCATCTAAAAGATGGTATAAAATAATCCCAGTATAAGTGGGTTAAGAAGGTATAAGCTGAATTATGCCAGCACTAATTTTTATACCATGTTTGGTACAAGGTATAAATTTATCTCAGCACTAATTTATACCTTATACCAAACATGGTATAAAAATTAGTGCTGGCATAATCCAGCTTATACCTTAAACCAAACGACCCCTTAATATCCCCGTTATTCAACTGTGGTCATCGCTTATATATTATTATTGTTGTCATTTTAATATTATCATCATGGTCATTTCTTTTAACATTTTAATTTATTATCTTTCGCAAAAAGGCATTATTTTATTCAATCAAATGATATAATCTCTTTAATTTTATACTTTATAGATATTATCGCGTAATTCTTACCATATCATGTAATTTTTATTTTTATTATCTAAGCACTAGTGATTATATTTTAACATTAAATAAATATCTTAAGTACATATTAATATATAACTTTATTAAGGAGTGTCATTAATCTCAATTTAGGAGCTCAAAGAGATTGAAAGAAAAGGTTCGGCACTCAAGACCATATTTTCGGCCAACTAGCAGCCCAAAATTAACACAATTTAGCAGATACACGTCCAAAAGCGAGAGCTTATATTTACTTGTCCACCTTAAAAAGGAACACATCCGATTCGTCCATCTTAGAAAGGGATACATCTTCACTCGTCCACCTTAGAAAGGAACATGTCTTTACTCGTCCATCTTCAAAAGGGACATATACGACTCGTCCGTAAGGGACAAATATGACTTGCGCACCTTAAAAACGCACATATTTGTTCGTCCACCTTAATAACTTCGAGACTAATGTTACGTTTATATTGCATTTCTACTAATAAGTTTTTTTTCCAGATTTTGCAATATAAACAGTTCAAGGGGGACACGCTTAATTCAGAACATCCGAAGGATGGTATGATCTGGCCAAGGGGGCCACACTTAATTTAGAACATCCGAAGTACTTTATGATCAAGCCAAGGGGGCCACGCTTGATTGGAAATGTCCGAAGGGCGGTATGATTAGGTTATGGGGGCCACACTTAATTCAAAACATCCGAAGGACGGTATGATCCAGTCAAGGGGGCCACACTTGATTGGAAATGTTCGAAGAGCGGTAAGATCTTGCCAAGGGGACCACGTTTAATTTGAGATGTCCATAAAGAATTTGGCCCGGAAAGGAATATGAGCTACCTTTCCATAAACTTCTTTCTCGTCCTTGATTACAAAGCACCACCAATATAAAACTATCAAAAGAAATCGAACATGATTGTTGCAACTGTTCATTTCTGAATTTAAGGACGGTACCATTTGGTTATATTTACAAGGAAAGGGCTACAATTTCTAATGAAAAGGTGGCTACACTTTAAACACAAATTTGACCACTCTTTTAACCTCCAAATCAGCTATTTCTTTAAGACCAATTTGGGACCAGGCCGAAGAAGATAATCCGACCCGGTAACATTTTAAATCCCCAAAGACCAAAATCAGTCCCTAATTTCCATTTTTGGCTAAGAATCCTTTAACTAGTTTCCCTTGTCTCTCTTTTTTCTGTTTCCCAGTACAAAAAGATTCGGACTTCAAACCCCAATTCAATTCAACGAAGTTCCGGATTCAAATTCCTCGCACATAATCCTAGAAATTGGGGTTCTATATAAAGAACCCCATCTCTTAACACTTTCTACACCACAAAAACTCTGAGTTCCCTGAGGTAATTGCTTTCCCTTTGGCTTTTGTTCCTACCTTTTATATTTAATTCTGTGCTTATTAAATATGTTTTAGTTTCTTCCTTTCCTTTCCAGTACAATGTAGATTTAGTTCCTTTGTTGCTTTTTTATTATTATCTTAAGTTTAGGAAGAATACAATAACAACAACATATCCAGTATAATCCCACAAGTGAGGTCTGAGAGGGTAGTGTGTAACAGACCTTACCTCTATCTTGGGAAAGTAGAAAGGCTGTTTCCGTGAGAACAAGCAAAAACAATAGCAAGATAATAGTATAACCGAGGCTAAAGAAACAACATGTAGTTATAGAAATCCAAAAATAAGAAAGTACAAGAATAATGTGAAAAACTCCAGGAACGGAAAAGACGAGCGCCTAAATCCTCGACCTCCACACCCTCCTATCAAGGGTCATGTCCTCAGAGAGCTGAAGTTTAGGAAGAATGTGTAGTGAATTCCAGGATGGGAAGAACTTGTGATAATTTGGTGTAAAAGTATTGATCCGTTCTCTTTCTGGTTATGTTATGTTTGTTTTCAGAAGTAGTAAAACCTAACCTTGCTGGATGTAGTTAGCATTAGAATTCACTATGTATAAGCATCAACGATCCCTTGTGTTTCTGAAGTTTAGTTTATCTGGATTTTGAGTTGTAAATCAGTTCCTTTTATGTCAAATTGGGAATAATTCCCAAGTTTGAGTTTGGACTTGAGAGTTGAGTATTCTATAATGCTCTAATCCCCTGCCTTTGTTCCTTTATCAGATTAGTTCCAGTAAAAATGAATCGATCACTGTTTATGTGTGCTTGGGTTTATAATTAGTAATACAATTGATGTACTTTCCTAATCATTTGATAGTTCCAAAGCCAGAGCTACATTAAGTTGGGTTTATTCCACTAGAGCAGCCTTATTTGCAATACTGAATCCATGTTTCTCTTGAAATCTTTAAACTAATATGGTTGAATCCATTGCATGCCAGTTTTATTTTCTATTGTTAAGCATCAGTTGTATTTATGTTTGAAGATCTCTTTTTTCCAAGTGTTTAGATGACTAAATGCCAACCTTCTAAACTTTTTATTTAATTCATCTTGACTGCCTAAATATTGAAACAGTAGCTGATTTTGATTCTGTCCATGTTAAGGTTTCTGCCTAAGTAGTTTAAGTACAGTTTAGTTGTTCTTTTCTTGAAAGTTTCATATTATTTTCTTTTCAAAAACAAGTTGTGTTCAAATACAAGTCTCTTCCCAAATGCTTAGATATTCAAAAATGTCTTTCAAATACTGATTTAGGGGGACTAGACGTCCTCAGTTTTAAAAGGGGAACTTGTGGTTACATGTGTTTTCAAGTTATTAAAGCATAGTTAACTGATAGCCTTGTTTTAAGCATCTTGAATGAGAATCAGATCTTTTTCCCTTTTAGTTTTTTTTTTTTAATTTTTAGTATGGATCAGTTTCTGTTAAGCTGAAGTTAGTAATGGATTTAGTTAAAGTTTCTCTTAAGGTCCTCGTAAGCTTCTGTTGAGTCTCGATTAAAATGGGATTAGCCACAACTGGCCTCCTGTTTGTTTGTCTTTAAATTTTAACTCTGTACCGGTTTAAGTCAGTTCATGTATTCTCGTAACTTTGCACAAGTAAGCATAGGCCATTATGTTTCCAAATGAAATTGGTATTTCAAACCTTAAAGGGACTACTTGACTTAAAGTTGAGCAGCTCTTATCGAGTTCTCTTTTCTCAACTTCTCTTGTCATCTTTTAAAGTATGCTAGGGAGTTACTTTTGCTCAGATTCTCCAGTAAGGTGTTCGAACACATGTCTGAATTAAATCACATGTTTGGAGTTGCATAGTGTGTGTTAGTAGATCATTTCATCTATTTCTGGGACTGTTGAAACATGATGGATCTGTAATCTTTTCTTTATTTATTATGCATGGAACATCTGATCGGGTCCATTGGACTCTCTTCTCTCCACATATTCTATGTTGGGCTGAAAGCCCAACCAACTATTCTTTTGAGTCAACCCCATAGCATAAGCAAAAGCACACTATAAAGTATGATAGTTTAGTGTTAAAAATGCCTTTCGGAACTAGCTAGTCTTGCTCGTTTAACTTACTAGACTCAGTTATTTGAAAAAAATTAGCAAAGAGTAGAGGCTTAATGAGTGCTTTTCAGACTAGATAACATGCTGTTTAAGATTCAACAAGGTTTAGCCTTTTAACTCATATCATTAGCTCAATATGTGACGATTATAGGTTTTTGAAACCTAGATCTGAACTTAACCTTTCATAAATATATTATAAGTGATTATGGATTGAATAGGAAATCTATTCATATTCAAGGAGCTCTCATTGTGAAAATGATTTTAAGATAATCAGAAGCTATGAGATGAAGAAGCATGAAGCATTTTTTGCTGTTATAGCCATTTTCTGTTAAGTTACTAGAAGGCATTTAAAAATGTTTAAAATTTTGAAACTAGAATTACTTGTAACTTAAGAGTTCGCCAATATGCTGTACTCTATTTTGACCCGGTTAAAATAGGGTATAACACGAATTACTGTAGCTTTCATACTAAGGCTTTTGTTACCTGCCAACTAATATACTTATTGTTCCAATTTCATTATCAGGTTCAGACATCTTCAGAAGAAAGATTATCATTTATGATATAGAATCCCAATAATGCTGACATAGACGACACACAATTTTTTTTTGAGGCAGTGGAAACCTCAATAACAAACTCCAGGAGTGTCCTAAGTTGATCCAATATGGGGACACTCCTGTAGTATTGTTAATTGGGGTTTGACTGACATTCAAGAGAGGTTTGAACTGGGGAACTTCACGGTTATCAAAAACAAGACAAAGCCGCACAAAGTTTCAGGATGAGTCAATTTTAAATGATGATGACACTGTTTGGGAGAAGGAAGCTGATGGCTGTCATTTCAAAATTGTTTATTGATAGGTAATGAAGAAGAAAGTCATGCTGACAAAGATGGCATGGAGAAAGATGCAAGGAGGAGGTGAAAACATACCCTGGATGATGATCCTTTGACACAAGATGGCATTGAAATGAATGATAACTTGAACCTTGCATGTCCAGGGGATCTAATGGTGAACAACTACTTTTTAGCAGAGGATATATATGACAGTGCTCAAGGACTTGGTGACCAAATGGACATGCAGTTTACTGAAATATAAGTCAATTTTCTTACACACCAGTTGATGTTAACTTTTACCTGCTTTAAGCTTATTTATTGAAAAAAGAAAATTATATATTCACCTAAACAGCCTTGTCAGGAAAATTTATAATATATACACCTAAACAAGATTTAAATTAATGAAAAATGTGAAAAAAAATTGCCTACGTAAATCTCATGTCTAAATATGCTCATATGGATATTTGTAATTTTTTACCTGCCATCGATTTCTTTTATGCCGTTTACATGGATTCTCATGAGCATATGTTTATTTAGCAAAGGTTTTAAATTATGCTCTGCTTGTTTGAGTTCTTTATTGAGTTAACATTAGTTGCATATGCAATTGCAAAAATTGAATATCCCACCTTAATATCTGCAGATAGGGACGAGTTATGCAGATCACACACCCAAGTTTTTTTTTTTTTTTTTTTTTTGTTTTGTTTTGCCGTACCTCGACACAAATATGGCTAGTACTGTTTATCGTGCTCCTGATGCTCGTGTCTCCGACCCTTGTACCAGAAAGTTGGAGTATGTTATAACACCCCTGTTGAGCTTAGATTCAACAGTTAAAGAAATTGCCAAAGCAAACCAGAAAGACTCAATTGAAGGAAAGGTTTTAGACGCCTCTTGAGATTAAGCTCTTGTTCTTCCTTTTATATTTATTTCTGTGCTATCAGGTTGATTAAGTATCCTTATAAAAAAAAATTTAGGTTGATTAAGTATCCTTATAAAAAAAAAAATAGGTTGATTAAGTATGTTTTAGTTTCTGCTTTTCCTTTCCAGTATAATGTAGATTTAGTTTAGCATCCTTTCCTTTATTGTTTTTTTATTATCTTTGAAGTCTAGGAAGAATGTTTAATGAATTCCAGGATGGGAAGAACTTGTGATAATTTGGCGTAAAAGTATTGATCCGTTTTTTTTTCTTTCTGATTATGTTAGTTTTGTTTTGAGAAGTAGTAAAACCTAACCTAGTTGGATGTAGTTAGCGTTAGAATTCACTATGTCACGGGCCTATTTGGATTGGCTTATTTTAGATGCTTTTAAGCCAAAATAGCTTATTAGCCCTTTTGTAGTGTTTGGATAAAATAAAGAAGTGAGCACTTGTTTTTAAGACAAAATAACAAAAATAAGTCAAAAACCATTAGGAATCTGAATCCTAATCCTAATGACTCATAAGCCATAAGTTACAAGCCAATCCAAACGGGCTCGTATAAGCATGAACAATCTCTTGTGTTTCTGAAGTTATGTTAAGTTGTTAAGTTTAGTTTAGTTTATCTGGATTTTGAGTCGTAAATCAGTTCCTTCCATAATGCTCTAATCGCCTGCCTGTGTTTCTTTTTTAGATTAGAATAAGTGAAATGAATAGATCACTGTTTATGTGCGCTTGGGTTTTCTAACTATTTAGAAGAGCGAGTGGACACTTTTTCGTGGTCCACCCACCACTTTTTCGTCGTCCGTTTGTGGGCTCAAAAGAAAATAATTGTAGGCCCACATATTTTAAACAACTACTAATATTTTAAAAAAAAATTATGGGCCCACATATTTTAAACAATTACTAATATTAAAATAAAATAAAATTATGGGCCCCATATTAAACACCAACCAATAATAAAAAAAAAAGTGGAACCCACCACATCCAAACTCACGGGAAAAAAAAGTGGATCCCATATTAATAAAATCAAGCAATATTAAAAAAAAAAATGAATCCATATTAAAAAAATAAACAATGTTAAAAAAAAGTGCTTAGAAAATCAGACAATTAAATCAATAATGATGGATTCATTGCCACATGAGTATCAACCCATTAGAGGGAGCAAATGAAATTATTGTACAACAACATACTTAAAATACAAAAATGCTTAGAAAATCAAACAATTAAATCAATAATGATGGATTTATTGCCACATACGTATCAACCTATTAGTGGGAGCAAATGAAATTATTGTATAGTAACATACTTATATATATATATATATATATATATATATATATATATATATATATATATCGTTTTTCAATTTTTGAAAAAAAAATTGTGGGCTCATATAGCCGGATGAATTCATTGCCACATGCGTATCAACCCATTAGAGGGAGCAAATGGAATTATTGTACAGCAACATACTTAAAATACAAAAGTGCTTAGAAAATCAAACAATTAAATCAATAATGATGAATTTATTGCCACATGCATATCAACCCATTAGTGAGAGCAAATGAAATTATTGTACAACAACATACTTAAAATACTTTAAAAAAAAAGTGTGGTCCCCATATTAAACACCAACCAATATTAAAAAAACAAACAATGTCAAAAAAAAGAGTGCAGACTTTGTATTCGTAGCAAACACTAATATAATAAAGTTTTAGATATGAAGCACAAACTACAATGTTATATTAATTGTGTTTTGAACATAGTATCCCATATTGACAAAATCAAGCAATATAAAAAAAAAAGTGAATCCCATATTAAAAAAAACAAACAATGTCAAAAAAAAAATGCAGACTTTATATTCATAGCAAACACTAATATAATAAAGTTTTAGATACGGAGCACGAACCATAATGTTATATTAATCGTGTTTTGAACATAATGTGTGTGTGTATATATATATATATATGCATAAAAATAGTGCAAACTAATAATGTTCAAAAGGGTGGGCCCCATACTAAACAACACCAAGCAATATAAAAAAATAAAAAACTATATAAAACATGGGTTTAGACCTATGCTTCGTCGTCCGTTGTCCCTTAAAAAAAGAAAAAGGGGGGGGGGGGGGGGGGGCTATACTAAATAACACCGAGCAATAAAAAAAAAAGCAAGAAAAAAAATGGAACTCACCATCTCCAAACTCATGGGAAAAAAAAAACGGACCCCATATTATCAAAATCAAGTAATATCAAAAAAAAAAAAAAAAAAAGTGAACCCCATATTAAAAAAAATATAATGTTAAAAAAAAGTGCAGACTTTATATTCGTAGCAAACACTAATATAATAAAGTTTTAGATACGGAGCACAAATTACAATGTTATAGTAATCGTGTTTTAAACATAGTATATGTATATATATTATATGCATAAAAATAGTACAAACTAATAATGTCCAAAAAAAAAAGTGCACCCCATAAAGGGTGGACCCCATACTAAACGACATCAAGCAATATAAAAAAAAATTGGATCCCATCATCTCCAAACTCACGGTAAAAAAAAGTGGACCCCATATTAACAAAATCAAGTAATATCAAAAAATAAAATAAGTGAACCCCTTATTAAAAAAAATAATGTCAAAAAAAAAGTGCAGACTTTGCATTCGTAGTAAACACTAATATAATAAAGTTTTAGATACGGAGTACAAACTATAATGTTATATTAATCGTGTTTTGAACATAGTATATATATATATATATATATATATATATATATATATATATATATATATATATATATATATATATATATGCATAAAAATAGTGCAAATTAATAATGTCAACAAAAAAGTGCACCCCCTATTAAAAAATCAAACAATATTCATGTAATTTCCAATGTATCTCATTAAGTCAATAATGATGAATTCATTACCACGTGCGTGTCAATCCATGAAATTGCTTTTCTTCAAAAGGTTAAGTAGTCAAACCATACAATTTTTTTTTTATATTAGCCTGAGATCTAATCTAGATATTAAACTGTTGTATTTGCTATTCCGCCATGTCATTTATTTGTTATGTTTACTAAAATAAATATACTTAAAATATTTATATTTTAAAATAAGATAGAATTTAATTACTTTTTTATTTTTATTCTTACTCTAATAAATGTGAAAAGAAATTAATGTCGTAAAAAAAAATATATCAAACGCAGATCAAATAATGAAAAAGGTAAATTAGTCAATTATAATTCTAATCGACATTTTCTTAAAAAACCATGCAAAAGATAACATGACAAGTAAAATGAGCTAAACCGAGAATATTTACTAAAAATTAAAAAATAGTATTTCTTCGTTTAAATAAAAAATCAATTTCTACTTTGTTTTGTTTTAAACATGTAAAATTAATTTAATAATTTGAATTAGAATTGTCCAAATCAAAATTTGATAAAAATAATAAGTATTTTACACCTTTAAATTAATCGAATTAAAATTAAAAGTATCAACTGATGCTTAAATATTGCTATTGTTTTATCTCAAAGAGAAGAAAATAGTTTCCTTTTAAACAAGTCTTCTCTTTTAAACATTTTTAATAAATTTGCCGATTTTGTGATCATAGCAAACATTAATATAATAAAATTTTAGATACGGAGCACAAACTACAATGTTATATTAATCGTATTTTGAACATAATATATACTTTATATATCTATCTATCTATCTATCTATCTATATATATATGTATTATCACTATTCAAAAACAACTACATACACATAAATACACTATAATCTAAAGTGTTGGGCCCGTGCGCAGCACGGGCATAGGCCGTCTAGTATTATTAGAACTACAATTGATGTACTTTCCTAATCATTTGATAGTTCCAGAGCCAGAGCTTCATTAAGTTGGGTTTATTCCACTAAAGCAGCCTTATTTGTAGTACTGAATCCATGTTTCTCTTGAAATCTTTAAACTAATATGGTTGAATCCATTCCATGCCAGTTTTAATTTTCTATTGGTAAGCATCAGTTTTAAGGTTCAGTATACCTTTTTCTAAAGGCAATCTGTATTTATGTTTGAAGACCTCTTTTTTTCCAAGTGTTTAGATGACTAAATGCCAACCTTCTAAACTTTTTTATTTAATTCATGTTGACGGCGTAGATATTGAAACAGTAGCTGATTTTGATTCTGTCCATGTTAAGGTTTCTACCTAAGTAGTTTAGTTGTTTTCTTGAAAGTCTCATATCTCTTTTCAGAAACAAGTTGTGTTTAGATACAACTTGAATGAGAATCAGATCTTTTTTACCTTTAGGTTTCTCTCTTTTTTTTTTTTTTTTAAGTATGGATCAGTTTCTGTTAAGCTGAAGTCAGTAACGGATTTGGTTAAAGTTTCTCTTAAGTTCATGGTAAGCTTCTGTTGAGTCTGGATTCAAATGGGATTAGCCACAACTGGCCTCGTGTTCGTTTCTCTTTAATTATAACTGTGTACCAGTTTAAGTCAGTTCGTGTATTCTTGTAACTTTGCACAAGTAAGCATTGGTCATAATGTTTCCAAATGAAATTGGATTAAAGGGACTACTTTACTTAAAGTTGAGCAGCTCTCATCGAGTTCTGTTTTCTTCTCGTCATCTTTTAAAGTATGCTAGGGAGTTACTTTTGCCCAGATTCTCGAGTAAGGTGTTCGAACACGTCTCAATTAAATCACATGTTTGGAGTTGCATAGTGTGTGTTAGTGGATCATTTCATCTATTTCTGGGACTGTTGAAACATTATGGATCTCCAATCTTTTTATTTTTATTTTGCATGGAACATCTGATCGGGTCCATTGGACTCTCTTCTCTCCGCGTATTCTATGTGTTAAGTTAATGTTTTAATTAATTTTGAAACATTTCATCTGATAAAAGTTTTTCAAACTAAATGAATGTGAATTTGAAGATACATTCTTCATTTAGTATTTTACGTTTTAGGTTCTTGAAAGTTACATGAAAGTTGCATGTGTTTTAAGAAAAATTCATGAACCTATTTTAAATCTTATTTAATGAAAACTTTTATGTTATGTAATTTTTATCCTATAAATAGTGTTTCATTCTTTTGGAAAAGGCAAGCACTTGAAGAAAACAATTTCCCCTTAAAACTTTAGAGAGACATTGATCATAAGGTGAAATCACCAATTCAAGAATAGAAGAGCAACTTTCTTGAATGCTACTTGTTGTGGCTTAGTTGAATCCCGAAGATAGAGTTGTTATTTATTCTTCCGTTTGCTCGTGGGAGAGACTCCAACTATCTTCAAGAAACGTCTTAATGTGCCTCTAAGCCAAGCAAGTTTATTTTGGATTTCTTTTATTATTATCATCCTTGTTCTAACAATTTGAAGATAGTTGTCTCTATGGTTACTACATCAACATTGAATGGTGTTCCATCTCTGCCTAATCCTAATTTTGAAATATTCGATGGCAAAGACTTTCCTAGATGGCGTGGAAAGATGGAATTCTTTTTAAGACGATTGAAGTTGGCATATGTTCTTGAACAACCTTGTCCTAATGCTCCTAGTTCTAAGGTAGCAACTGACGAGACTACTTTGATTAAAGAACAAATTGCCAAGTGGAAAGATGATGATTATTTATGTAAGAATTATATTCTTGGAGGAATGTCCAACAAATTTTATGATCAATATTATACCAAGTGCAAATTTGCTAAGGATATTTGGGACACTCTCCAAAATATCTATTTGGCGGAAGAGGCGAGTTCAAAGAAATTTCTTGTTTCAAACTATATGGAGTTCAAAATGGTTGATGATAAGTCAATCACTGAACAAGTGCAAGAATTCCAACTTATAGCTAATAAAATTGCTATCTCTGGAATTGCTCTTGATGAAAACTTTCATGTTGGTGCTATTGTCTCGAAACTTCCTTCCGCTTGGAAAGAATACAGAAGCAAACTCTTACACAAAAAAGAAAATTTGACTCTTGAGCAATTGTTGCATCATTTGCAAATTGAACAAGAGACTCGATATCGTGACAATAATATTTTGAAGGAACCCGTCATGAAAGCTCATGTGGTTGAAGAAAAATCAACCAAGAAGGAATCTGTTAATAAGAAAATTCCGAAGGCAAAGAGAAGTACGAATTTTAAGCGTACTAGTACCAATTCTAAGTCGGTTGAATGTTACCACTGTCACAAATTTGATCACTATATGCGTGATTGTAAAATTCTTAAAGCTGAAAAGAAGAAAGAAAAGGCAAATAATCATGGAAAAGATGAATTTGTAGCAATGGTTACCGAAGCATTTGTAGCAGGAAATCAAGTGGAATGGTGGATAGACACTGGCGCAACTCGTCATATATCAGGTGATCAAAATGCTTTCAAGACCTATGAATTAGTGGGGGACGACAAAGTTTTGTATATGGGAAACTCGTCCTCTGCTAAGGTTGTGGGAAAAGGAACTGTTGAATTGAAGTTTACTTCCGGAAAGATAGTCACGCTGATGGACGTGTTGCATGTTCCTGAAATTCGGAAGAACTTGGTGTCAGGTACGCTTCTTTCGAAGCATGGGTTTAGAATGATTTTTGAGGCAGATAAATTTATACTGTCTAAAAATGGCATATTTGTTGGAAAAGGCTATGCTACAAATGGAATGTTCAAACTCAATATTGATAATGAAAATATTTCTGCTTATATTGTGGAGTCTCTAGATTTATGGCATGAACGTCTTGGTCATGTGAATTTTAGATCCATACAACTTATGGTGAAAAATGGATTAATTAAGGACTGTGGAAAATATCATACTACTAAGTGTCTTACTTGTAGTAAATGCAAGATAACAAAGAAACCTTTTAAGACGGTTGAAAGGACATCACACTTTTGGAATTAATTCACACTGATATCTGTGAGATGGATTGTTTGTCACGTCATGGTAAGAGATATTTTATCACTGTCATTGACGATTACTCAAGATATACATATATTTTTCCACTAAGAATAAAAGATGAGGCATTTGAGTCTTTCAAAACATATAAAGCAGAAGTTGAAAATAAATTGAGTTTGAAGATTAAATCAATTAGATCTGATAGAGGTGGAGAATATTTAAAATCAGATTTTATTGATTTTTGTGAAAAAGAAGGCATTGAAAAACAATTAACTACATCTTATACACCACAACAAAATGGTGTAGCGGAAAGGAAAAATAGGACTTTCATAGAAATGGTTAATTCTATGCTTTATGGATCTGGTATGCCTGGAAATTTGTGGACTGAAGCCTTATTTTTAGCCTGTCATATTTTGAATCGAATACCTTCCAAGAAACTTGAGGGATCCCCTTATGAACTTTGGAAGAACCGAAAGCCAAATATAAATTATTTTAAAGTATGGGGTTGTTTGGCTCATGTTAGATTACCAGATCAACATTTGGCTAAGGTTGACTATAGAGGAGTAGATTGTGTGTTTATTGATTATTCTCAGACCAGTAAGGCTTATAGATTCTTAAATCTTGAGACTCCAAGTCCTCACACAATTATTGAATCTTTACATGCTAACTTTTTTGAGCATATATTTCCTAAGAAAAAAGAATCTTTAGAACAAGATGCAAGTTCTTTTACATCTCCTCTTAAAAGGAAAACAGTTGAGTCCGTGGAAGAAAGCCATCTGAGGCGCAGTATAAGATCAGCCCAACCAAAGAACTTTGGACCTGATTTTCAAGTTTATTTGGTTGAAAAATATCCTGTAAGTTTCGCTGAAGCAGTATCTTCCCATAATGCTCCTTTTTGGCGTGAAGCTATTGATGATGAAATGCATTCTATCATGTCAAATAATACATGGATTTTATCAAATCTTCCTCCTGGGTGTAAACCTATTGGTTGTAGATGGATTTTTAGGAAGAAATTAAAATCTGATGGTACTATAGATAAGTACAAAGCTCGCTTGGTAGCAAAAGGTTTTACTCAAATGAAAGATATTGATTATTTTGATACCTTTGCACCTGTAACTCGGATGACATCTATTCGGCTCTTAATTGCTTTAGCAGCAATTCATAATATGATAATTCATCAAATGGATGTTAAGACCGCGTTTTTGAATGGAGATCTAGATGAAGAAGTTTACATGAAACAACCAGAGGGGTTTATCATTCCTGGTCAGGAACATAAAGTTTGTAAGCTTCGTAAATCTCTTTATGGATTAAAACAAGCTCCAAAGCAATGGCATGATAAATTTAGAAAGGCCATGATTTCTAATAGCTACTCAATCAATGGTGGCGATATATGCATATTCAGTAAATTTCAAGAAAATTCTGGAGTTATAATTTGTCTCTATGTGGATGACATGTTGATCTTTGGAACTGATATTGAAAGAGTTAAAGAAACAAAATCATTTTTTGCTTCTCAATTTGAAATGAAGGATCTTGGAGAAGCTGATGTAATTTTGGGCATTAAAATTGTGAGATCAGCTAATGGTTTGACTCTTACTCAAGCAAGTTATATTGAGAAAGTTCTGAAGAGGTTTGGTCCTTTTGATGACAAGCCTGCTCCTACACCATTTGATCCTAGCATCAAACTAGTGCGAAACTCTAGTGACATTCTTGATCAATTGACGTATTCTCAGATTGTTGGGAGTCTTATGTACGCCATGCATTGTACCAGGCCAGATATTGGTTATGCAGTAGAAACTTTGAGCAAGTTTACCAGTAACCTCGGAGTTGAACATTGGAATGCCTTAATTCGTGTTTTAAGGTATCTAAAGGGCACGATTAATAATGGCCTACATTATTCTACCTTTCCAGCAGTTATTGAAGGCTATAGTGAAGCTACTTGGAATTCTGATCCAAATGACTCTAAATCTATTACTGCTTGGATTTTCACTTTGGCCGGAGCGGCAATCTCTTGGAAATCAAAGAAGCAGACATGTATTACTCACTCAACCATGGAGTCAGAATTTATAGCTATGTCTTCTTCTGGAGAAGAAGCTGACTGGCTTCGAAGTATGCTGATAGATATTCCTATGTGGAGTAAGCCAATGCCACCTTTGACTATCTATTGTGATAATAAAGCTGCTATTTTTCGGGCTTCAAGTGATTGTTACAATGGAAAATCGAGGCAAGTTCGTCTCAAACACAATCATGTGAGAAGACTATTGGAGGATGGCATAATATCACTTCAATATGTGAAGTCCAGATTTAATCTAGCAGATCCTTTGTCTAAAGGGTTAGGCAAAGAGTTAGTAATGGAAACTCGTAAAGGGATGGGAATAAAGCCTGTTGTAAATTAATTGTACTTTACGGTAACCCTACCAATGATGTAATCTTAGGTTCAAAGGGAAAAACAAGTAAAGTTACAATTGTGTAGCACATCAATAAAATTTCCATTTCTTCAAAGAGTGAGTAAATGTGCATAGGTTGAGATTCTATTCTCTTAATAAATCTATAAGACCGATCTCGGTTGGAGTTAGTATGACGACTCTTGATAGATTTACCAATATTCCTACTGTAGAGGAGGATGAGATTATATTCTCTTAATAAGTCTATAAACCGGTATCGGTTGGAGTGTGTAGGAACCCTCTTTATAGATTTACCGACACTTTGCTGTAAAGGAGGATGAGATTAAATTCTCTTCATGAATTCATAGACTATTTGGTCGGAGTATGCAAAGTTACTCTTGATGAATTCACCGCGCTAAGTGCGAAGTGGAGGCCGCTTCAATAAGATTTTTAACAGGGAAATCTTAAAGCACTTAGTTTAAAGGATTCAGGACATATGGCCGTAAGGTGTCAAAGGATTACGATTTTCACCGGAACATAGTAATGTGCGTGAAAAATTTTCTACGTCATTTAATGATCTACTCAGTTCAAGATTAGTTCACTAAGTAGTCAATGATTTAGAATGTATTCACTAGCTAATGGTTTAAGTCCAAAAGACACCATTATTGATGCATATTACTAGATTAATGTCTCAAAAATATTTTCAAAATTTCTTGAAACAAGTGGGGGATTATTAAGTTAATGTTTTAATTAATTTCGAAACATTTCATCTGATAAAAGTTTTTCAAACTAAATGAATATGAATTTGAAGATACATTCTTCATTTAGTATTTTACGTTTTAGGTTCTTGAAAGTTACATGAAAGTTGCATGTGTTTTAAGAAAAATTCATGAACCTATTTTAAATCCTATTTAATGAAAACTTTTATGTTATGTAATTTTTATCCTATAAATAGTGTTTCATTCTTTTGGAAAAGGCAAGCACTTGAAGAAAACAATTTCTCCTTAAAACTTTAGAGAGGCATTGATCATAAGGTGAAATCACCAATTCAAGAATAGAAGAGCAACTTTCTTGAATGCTACTTGTTGTGGCTTAGTTGAATCCCGAAGATAGAGTTGTTATTTATTCTTCCGTTTGCTCGTGGGAGAGACTCCAACTATCTTCAAGAAACGTCTTAACGTGCCTCTAAGCCAAACAAGTTTATTTTGGATTTCTTTTATTATTATCATCCTTGTTCTAACACTATGTTGGGCTGAAAGCCCAACCAACCATTCTTTTGAGTCAGCCCCATAGCATAAGCAGAAGCAGACTATAGAGTATGATATTAGTGTTAAAAATCATGAAATATAAATTTTCTGCATGCTTCAATTTGATCGTCGTTGTTCATGTTTATTGCTTGTGTATTTGAACCATGCCTTTAGGAACTTGCTAGTCTTGCTCATTTACCTATTACTAGACTCAGAATATTTGAAATAAATTAGCAAGAGTAGAGGAGGCTTAATGGGTGCTTTTCGGATTAGATAACATGCTGTTTAAGATTCAAGAAGGTTTAGCCTTTTAACTCATATCTTTAGCTCAATATGTGACCATTATAGGTTTTTAAAACCTAGATCTGAACTTAAGCTTTCATAAATCAACTATAAGCCATTATGGATTGAATAAGAAATCTATTTATGTTCAAGGAGCTCTCGTTGTGAAAATGATTCGAAGATAATCAGAAGCTATAACATGAAGAAGCATGAAGCATTTTTTGTTGTTATAGCCATTTTCTGTTAAGTCATAGAAGGCATTTCAAATGTTTAAAATTTAAAACTAGAATTACTTGTAACTTAGAGTTGTTGTACTCTATTTTGACCCGGTTAAAATAGGGTATAACACGAGTTACAATAGCTGGTTACCTTTGACTCGAAAAAAAAAAGGGCCAAAGTCATAGATGGATCCCTGAACTTGTCCTGATTTTTCATTTAGACCCCCCAATTGAAACGTTGACCATTTGAACCCTCAAACATAAGATAAACTGTGCCATTTGAACACCTCGTGCCAGCTTGGTACATACGTGCAGTACACTTGCTGTGACATGGAAAAATAGACCAATAAAAATAAGCCATGTCAACAAAAAAAATTAATTTTAAGAAAAATTAATTTTAAAATCTATTTAAATAATTTAAAAAAAATCTGAAAAACCCAACCCATCCTCTCCAATATCCCACTTCACCATCGCCACTGCCGCTGCTGCCTCCGCCACCCCCACTGCCGCAGCCGCTTCAAGATCTATTTAAATAATTAAAAAAATGGTGCTGTCTTTCGTCGGAGATTTGTTTAAATAGATTTTGAAGTGAAGCAGCGACGGCGGCGGAGGCAGTGGCGGCGGCGAAATGGGCTATCGGAGAGGATGGGTTGGGTTTTTCAAATTTTTTAAATTATTTAATAGATTTTAAAATAGAGTTTTTGTTAAAATTAATTTTTAATTATTAAAAATTTTAAAAAAGGAAAAATTTGGTCTCTCACGCTCTGTTTAAAGCAGTGTATTGCACGCGTGTGCCCAGTTGTCACGAGTTGTTCAAATGACACAGTTTATCTTATATTCGAGGGTCCAGATGGTCAACGTTTCAGTTAAGGAGTCTAAATGGAAAATTAAGACAAGCTCAGGTCCATGACTTTGGCCAAAAAAAAAAAAAAAAAAACAGAGTTACAATAGCTTTCATACTAAGGCTTTTGTTACTTCCCAACTAATTTACTTATTATTCCAATTTCATACTCAGGTGCAGACATCTTCAGAGGAAGAAATGACATCTTCAGAAGAAGAGATAGAAGAAACATTATAATACCAATAATAGAGACGTAGACTACATGCGAAATTTTCTGAAGTGGAGGCCTCAACTAGCGATACTCCAAGAGTGTCGTCCTACCTTGATACAAAATGGGGATAATTACATTCAAGACAAAAATATGATATTACTTGGGACGAGAATCACTTGAAGTGTGAGTCTTTTTATCACTTCAGTTTCACATCAAGACTTATATATATGCGCAACATTATCTCTAGTGAAAAATGACCGCATCACTTTCCAATTTTATGGCGTTCATGGAGACCCAGCTCGTGGCCTAGATATGGAAAAGTAGTTGAAACCTACTGATCCATGGATTATGATGGGTGATGATAATCTATCCCTTCCTGAAGAATTTACCTACCCCTCTCCAGATCGCAAAAAAATCTTTATCAGTTGGAGGCGCTTATTCAGGAAGCTACAGATGAAATACTGTAATATGAACTTTACCCATAAGGGGGACGATAACGCAACTCCACCAAGGTTATCCAAGCCGGATAGGGTTGTTTATACTACAAAATAGTATAAGTTTGAATATTGAGAAGTGAAGTATTATCTAAATTGGAACAGAGGGAGTATTTTTTTTTTTCCAATTTTGCGCTTAGCATTAGTTATTCTAGAATTAAGAGGCACATAAATAGACGAAGATTAAAGAATTAATAAGGGATATATTAGTCAAATTATACTCCTAAGCAATTTCTTTTGTGCAAAACCTTGTCCTGACGACTAAATGGGAACGGAGGGAGAAAGTTCTTAATGTTATTCGCCAAAAGAGCAATAAACTCATTGCCTCTTTTCCATTAGCTCCCAATTTTTATGATTTTGGATTCATAAACATTTCATTTTTAATTAGCATATTATATAGTCATAAGGATAATGAGATTATAGGTGCCTGACTATCTTTTCTCCCTTCTTAATTTGAGAGATTTTAAATGTAAGCATCCAATGAGGTTAATTGGTTGTAAAGCGGTATCTTTGAGAACTATCTATAGAGGATTTCTTTAGCTAAATATATATTTCTCTCTAAAGTTAGTAAATATTCAGGAGTAAGTTATTGATTCTTTTCTTTTTAATCAAAGATCACCATTGTGGTTTATTCTCGTTCAGGCTTTGTACAGACCATAGTTTTAATTTTTCCTCTCTTTTCAAGAAAAGGGGAGACATTTATCTAGTTGTTACATATTTGTTCTCTATGTTTGTCACTTTGTTAGAGTTATTGATTTTGTTCTTATTTCCATCCTTGAGATTTTTCTGAAAGTCGTAATACGTAACATTAATTATATCACTTCTAAAGCAAAGAACTCTAGTGACAGCGAATCAGAAGTAGCTTCTGGTTTGATAGTGAAGACTGATTTAGAAGGCAATAGTCACAATCCGGGGTACAGGGAAACTTCACGGTCATCAAAAACAAGACAAAGCCGAATAGAGTTTCAGGATGAGTCAATGTTAAATGATGATGACACTGTTTGTGAGAAGGAAGCTGGTGGCTGGCGTTTCAAAATTGTATATTGAAAGATAATGAAGAAGAAAGTCATGCTGACAAAGATGGCATGGAGAAAGATGCAAGGAAGAGGTGAAAAAATACCACGGGCAATGATCCTTTGGTACAAGATGGCATTGAAATGAATGATAGCTTGAGTCTCGCGGGATCTAATGGTGAACTTCTACTTTCTAACACAGGATATATATGACAGTGCTCAAGGACTTGGTGACCGAATGGACATGCAGGTCACTGAATATTAGTCATGCCTAGAACTTCAAATGATGATTTTATGTTAAATAGTCGAGACAATCAATGTAAATGCATTTGAGCATGCTAATAAGCTAGACAGAGCATCCTCGCATGATATGGCTGATGATATCTTTTATTTTGTACCTTTTAGGATAGGGAAGAACTTCCATTAACATGGATGCTGCGCTTCCGCATCAAGCAACTCTGCTGGAATTATGAGCTATGATTTGAGCTTGATACCTGAGCATGGAACAGAAAAGAGATCAGGTCTCTGGACTATGAAATGCAGTTTTGCATTCCAGGCTCTGCAAGAAAGTATGGAGTCTAGAATGATGGTTCTAAAAAATCAGAGAAAGACCGCAGGTCAAAAGGAGTGGAGGACCAATAAGAAAAGGAAAAATGACGATGCACGAGCACGTGGTGAGAGGATAAGATCCTGTTATCCAGAAGATGAAAAAAGAATAGGTGCACTCACCTAACTTTTTCTCACTTTTTTTGGTACAAAGTGTTAGTGAATCACATAGCATTTCTGGAATATCTAACCAGTTTAAGTTGGTTATTTCATGATATATTTCCCATAGGTGGAATTGCAAAATTTACAGGAAGAGGCAGACCAAAAGTGCATTGAAGCATTAACTGGAAAGGCAAAAGAGAATTGCATCCAGAGGTGGCCCCAGCGCCAACAGCCCAAACAAGAAAACTCTCTCCTTGCACCATCAGGTGATCTCAGAGCATGGATACTCGTCGCCATTGTAAAGAACCAAAATAAAAACTTCACTGATCTGCAAAAGGGCTGCAAATCAACTGATGGCAGCAAATTGGCTGTTAATAAATTGAGGGCTGAACCAAACAATAGTGCTACGCCTGATTCCATGGCACGAATAAGAAGATTATCAGAGCCCAAAGCAATCAGCAGCAGGCCTGATACTTTCAAGGTGCTTAATTTGTATCAAAGCCCAAGGCTCCCAGTGACGAAGCGCTCTGGTGTGCCAGAGAGCAACAAAATATCTGCTATCATAGACCCTGACAAAAAGAATGCTGCTACTCTTCCTGTGCTGAATACATGAGCAAGCTACCCTTTCAATTTTCTTACAAGCCAGTTCGAGCTAATTTTTACCCGCTTTAAGCTTATTTATTGGAAAATTGTATTTTCACCTAAACAGCCCTTGTCAGGAAAACTTATAATGTATACACCTAAACAAGATTTATTAATGAAAAAAAAATCGCCTGCTTAAAGTCTCATGTCTAAATATGCTTATATGGATATTTGTGATTATTTATCTGCCAATGGATTCCTTTTATGCTGTTTAAGTTTGGAACTATCGGTAGTACTGTTTATCGTGCTCTCTATGCTCGTGTCTCCGACCCTTGTACCATAAACTTGGAGTATGTTAAAGCACCCCCGTTGAGCCCTGATATAGCATCGACAGTCAAAGAAATTGCCAAAGCTCATGCAACTGCTAATCACACCTATAGAGTAGATAACCAGAAGCCAAGTGAAGGAATCACCAAAAGGTTTTATAACGCCTCTTGAGGTTTGGAAAGAAGAACCACTCCTCTGCAGCCTCTGGAGGAGCAGAATCAGATGGTGCAAGCATGAATTGAGGATTACAGTGCCGCAAATGCTTCCTTGCCTAGTGAAGGTAACGAGCTTTCAGATCTCTTAACTTGATAGCCGTAGTTGAAAACAAGTTTCCTTTTGAATTTATGGGAACAATGTCTGTCCCACCTTTCCATACTTTGAAATAATTTAACTTTTAAATTTTCATTTTATCCTTAATGAGATGATTTAGAGCCACATAATGTCTACGTCCTTTTTTGTTCATGAATTTCAGAAGTTTTCTTTCATTCTTAGACTTAGTGCCCAGTCAAATGTCACAGAAAATGGGACGGGAGGAGCAATCATTTTCTTATAAATCCAACATGAAGTTTAGGACCAGCTACCATTTGAATCCTTAAAATTTAAGGTTACTTCAGCTTCCCAAACCAAATAGGGGGCAAAACAAGAGGACAAGTGAAATTACTACTATATATAGGGGAGAATTCCATTTTTTGTAGTCCTCACATGATGTTTTTTATCCCTTTTTACCCTTTCTTGAAATTTTTATGACTTCATAAATTATCACATATTTTAGTAAATTTTAAGGCTTTTTTTATGCCACTAAAAAAGATGATGTCATGGAAAATGTTATAGTGGCCCCACAAAGCATACTCATACATATTTGAGTTTTTTATGTGAAAATATTATTAAACTTTTTTCAATGTATCATTGTTAAATACTTTTAAAGTTTGTCAAAAATGTAACTAATAGCCCTTCCCTTTCAATCGAAAAATGAAATCTGAAGTATGGTAGTTAATTAATCAAATTTTACGTCTGAGCACTTTTAACATAAAAATATCTAATAAATTACTATATTGAAAGAGGAACTATATTATTTTTATACATATTCTAAAAATGTTTGAAAAACATTGTATTTAAAGAAATATAATTTTGATACAACAATAATACTAGACAATTGCAATTTTTATTTTTTTTACTTTTTTTACTCTTAAAATATTTTGTAAAAAAGGGATAATATTTTATATAATTTAGGAGTAAGAATTTTTTCCATGTTAAAATCAACTATTTTGTCCTAAATTATAACATATTAATTATCCGGTATTTTGCAAAATATTGTTGGTAAAAATTAAGTTATCCAATATGAGTTCAATTCAAAGAATTCAAACAAAATTAATTTAACATATGAAAAGCTCAATTTGGATTATTGGGGACTTAATCTCAAAAAATTAAATTAGAAGAGCTTTCAATTCTTGATTTTTTTCCAAAAAAAAAATCTAATATACAAACTAAGAAAAATGTTTTCCATTAACATGCATTTTTATACTTTAATATTTTACAAGTCTTTCGAAAACGTCAAACTAATATTACAAGAATAAAGAACTAAGAGTAGAATTTTTTTAAAAAATATCTACAAATTGAATATTTAATGTCAGTTTTGGGCCCGTGCTAAGCCTGACACTAGTATAAGAATATAAAAAGATAAGAAAACATGTTAAACAGACGACTGTTTGTGATTTTAGAGAGGAAATGGTGGAAGGGTAGTATATGAGTACTGTTGGGTTGCAGATTGAGAAGAACTTGCTGGCTATGTGTCTTTGCAGCAGTTCTGGGAAGTTCTCTTTGATTTGTATGTGCTGTGTAGTCTGTAGATGACTCAATTGACAACTGTGTCTTGATCCAACTTTAATTCCATCAGCACAATTGTAATCCACAATATTTGTTCGCCCTTGTCGCTCTTCAAGCTGAACTTATACCATGTCTCTTCCAGTTTACACTTTGAAGAATTTGATCTCCCAGGATGAAACCACAACTGACTGCTGGCAATGCTCCTCACAAGTGTAAGATTAGTTATCTACAAGATTTACATGTGCATTATATTATATTTATATGTATAAATGAGGAACTGAGGCGCTTACACTTACTTGGATCAGATGCGGATCCACGATTTAAACTCTATAAGTTCAATCTTAAGATTCTTAGCATTGAACTCATTATATTTTTAAAGTTATGGGTGTTATACCCCATTTTAACCGGGGTCAAAATAGTTTACAACATTCCGGTAATTCTGAGGTTAATTAAAGTAAAGGAGTCATCACCTAATTATTATGGTGAATTAAGACATCTAAAATTAATTAAAGTCATTGTCTAAAGTTCCTCCGTTTTAAAATCTACGAAATCAAAAGATTTTAGGCAAAGATTCAATTAATCTAAAGGGAAGGTATTAAGCATCCTTTAAGATTCATTAAAAATGATTAACCGACCAGACTTAAAGTTAATTAAAAAGGCTATGTGTCAAGTGTAAAATACGAATATATCATATGATAGGAAAGTAATTTATAACTATGTATTAAAAAAAACATGGTTAAATAGTGAATAAAGAAAACCAAAGTTGCTTTCTGCCGAAATTATTTTTTTTAACGTAGAAGGGGATTAGGTTCAAAATGCCCTATAGGTGTTCAAGTAAAGCTTCTTTAGAACTAAAAAAAAAGATGGAATTGGTTTATTTCTGAATTACGTTAAGGTTAAGAGATTTTTTTTTACTAGTGATTTTCCAAGTGATCAAATAGAAGACAAATACTTCAAGCTTTTTTCTTAAAACAAAAACTACCAATGACAAACAAAACATTCATAATGAACACAGAACAGGCAAGCATAATGTTCGTGTGGTAAGCAACAAAAGAGGACTGTGACAGAATGTTCTAATCTCGCCCCTCTTCATTTTCTGTTCGGATGCGAGGAACGAGTGAGGATTGTATGTTGGTCCCGAATCTAGCGGCGGCATAGTCTCAAAATGAGACTGCTCGGGCAGTGAGGGTCTTTATGAAGACTCCATTTTTTGCTCCGAAGTGTACATGTAAAAGAAGGGGAAATAAAGATTAGCTGGATAAAAAAAATATTAACATTGTAGCGGGATGAAATACACATAGCAGTGGCAAATCCCATCCTAGGTTTAACATTAACGGGCAAATCACATATGCAACGCTTTATGCACCGATTAAACTAGCAAGGGAATGCATTTAAACTTGGAATGAAAGTATGACAGAGCATTTTTCATACATAAGAAATACAAACAGTAACAGTAACCTATATATAATTTCTACAATGAGCTGAACAATTTTTTAGCACAAGAGGCAAAACCAAACCAGCAAACACGTAGTGAGTTGTGTGCACATAACAAACATCACAAACGTGATTTTTAGAGCAGAATAATCTTAGTCATGGAGTCATTTATTTTACTAAAACAGGGTCATGTACTTAAGGAAGAACAATACATACTCAACTTTTATCTAAACGAATATGAAAATCGGATTTCTAGTATTTAATAAACACATAATTTCATGGGAAACAGGCAGTAATAATACATGTTCAGATGTACATTCCAACTACAACTTAACAAACAACAAGAACAAAGAAGAAGAAGAAAAAAAAAAAGGATGACTCTTAATATCACATAAATGTATCGGTTGAATATAGAATACACCTATCACATAAATATATCAGTGTGAACACAGAATGAACCTAAGTCATGACTCCTCTAAGTAAACGTGGAACTCTTTTAAAAACAAAAGAGAAGAATCAAAATAGAGTCGGATATTACCTCTTGTGGGTGCAGCGAACTAGGATGTCAAGGCCTCGAATCTACTCTCTCGTTATGAACAGATCCGAATTTTGAGCCGAATAAGTTCGAATGAAAGTGTTGAGGGTTCTAGCGAACCAAAGTTTTCGTATTTCTTGTGGGATAAATCGAGTGAGAAATTGTAAGTAAATAGAGAGCAAGGATGTGTATGACCAGTAGAGTTATAGTGATATAGAGGCGGCTGAGTTTCTTCCTTTTTTGGACTCCAAGAGGAGTATTTATAGCAGGAAGCTAGGGCTTCCAAGAGGGAATTCAAAATTCAAACGGTCAAAAGAGCCGTTTGAATTGAGGAACAGTTAGCCAAAATTGAAGGGACAAAGCTCTGCCATAGCAGATGGAGGTGATGATGCGTGTGGAGAAAAATAGAGAGAGGCTAAGAAAGAGACGACGTATTCTCTCAAGTCAAAAGTTTTCTGAAAGAATAGTACTCTTCACGTGAAGAGGCAGGACTTTTTTGATGTTTTGACTGAGGGGTGAGAGAATTAAATAGGAAAGAGGGAGGATTTCAAAATATTTACACCAAAATGGAGAGACAACTTCCATAAAAGGCTGAGAAAGAGGTTTGGAATCTCGTGTACAATAGGAAAAAGAAATGGGGTGTGCGACTGCTTTTGATCAGATTAAAAGTTTGATGTTTGATGTAAGGTTAGATTAAGTAGGAAAGAAGAGTTGAAAATCAGGAGAGAGAATTGACAAGAAAAAAAAAGTGAGTTTAAAAAAAAGAGAGAGAGTTGAAAAAAAAATAAAAGGAAGTAGTTTGAAAAGAGAGAGAGTTGGACGGGTGAAAAAAAAAAAATAAGGGGAGAAAGTCAAGAAAAAGGAAACCATGTGGGGCCTAAGTCAAGAAAAATGAGGTGAGAAATAAATATGGGATAGATAGAATAGTAAGTGGGGTAGATAGAATTATCTAGAATTTGCCCCTCGTAAAATAATATTTTGACAAAATAAAAATTATAACAGGTCGTTTTAAAATATGAGCTTCAAAACGAGTCCAATATTGATATACTTCCGAGCAATATTTAAAAATATGGAAAAAAAAATGCGGTCAAAATGAGCCGTAATTCATACATCATTTTTAATTAATAATTTTTCCGAGTTAGACGGGGTTGGATACGTATCTTCTTTTCAAATCACGTTTGTAAAAGTAAATAACTCGTAATTTTTTGTAATTGTTAATTTTTATGAAAAATAATAATTAAACGTCAATTTTTGCAATTTTCTCATGATTTTTAATTTTTTAAGGGCATCCTTACTCCGTCTTGGACTCGAAAAATTTAAAAATTAAAATACGCGGTTTATAAGATGAAAATTGAGTGTCAACAATGAATTTCATATTTATTATTTATTACACAATTTTAATAACTTTTTACACATAAATGTATGTTACTCGTCGAAAGTTAGGTTTTCAAATGAAAACCCGCCTACGAGGCTAGATACGCCTCTGACTTGGATACACTTCACCTCTCTTTGTTATCTGCCTTTGACACAGTATCCAGTATCAAATATTATTCAAGCGGTCAGCTCGAGGTGTAACACATCAAGTCATCATTTTTTATTTTCCTCGCAGCTCGCAGTTCATTTCCTAATGTTGTATTTGTAAGAAAGTGATGCTAACATGAAAAATGTATATACCCTTCGACTGCTTGTCAGCTTATTCAACGTACTCTACAGTTTGGATTTGGAGCCCGTTTGGATTGGCTTATAATTGTTTTCAGTTTTTTTGAGTGTTTGGCTGACCAGCTTAAAGTTATTTTGTACTTAAAATAAACTCAAAAAAATAATTGGGTCCGTTTGACTTAGTTTATCTAAAGCAATTTTTAAGCTGTAAAAAACTTATAAGCTAAAAAAAAAAAAATTGGGCTTAAAATAAGCCCATCCAAACAGGCTCTTGATAGTAGGTGTTTGCAGTGATGCTCCAGAAATTTTTGCAATTCTTATTGTTCATTTACTGCATCAAAGTATTTCCACATTTGCAATTTTCTTTGACCATATGTAAGTGTGAACATCATGATTTCAACAGTTCCTGTTGAGTTGCACATCTTTTCCTTTTGGAGGACCTTCCATTATTGTAATATATTTTCCCTTAAAGCTGCTTCATTTAGGTGCCGTTTGGGCATAGTTTGAAAATCTAAATCATGTCTTTTTGGATGATTTGATATTTCATTCCATGAATTGAAACCATAAGATGAAATCGCATGTCCAAACGCTGATTTCATCTCATGATTTCAAATCGTATGGGATGAAATCCCAAATCATCCAAAAAGGCATAATTTGGGGTTTCAAACCATGGTTTTAAAAATTTTAAATATAAAACTTGATCTATAAGTTTATATTTTGTAAAGAAAAGACACATAAGTATTTTGTAAAAAAAAAAAAGAGCCATAAGTTTATATTTTGTAAAAAAATACCCATAAGTTTTTAGATATTTTTAACAATTACCTCCACCAACAATTTACCAACCTTTATTTATATCTATCATTTGGAAAGATTATATTAAAGAGTAGTTATATTACTATTCCTATTAAAATTTCTTTTTTATTGAATTAAAATTTGATCAATTGATGTTGTATTTTTTAAAAGGGTCTTCTAGTAGCGTATTAATTTTGTTATAAACTATGACTTGCTCATTTGATAAGATTGTATAAGAATTGAGAATATTTTAATAATTTTTATAAATTGTGAGATTTTTATGTTTATAAAAAAAAATACAATTTAAAAAATCTAAATTGCATGAACAAATATAATTTGCATCGGGGTGACTGAACTTTTTTCAGTACATTGTGATGACCTTCCAAGTCATCTTGCCACATAAGCACATATTTTAGACATGTGGATGCTTACATGGCAAAGATGCTAGCATTTATGGGAAGATTCTAGAGCCATGGAGAGTTTTCTTGGAGAGACTCTAGATTCTTATAAAACATTTAGGAAGACTTTCTTGAAAAGCCTTAGAATATTCTAGGCATGTAGAGAATTCTAGAGAGGGGGCATACTTGTAAATATAGAGGGACTTGTGTAACAATTATTATTTATCCATTAGCCCCTAGGTGAGTAATATAAATAGAGGGGCATACATTTGTAAAAATCATCAAGAAAAACAATTCAAGTTCTCTCTAATACAAAGCTTCCTTCTAGCAAAATTCTCTTGTCTTTCTTTATTACTATTCCCTTAGTGATCTTAAGTGTAGTAATCTAGGCTGACTTGGCATAGCAAGATCGTGAGCAAGTTGTGCAAGAACGTGAGCGAGTTGTCAAGTGCCGCACGTGCGCTTAGTTGAAGACTAAGGACGTGACAACGTGGTATCAGAGCGAAGGTTACGACTGAGGGAATGGCAAACGACGGAGAAATCAACGCTGCTAAAACCCAAGCCAATGTCATCCAGGATGCAGCTGGCAAGAAGGGCCATAACAAAAAGAGGAATGACGCCAACAAGAGCCAGGAGGTGCCGCCAGAGGTTGTGCCAAATGAAGGGCTTACATCCCAAGAACTATCTACCACTGAGGCGAGCGAGGATGACGTGGAGGTCCTGTCCGAGGACGTCTCGCTCGGTAAAGAGTGGGTTATGAAGGTTAACGTAGGGATGGACGCCATCGACATATTTGGCCAACGTTTGGGCAAGGTGGAGGGCACTCTTAGCATTCTTGAGGGGCATACTCTTGAAGAGATTGAAAGCATCCGAAATGACTTGGAAGGGCACATGCAGGCTGAGATTGAGGTAAAACAAACCATCACTGCCCTAGAGTGCAGACTCATGGAGGCGTTAAGTACTATCGATGCCATGAAGGCAAAGATAGTGGCACTCGAAGAGCATATTGATGTTAGTGTGACCAAGGCAGCCAACAATGTTGTCGTGACGAGGGAGGCTAAGATCGAGGCTCCCAAGCCACCAGTGTTCAAAGGGGTTCGTGATGCACAAGAAGTGGAGAACTTTCTTTGGCACTTGGAGAATTATTTCAGGCATGGAAAAGTGAGGGACGATGAGGCCAAGATCAACACCGCTGTGTTGTACCTAACAGAGACTGCCATGTTATGGTGGAGAAGAAAGGTCGCCGATGCTGACAGAGGTCTATGCACAATCAACACGTGGGATCAGTTCAAGCATGAGTTTAAGCGACAGTTCTTCCCAAATAATGTCTTGTATGAGGCAAGGCGCAAACTTAGAGAGTTGAAGCAGACAGGGAGCATTCGCGACTATGTCAAGGAGTTCACCACCCTTATGCTTCAAATTCCCAATCTCACTAGTGATGACTTGTTATTTCACTTCATGGACGGGTTACAGAACTGGGCTAAGCAAGAGTTGCAACGCCGACAAGTCAGTGATATAGACCAAGCCATAGTGGAGGCCGAGTCTTTGATGGATTTCAAGCATGATAAACGCGACAAAGGCAAAGGTCATGAGTCAAGGGGTGGCAATACCACATGTGGGGGAGACCGTGGTAAGAACAAGGAGTCTCAACAATACTGCTCCAGGACTCAAGATGCCAACAAGTTCGATGGCAAAAAGTCAAATGGTCGTCAGGGATATGCTGAGAAGAAGGCGCAGGTCGAGAAAAAGGGATGCTACATATGTGGAGGACCACACGGCTTCAGAAATTGCCCCGACTTGAAGAGCCTCAATGCAATGGTTCGTGATCGAAAGGAGCAGACGCAAGGAGAGAGTTCAGGCACTGCACAGTTAGGTATGATAAGCATATGTGGCGTTGTCAAGGAGCAACCCATCCAACCCAACGAGAATAGAAATCAATACGTGGATCTCACTATAAACAACAAGCTCGCTCGGGCATTGGTGGACACTGGAGCGACTCACAATTTTGTGACCGAGGCTGCAGCGAAAAGACTAGAGTTGAAGCTCGCTCCAATTAATGCCCTCGTTAAGACCGTGAATGCTAAGCCAGAAAATGCTCGTGGTGTAGCTAATGGCGTTGGTGTCAAATTGGGCGATTGGAAAGGTACGACAAATTTTACCGCCACTACTATGGACATCTTTGACATTGTTCTGGGACAAGAGTTCTTTAGGCATTGCCACGCGATGATCGACCCCTACCTCAAACGTCTCTTGGTCTTGGAGCGAGAAGGAGCTTGCATGGTGCCTACAGTGACTATACCGCATGTAAAGGGACAAACACAACTTTCAGCTATGCAGCTAATCAAAGGTCTTAAGAAAGGAGAGCCGACATTCATGGCAACCATTGCAAGTTTGGAAGAATACAAGGGTCCCCAGGACACACTGCCTTCTTGCATAGAGAAGTTGCTCGAAGAGAACAAAGATATCATGCCCGATGAGCTACCTAAGCACTTGCCTCCTAGACGTGAGGTGGATCATAAGATTGAGTTGGAACCAGGGGCTAAGCCACCGACATTTGCCCCTTATCGCATGGCACCGCCTGAGTTGGAGGAGCTTAGGAAGCAACTAAAGGAGTTACTAGATGCCGGCCACATTCGCCCATCGAAGGCACCCTTTGGTGCACCGGTGTTGTTTCAAAAGAAGAAGGATGGATCATTGCGCCTGTGTATAGACTATCGGGCACTTAATAAGGTCACAGTGAAGAACAAGTACCCGATCCCGCTCATTGCCGACTTATTTGATAGACTTGGACAAGCCAAGTAATTTACCAAGGTGGATCTTCGCAAAGGTTACTACCAGGTTCGGATTGCAGAAGGGGACGAACCAAAGACAGCCTGTGTGACAAGGTACGGAGCCTTCGAGTGGTTGGTGATGCCCTTCGGATTAACCAACGCACCCGCCACATTTTGCACTCTCATGAATGAGATCTTTCATCCCTACCTGGATCAGTTCGTGGTAGTCTACTTGGATGATATAGTCATCTACAGTAACACCTTGGGGGAGCACGTGGAACACTTACGAAAGGTTTTCCAAGTCTTGCGAGAGAACGAGCTATACATCAAGAGGGAAAAGTGCGAGTTTGCAAAATCAAAGGTGCACTTCTTGGGCCATGTTATTAGCAATGGCGAGCTACGCATGGATGAGGCTAAGGTACGGGCTATCCAAGAGTGGGAGACACCTACAAAGGTAACCGAGTTGAGATCCTTCCTTGGCCTTGTTAATTACTACCGACGTTTTATCAATGGCTATTCAGGTAAGGCAGCACCCTTGACCGAGTTGTTAAAGAAGAACAAATCATGGGGATGGACGGAGCACTGCCAAAAGGCATTTGAAGACCTCAAGGCAGCCGTGACAGAGGAGCCAGTTCTAGCGCTGCCCGACTTCAGCAAAATGTTCGAGGTGCATACAGATGCTTCTGAATTTGCCATTGGGGGTGTCCTGATGCAAGATAGGCATCCCATAGCGTTCGAGAGCCGCAAGTTGAACGATACGGAGCGGCGTTACACGGTACAAGAGAAGGAGATGACTGCCATTGTGCATTGTCTTCGCATATGGAGACATTATTTGCTGGGGTCGAAGTTCGTGGTCAAGACTGACAATGTGGCCACTAGCTACTTCCAGACACAGAAGAAGCTCACACCAAAACAGGCTAGGTGGCAAGATTTCTTGGCTGAGTTTGACTATGTGTTGGAGTATAAGCCGGGAAAGGGTAACGTTGTAGCCGATGCCTTGAGTAGAAAGGCCGAGCTTGCTGCCATTACTTCGGCAAGTTGGGATATACGAGAGGCTATAAAGGAAGGCATGCAACATGACCCCACAGCTAAGCAGCTTATGGAGTTAACCACCCAGGGGAAGACGAGGCGCTTTTGGGTGGAAGACGGTATATTGCTCACCACAGGTCGGAGAGTCTACGTGCCGAAGTTTGGAGATATTAGGCGACGTATTATGAAGGAGAGCCACGACACCTTATGGGCCGGTCACCCAGGTCAACGCCGCACTAGAGCCTTGGTTGAGTCGGTCTATTATTGGCCACGCATGCGTGAGGACATAGAGTGTTATGTCCAGACTTGTCTTGTGTGCCAACAAGACAAGGTTGAACAAAGGAAGCCCGGAGGACTTTTGGAGCCACTACCGATAGCGGAGCGTCCATGGGAGAGCGTGACTATGGACTTTATCACCTGTCTACCGAAGTCCGACGGTTATGGAACTATCATGGTGGTCGTGGATAGATTTTCGAAATATGCCACTTTCATGCCCGCTTCACCAGGATGTACAGCTAAGGAAGCCGCCAAATTATTCTTCAAGAACGTGGTCAAATATTGGGGCTTACCAAGGCATATCATCAGTGATCGTGACCCTCGCTTCACTGGGAACTTTTGGAGGGAGTTGTTCGACATACTTGGCACGGAGCTGCACTTTTCCACTAGTTTCCACCCACAAACGGATGGACAAACAGAACGGGTCAATGCTTTGTTGGAGTGCTATTTGAGGCATTATGTGAGTGCACACCAGAAGGATTGGGCAAGGCTCTTAGACCTAGCCCAGTTCTCCTATAACCTGCAGCGGAGTGAGTCCACAGGTCGGACACCATTTGAGCTAGCCACAGGCCAGCAACCACAAACTCCACATTCACTACCGGCAGCGTTCGAGGGGAAGAGTTTGGGGGCTTACCATATGGCCAAGGGGTTCGAGGAGCAGCTTGACACTGCTAAGTCCTACTTGGATAAGGCAGCAAAGAAGATGAAGAAGTTTGCTGACCGCAAGCGTCGTCCCACAGATTATAAGGTTGGGGACATGGTTTTGGTGAAGTTTAATCCAAGGCAGTTTAAGACACTACGGGACGTGCATCAGAACTTGGTACGGAAGTATGAGGGGCCGTTTAGGATCGTTGCCAAGGTGGGCAAGATCTCATATAAGTTGGAGTTACCGCCTCATCTTAAGATTCACCCCGTCTTCCATGCTAGCGTGCTCAAGTCATACCATGAAGACAAGGATGATCCCAGCCGAGGTCAGTCGAGTCGGGCGCCGATTACCATCACCGTCTCTCATGATCGGGAAATTGAGGCAATCATTGATTACCAGGCCAGGCGAAAACAAGGGCAGAAAGCCACCGCCATGTTCCTCGTCCACTGGAAGGGGCAACCACCGGAAGAGGCCACATGGGAGCGTTATGAAGACTTGTGGCAATTTAAAGACAAGATTCGAGAGTTTATGTTGCAGCAATGCGCCGCGGTCGTCGCAACATCAGGTGGGGGAGAATGTGATGACCTTCCAAGTCATCTTGCCACATAAGCACATATTTTAGACATGTGGATGCTTACATGGCAAAGATGCTAGCATTTATGGGAAGATTCTAGAGCCATGGAGAGTTTTCTTGGAGAGACTCTAGATTCTTATAAAATATTTAGGAAGACTCTCTTGAAAAGCCTTAGAATATTCTAGGCATGTAGAGAATTCTAGAGAGGGGGCATACTTGTAAATATAGAGGGACTTGTGTAACAATTATTATTTATCCATTAGCCCCTAGGTGAGTAGTATAAATAGAGGGGCATACATTTGTAAAAATCATCAAGAAAAACAATTCAAGTTCTCTCTAATACAAAGCTTCCTTCTAGCAAAATTCTCTTGTCTTTCTTAATTACTATTCCCTTAGTGATCTTAAGTGTAGTAATCTAGGCTGACTTGGCATAGCAAGATCGTGAGCAAGTTGTGCAAGAACGTGAGCGAGTTGTCAAGTGCCGCACGTGCGCTTAGTTGAAGACTAAGGACGTGACAACATGACCTTATCCTTTAAAAAAGGTGTATTTGCTATTACCATGACATATGTTAAGACCCAGAGAATTGGTAATGACTCGCAAGTCAATCAAGAATACAAGTGACTAGGTGGTTAGCAATTATCGAAAACGTTATGATTAGTGACTGAACCCTTTGTCATGAGTGGCGATCCATTTGTATATTCTTTTACTGCTGCTGACTTGACTTGTCAATTGATCAGTCAATATATATGCATATAATAATATCCGTAACTAGAGGTATTACTGTACTATTTATTTACAGCACTTGGAACCTGAATTGGATTTAGGGTATGTTTGATACGAAAGAATAATATTTTTCAGAACAGAAAATAATAAGCTAAATTATTTTTTAGCAATTGATATTTGACACAAATATCTATGTTTCGTGTCATTTTACATCCCATTCTTAAGACTTTTATCGCCTAATTTATGATGAAATCGTCGTATTTGAGCTTATGTCACTATATTTCATGTGTCTAGGTACGATGAAGACAAACGATGGGAAACCTAGCAGTTTTGGTTGATTCTGGTGATCTTATGTGCACGAGTGAACGAGAGGAGCTTGCGACACTTAGGAAAATTTCTGGAAGGATTGAGCACAAATGTGCCAGCCCCGCGTCGCGGATTCAACATGGAGTGGCACTCAGGTGTCAAACCCGCGTCGCGGGTCCATGACAGAAATGTCAATCTGCAGAATTTCTCACTCAGGTGCCATGCCCGCATCACGGGCTCAGCACAAATAAGGGGCTGAAATCACTGAAGACCCCGAGTTGGATCCACGACGCGTGGCTAACGCGGGAATGCCCAATTTTGTCCAATTTTAAGTAGGATAGGACCCTTTTATTTGGTTAACAATCCTAGACTATAAATAGATGTTTTGTTCATTTTTAACGACGAGCTGAGATTATTCCAAGACTTGTAAGCCGTCATATTACCTTCTCTCTAGATTTTATTTTATTTTCATCTTTTTAACCCTAGATTATTCATGAATTCTTGTTGTTCATTGATAATCACGAGTAGCTAAACTTCTTAATTCTAGGGCTGTGGCGAAAGACATGATAGTTGGTTTGGCGACTATTTCCATAAATTAAATTTCCATATTTTGGGTTGCTTATTTATTCTTGATCTTAATTGTTTGATTATCTGGCCAATAGTTAGACACTATCTGTGGTGCGTGAATTGGACTTGAGAAAGGGAATTCACGTACGTAATAAGAATAAATAGAGTTTGTTCGATTTAATCGTTTCGCTACTGAGGATAGAGATATACCCTTTAGCCCTACTTAGTTGAATACGGAGAATTAAATGCGTTCTTGTTACCTCTGATGACCATAGAGATATAGGCATTATAGTAACATCTACATGCTTGTAAGTAGTTCGAGAGAATATCATAAAGTTATAATTAACCCGTCAACTAGTATCCCAGGAAATAAGATAGGTAGAATCGTCCGAAGATCAACTGGATTGTTGAAAGCCACGACCATGGAACTCTCTCTCATCTGATAAATCTTATAGTCTTTGTCAAAATACTCTCAGTCACAAAAACACCCATCCCAAATTGTTTACTTTTCATTCTTAGTTTAGTTACAACAACTACCTTGATTTTCACTTCCTTGAATAGTTTTACTCGAATTTGAATTAGTTTGACAGTAGAATCTAAGTCTCTGTGGGATCGATATCTGGACTTAACAGTCTATATAACTTGTACGACCACGTATACTTGCGTGTGCGTTTGGGAGCAATAAGTTTTTGGCGTCGTTGTCGGGGACCTAGAAAAATTTACTGTTTTTCTAATTTGAGTTTGTTTTTCTATTCAAGTCATTACTTTTTTTTTTCGTTGTTCTACTTGTGTCACTTCAGGTTTCTCCGATTTATGCCAAGCACTAGAAGTTCAGGAAAACGGTTAGTTGATCTTGATCCCAAAATCGAAAGAACTTTTCACAGACAGAGAAAAATGGCTGACGAAGCAGCAAGACTTATTCTTGAATAGGCAGAAAGGGATAGAAATAGAAATAGGGATGAACAGGGTGCAAGAGCAGCTGCGAGGGCACAAGAACAACATATTATTTTGTCCGGTTATGCTAGGCCTAGTCTGGCAACTATTGCTAAGGCTATTGTTAGACCTGACATTATTGGAAATTTCGAGCTGAAAGAAGGAACAGTGGGACTGGTGCAGCATACGTGCCAGTATATAGGTAAGTCTAGTGAAGATCCGCATAAGCACTTAATGCAATTCGTGGAGTTGAGCGAGAATTTTCAATATAGAGATGTTCCCGATGATTATGTGAAGTTGTCCTTATTTCCGTTCTCAGTGATCGGTGAGGCGAGGGAATGGTTGACGAATCTGCCGTAGGGTCTATTACTTCTTGGGAGGTATTATCGAATAAGTTTATCGATAGGTTTTTCTCACCCAAGAAGACAAAGGAGCTGCGAGGAAGAATTGCCAATTTCACTCAGAGAGATTCTGAATCTCTTCCACACGCTTGGGAAAGGTATAAGGGCTATTTGCGAGATTTCCCACATCACATGTAGCCAAAGGAGATCATTGAAAACTATTTTGTAAAAGGTCTTAACCATGAATCAAGGTCTTATTGAATGCTTCAGCTCAAGGGCAGATCTTAAACAAAACATATGAAGAGATGGAAGCTCTCTTGAGATGATGTTCGAAAGTCATCACGAGTATCACAAAACTAGCCGGGGGTTACCACAGAAAGCTGCTGGGGTTCTTCAATTTGATGATGTTGCAGCTATTCGGGCTGATATAGGTACTCTTACTAACGTGATGTTGAGGGTGTTTCCTCAAGCTCAACAGATTCAACCAGTTCAACATATTCAGCAGGCAGCATGTGTAAGTTGTGAACAAAAGGCGTCGGACAGAGTTTGAGATTGTTTCACTTACTGAGGAGTGCAGTTCTAGAGCGAGGAGTAAAATTCCTCCAAAGTTAAAAGATCTGGGCAGCTTCACGATTTCGATTACTATTGGAAACATTGAAGTTGGGCTAGCATTGTGTGATTTGGGTGCTAGTATTAATATGATGCCCACTTCTGTTTTTCGAACGTTGGGCTTGGGTGAACCTAGGCCAACGACTATTACGTTGCAGATGGCTGATCGATCTCTTGCTTATCCTGATGGTATTATTGAGGATGTTTTTATGAGGGTAGGCCCATTTATTCTGCCGGTTGATTTTGTGAAACTTGATTATGAGGCAGATAAAAGTGTTCCTCTCATCATGGGGAGAGGATTCTTGGCTACTGTTGATGCTGTAATCCGAGTGAAAGATGGGAAGATGTCTATTACAGTTGATGGACAAGAGGAGACTTTTGATATGTTTAAAGTTACTAAGCTTCTAGCCTATTATGAGGAGTTGAAGACAATTTCCATGGTGGAGCCCGAGCTTACTAATGCAGAGTTAGATCACTTTCTAGCCTCGCGAGATCCTTTGGAGACAGCTTTGGTGTATGGGGAAGACTTGATGATTGATGCAGAAGTCGAGGAGTGTCTTAGCATCCTTGACACTTCATGTGCTTATCTACGAGCAAACACACCATTTGAGGAGCTAGACAGGCCAGAGTCTTGGAAGAAGCTGAAGCCATCTATTAAGAGGCTCCAGTTCTTGAGTTGAAGCCATTACCCCCTCATCTTTGCTATGCTTTCTTGGGTAGTGTAGACACATTGCCTGTAATCCTGTCTGCTTATTTGACTGATGTACAGGTTGAACGTGTATTACGAGTGCTAAGAGATTGAATCCGAGCCCTTGGGTGGTCGATAACTGATATTTGAGGTATTAGTAGTTCATTTTGCATGCACAAAATATTATTGGAAGAGGACAGAAAGCCTAGTATTGAGTGCCAGAGATGACTGAACCTGATTATGAAAGAGGTGGTGAAGAAAGAGGTAATCAAGTGGCTTAACAGCTGCATTATTTACCCTATCTTTGACAGCAAATGGGTAAGTCTTGTACAATGTGTTCTGAAGAAAGGGGGCATGACTGTTGTAGAAAACGAGATATGTATTGACTATCGTAAGCTGAACAACGCCACCAGAAAAGATCATTTTCCTTTGCCCTTCATGGATTAGATGCTCGATAGATTGGTTGGGTACGATTATTATTGCTCTCTGGATGGCTATTCGGGTTACAACCAGATTATGATTGCACCTAAGGATCAAGAGAAGACCACATTCACATGTCCATATGGTACATTTGCATTCCGGAGGATGCCTTTCGGTTTGTGCAATGCTCCAGGTACTTTCCAGCGTATATGATGGCTATTTTCACTGATATGGTGGAAGACTATGTGGAGGTATTTATGGATGACTTCTCTGTTTTTGGGGATTCTTTTGATGACTGCTTGAACCATCTTGATGCCGTGTTAGCTCGTTGTGAAGAAACGAACTTGGTATAACTGGAAAAAATGCCATTTCATGGTTCGCGAAGGCATTGTTCTTGGGCACAAGGTGTTGAACAAGGGCATAGAAGTTGACAAGGCGAAAATTGAAGCAATTGAAAAATTGCCACCACCCGTTTCAGTTCGAGGGGTGCGCAGTTTTCTTGGGCATGCAGGCTTCTATCGATGGTTCATCAAAGACTTCTCTAAAGTCTCTAATTCAATGTGCAAGCTTTTAGAGAAAGATGTGAAGTATGTGTTTACTGAAGCCTGTCTGACGACTTTTGATGAATTGAAAAAAAAGTTAGTGTCTGCTCTTATTATCATCGCACCTGATTGGTCTCTGCCGTTTATTTTGATATGTGATGCAAGTGATTTTGCTGTGGGAGCTGTCCTTGGTCAGAAAAGGGACAAGATTTTTCATCCTATTTACTATGGCAGCAAGACACTTGATGCAGCCCAGATGAACTATACAGTCACAAAGAAGGAGTTATTGGCGGTTGTTACGCCTTTGACAAATTCCGATCATATCCTGTGGGCGCAAAGGTAATAGTCTATAGTGATCACACTGCAGTTCGATACTTGTTTACGAAGAAAGATGCAAAGCCAAGGCTTATTTTTTAGGTGTTGCTGCTGCAAGAGTTTGACATCGAGATTCTTGACCGAAAGGGCACAGAAAATCAAGTAGCAGATCACTTATCGAGATTGAAAGATCGAGAACATGTAGATGAAGCAGTGGTGATTAAGGGAAATTTTCCTGATGAACAACTCTTTGCTCTTCAATCAGCTGACGTGCCATAGTATTCAGACATGGTGAACTTTATAATAAGTGAGATTTACCGCCCTGGTGCTAATCACAAGAACTTTATAATAAGTGAGAAGCGGATTTTGCATGATAGTCGTTTCTATGTATGGGATGAGCCCTATCTCTATAGAGTTGGCACAGATCAGCTGATTAGAAGGTGTATTCCAGCAGAAGAGGTCCCCGCAATTCTTGAGAAGTGTCACACGTCACTCTATGGTGGTCATCACGGGGGTGACAAAACAGCTGCGAAGGTACTTCAGTCCGGGTTCTATTAGCCTACTTTGTTTAAAGATGCTTATGAATTTGTGAGAGCCTACGATAACTGCCAGAGAACCAGAAATATCTCCAAGCGTCATGAAATGCCTTTGAAGGGCATCTTAGAGATCGAACTATTTGATGTGTGGGGTATAGACTTCATGCGACCCTTCATACCGTGAAAAGGGAACAAGTACATATTAGTTGCAGTTGACTACGTCTCATGTGGGTGGAAGCCATTACACTTCCCACTAACGACGCTAGTGTGGTGGCGAGATTTCTAAAGAAGAATATTTTTAAAAGGTTTGGGACCCCGAAGGACATCATCAGCAATCAAGGTATGCACTTTTGTAATCGGTTGTTTGATAAATTGTTGCTCAAGTTTGGGGTAAAACACAAGGTGGTAACCGCATATCATCCTCATACGAGCGGTCAAGTGGAAGTATCAAATCGAGAGATTAAGAGAATTCTGGAGAAGACCGTGAGTGTGAGTAGGAAATATTGGTCGCTGAAACTTGATGATGCTCTGTGGGCGTACAGAACAGCCTATAAGACTCCCATCGGCATATCTCCCTAAAAGCCGGTTTTCGGTAAGGCATGTCATCTACCGGTTGAGCTTGAGCATAGAGCATACTAGGCGATAAATAAGCTTAATCTGGATTTGGAACAGGCTGGTGAAAAGAGGTTGTTGCAATTGCACGAGTTGGATGAGTTTCGATATCATGCATATGAGAACGCTAAGATATACAAGGAGCGGACAAAGAGACTTCATGACAAGCGCATCCAACCTCGTGAATTCGAGCCCAGGCAGTTAGTGTTGCTGTATAATTCGCGGATGAAGATTTTTGGCAGAAAATTGAAGAGTAAGTGGTCTGGACCTTTTGAGGTCGTTCGTGTCACAGCACATGGAGCAGATGAGTTAAAGCCGTTGAATTCGGATGAGTCGTTCTTGGTGAATGGACAACGGGTAAACCACTAATTTGGAGAGGTCATTGAGCATGAAAGGACCTCGGTGGAATTAGAAGAGGCTTGAGGAAAGCCTGTGTCGTGCCGCGACGTTAAATCAAGCGCTTCTCGGGAGTGCTATGACCTCAACTAAGGCAACCCAATGTTTTTGTACATATAGGTCACGTTTGTTCATGTTGCAGGACTAGGGAAGGAGGAAAACGACAAAAAATCGCTAAAAAGGGCAAAAAAAATTATTCCAGATTTGTAATATGAGTTGGAACGGCGACGCGGGGTCAATACCTGCACAAAAATTTCCTGTAGTTGATTTTTTCTCGTTGCTCACACGACGCATGGTCAATACGTGATCACGAATTTCCTGCAGCTAATTTTTACGTGTTGCGTCCGCTACGCGGGTGTAACGCCTGCATGAAAGAAAATGGAATGTTCTGCGTTGGACCCGTGACGCGGGGCCAGCGCGGATGAAGCCCAATTCTGAATTTTTTTTAAGTTTAAATCACCCCCGCGCCCTTCACTTCCATAATCCCCGTTCCTCTCCCAAATATCCCAAACAAAACTCGAAAACCCCTCCCCAAATCCCTTTCCCTCACAATCAAAGTTCACAACACTTCATCCATCCCTCATTAATCCAACAAGGTAAGTACTTTCTCTTTTATTACATGAATTTCCATCCCTCTTCCTCCCTTTTGTGCTTGATGATTGAGGTGTGGAACTTGGGTTAATGGGTTTGGGCGAAATTGGGGTGGGGATTGGTATTAGTTGTTTGTAATTGATGTCTAGGGCTAGAAGATGACTCTTATTGTAGAAGAGAGGGTTTAAATCCACCATTGTTGCTTAAAAAATCAAAGGGATGATTCTATGCCCGCAAGGTGTTCGTAAAAATGCTCGAATGAATTTTTATGAGGAATTGTGAAGTCTTGAGTAGCAATATGACATAAAATAGTTGTACGAACCCTTGGGCATCAATTGTACTTCACTAATTGTGAATTGGGTTGAGAAAAATCATGATCCACCAACCCATAGTCCTAAAACATGAACTAGTTAGATTTCTTGATTTTTTTCTCTAGTATAGCTTAGTTAACTTTTTTGATTTTTTTTTAGTATATCTTGAAGTAAGTGTGGGGTCGTTCCACGACTCCTTGGTCGTTGAAATTGGACTTATTGTTTAGTCTTGTTTGTTTTGCAGGCAAAATGGCTAACACTAGGGGTAAAGGGAAGTCGACTACCACCTCCACCTCTTAGGGCACAAAAAGGGCTAGAGCTAAACCCTCAAAGACAAAGAAATCAGTGAAATCCACTTCGAGGGGTAAGCACCCCCGTGCACCTATTCCTCGTCCCCAACCTGGGAGACCTCAACCAGATCTTCTTTCGCATACTGAGGATTGGTATTCTCAATTCAAACCCACACAGGGGTACATGCACGAGCGGGCCATAAACCCATCCACTCGTGGAGATGCGGTGGGTAAAAGTCTTTAACTCACCAGGGCCGTGCAACATTAATTTGGCATTGGAATTCTATGCTAACATCCGGTTCCATCGTGACGATACATGGCCAAAGAGTGTTTACTTGAGGAGAGAGGGGGTACCAATCTCGGCGACCACATTGTGTGCACATTATCCCCCTGAGCCATTGGAGGAGTTCATCAGACGGCCTGATAACAAGGCCATTCGAAAGACATTATGTGGCCCAGATTCGAGAGCTTCATGGGCCCGTTATGCAGGCAAGTATAGGCACCACAAATTCTTAAGGATGAGCAATTTTTTCCAAGAAGCCAGAGTGTGGTGCTGTTGGAGCACTATTCTGAAATGCAAAAAGAGAGAGTGTGCATTGTTTTCTTCTTAATGACGGGGCAGCCCGTCAACATAGGGCATTTGATGATGCAAGAAATGAAAAAGGTCTGTGAGACTTTACCTCCGAGGCTGAGTTTTGGAAATACCCTCACGTCATACATACTTCACCTCGATGAGAACTTGTCTAGGCCACATGACGGGGTCGTAGGAGCGCCAGAGGAGGTACTTGACATTTCGAATGTCAAAGCACCTGAGCTCAACAGGAAACAACAGCTGACCTCAGCCGAGAAGAGAGCGGGGTAGTCCACTTTGTTTGCCCAACTATACAAGATGGAAATTTGCGCGGGAAAAAAATTTGATATGGATTTCTCTAGTGCATTTGCTGAGGTCCCTCACACTCCGTACTCTCGGGCTCTTGCGGGTGAGGAGTCCAGACTGCCGGCTGATGAGGATGTGAATTCGTTAGACTTGATGGAGGCCGACCTCGCCGCTGGTGAAGAAGTGAAGCCGCATATTGCAGAGGAAGGGAATGAAGAAGATGCTGAGATGGAAGCCGAGCCTGAGGATGGCGAGGCTGATGATTTTGACCAGGATGATTAGGCCCTAGTGGTCCCCAAGGAGTATCTCTCACCTTACTTATGTTTTTATCTTTTCATATGCATTGAGGGCAGTGCATGAAAGTAAGTGCGGGGTGGGAGTACGTCTCGAGATAGAGGATACTTATGCCTTAGGATTTTTTTTTCTTTTTTTTTTCGGATCTAACTTTAGTTTAGTCTTTCTTTTTAGTTTAGGATTACTTGAAAAGAAAAAAAGATTTTGTTTTTTGATTAGACCCTCAGTAGTAGCATGAGTCATACGTTAGGATTTTTATTCTCTTTTTGTTTTTACTTCTTATTCATAGAAAGGGCTTTTCTTGATGATAGGTGGATGACAACCTGCTTGAGGGAAAATTAGTCCTTAGGATAGGGGTATTCAAATGCTAGGTGTGCGGGTTAGGTGAAGTATTGGCATATGAGCGATCTAATTTTTTTTTGTGAAAGCATGCCGTGAATTTGTATCATTTCTCTTAAAAGCACCTGCAAATTGTTTTGTGTTTGACTCGTTATGACCCACTTGGCATTGTTGATTCTTGTTATTATTTGATTCGAAGGACAACCGGATCCCTCTTATGTTGATTGTGTGCCATGTGTGTGTAAGGTTTTGCACTTGTATCCATGTTTGGTATTGACTTCTAGAACTTGCCTTGTGTGTTCGCGAAGCGAAATGAAGTTCGATTAAGCCTAGAAAATGATAGAGGCGTTTCTTTGATTAGTCACTAAAAATCCAAAAATGTTTATCCTACCAACTTGTAAATAGCACCCTAGTTAACCCTTTTGATCCTTCAGCCTTTTCTTTGATAGCAGTTAATTAGCCTTCACCCCTTCGTTCTATAAAGCTCGATTTTTGATCCAAATACTCTATGAGCACTTTAATCATTTGCATATATAATGGGAGTTGGGATGTGAGTGAAAAGGGGGAAGTGGTTGTTAATTGTAATCTAAGAAGACTAATGGAGCACCGTATGAAAAGAACCAATGCACTTGTTAGTTGGGAATGAAAAAAAAAAGAGAAGAAAAGACAGAAATCTGAAAGAAAAGAAAATGTAGCGAAAAAGTTTCCCTTCTAACTCGTGTCACTTTTAAAAGAGTGGTGCTTAAACAAAGAAAAATAGGCGAATTGGGAGAAATTTAAAGGTTGGTTGGTGTTGAATAAGGGCTAATGAAGAAATGGTGCAAAAATGATAGAAGTATATGTATTAAAGTGCTTAGGGAGGATAGTCACTGTTATCCAAATAATTCCTACCCGTCCCTTAGCCTACATTACAACTCTTGAAGTCCTACTTAATTCTAGGTTCGTCTTACTTGCATTACTGGATTGGTTACACTACGGGCAAGCCTATGGTAAGTCGTACTTTGCATGTGATATTCTTTGTGAGAGTGAGCGTAATTATTGATGTTATGTCCAATGATTTGAACATATGTGATTCTTGAGAGATATGGACTACTTTCTTTTGATGAGGGCACATAATTAGTAATAGAGTGGTGAAGTGATTGATTTATTGGTCATAATAATGTTTACATATTTTAAAGTGGTGTCGTTGGGTCAATTGTTTTTAAAAGTGACATGTTTTTCAGGAAAATGGTCATTGTTGTTAAAAATGAGGTTTCAAATCTTTGGCATGGCTTTCGTAACTTGGCTCATTTTTTTGGTTTTGAAATCTTTCTTTTGAGATAGCCATACTAGCTGAATCCCTTTGCAGACCTGTTTGAATGAGTTAAATGAGAAATGCAGCCTGGTGTTGGTTCATGGTTGCTTGAGAGCGAGCAAAGTCTAAGTGGGAGGTGGTGATATTTGGCACAAATATCTATGTTTCATGTCATTTTACTTCCCATTCTTAAGACTTTTATCGCCTAATCTATGATGAAATCGTCGTATTTGAGCTTATGTCGCTATATTTCATGTGTCTAGGTACGATGAAGACAAACGACATGAAACCGAGCAGTTTTGGTTGATTCTGGAGGTGATCTTATGTGCACGAGTGAACGAGAGGAGCTTGCGACACTTAAGAGAATTTCTGGAAGGATTGAGCACAAATGTGCCAGCCCCGCGTCGCGGATTCAACATGGAGTGGCACTCAGGTGTCAAACCCGCGTCGCGGGTCCATGACGGAAATGTCAAGCTGTAGAATTTCTCACTCAGGTGTCATGCCCGCGTTGCGGGCTTAGCACAAATCTATCTTATATTATAAATTAATCTAACCACATATCCTATCCACCACTTATAAATTTAATTGTTATCCTTTTTTAAGAGTAAAGAGTTTGGCACCCATCGTGGGGCATAGGATAAGAGTGGTGGTTTAATTCTCTACTCCCTTTTTCACTTGTTCTTTGAAAGTTTTTGTTTCAGATTCGTTCGATATGGTAAGCAGTTACAATTTCGGACATGTGAACAACCGCGAAATGGTGGCTGAAAATGAGAAAAACACCGTACAACCTGCTGACCCGGCCAATCCAAATCCTGTCAACTCGACCGAAGGCCTTAACCGCCAGAATACCGTTAATCAGGAGAACGCTGCCCTGCCGGCCACAGATCCTTTTAATACCAATAATTCAACTACTTTTCTTCGGGCTTAAGCCCAAAAAGCTCCGGATGTCCCGGATGATATTAGTTTACGTTTAATATTTGAAATGTTGCAAGAATAACAGACCGCTATAGCTCAACTCCAGAACAAAGACAACAAAGCAGCATTGGCAAAGCCAAAAGGGACTGTCGAACCAAGGCGAGAGGAGGCACGGATAGTCGAGAGCAACAGATCTAGGGCTGGTTCATCTACCGAGGTTTTGAAAATGCTCAAAACTTAGGCCAAGCGGGTCGATGCCACTGAGAAAAGGGTGGAAACATACAACTCTCAAGTGGATCAGATCTCGGGGGCACATCCGATCCTGAAAGGTCCGAACTCAAAGAGATACATTCTGAGGCCTTTCCCTCCGAGTGCAGCCCTGAAGCTGATCCCAAAAAGGTTTAAGAAGCCGGATATTTCGAAATATGATGAGACGATGGACCCGCAGGAGAATGTGACCTCGTACACTTGTGCCATAAAAGGAAACGATGTCGAAGAGGATGAAATTGAGTCGGTGTTGCTGAAAATGTTTGGTGAAACAATGTCCAAAGGGGCATTGACCTAGTACGACCATTTGCCCAAGCATTCCATCACTTTTTTGAGATGCTCGTAGATGCATTTATCAAGGCCCATGCCGGGGCTAAAAAGGTACAAGCAAGAAAGAAGGACATTTTTAGAATCACTCGAAGAGATAATGAGTTGCTCCGAGAGTTCGTGAATAGGTTCCAAAGAGAACGAATGGAGCTCCCTCCGGTCCCGGAAGAATGGGCGGCTCAAGCTTTCACTAAGGGACTCAACTGCCTCGTTTAAATTAAAGGGGAACTTATTGGAATATGAGGCAGTTACTTGGGCCGATGTCCATAACAGACACAAACCCAAGATTCGGGTAGAGGATGACTAACTTGAACTTCCCCCGGTCCGATAAGTAATATAAGAACACTAAGAGATCGAGGAGGAATTATTAGCCGGAGACAAGGCTATCCAGGGATAGGTATCTACCGTATTCTCAACCAGAGAAATCCAGCTTTAGGTCGGATAAGGGACGAAGCGGCCCCAATCAACTTTCAAGTAGAAGTGAGAAGCGAGCCGATCGTGGATCAAACAGCCGAGGGTTGCTGTTTAGAGGTGATGTCGGTTGTTTATCCAACAATGCGAACGTTCCAAGGTTATCAGAATACAACTTCAACATTAACACCACAGATCTTGTTTTGGCCATTGGCTGCATCACAGATGTCAGGTGGGCCGAGACCATTGAGATCCGATCTGGCTCAAAGAGATCCGAGTGTGATATGTGAGTATCATGGGACTCATGGCCACATAACTGAAGATTGTCGACAATTAAGAGAAGAGGTGGCTCGGTTGTTAAAAAACGGTCATCTTGGTGAATTCCTGAGTGAGCGAGCCAAAGGTCACTATAAAGGTAGGGAAAATCATAAACAAGTCGAGCCCTTGGAGCCACAACACGTGATCAATATGATAATTAGAGGAACAGATGCACCACGAGGACCGATGATGAAATGGACAAAGGTTTCAATTGTACGAGAAAAGAAGACCAGGGATTATGTACCCGAGGGATCTATTTCCTTCAACGATGAGGATGCCGAACGCATCCTTCAACCACACAATAATGCATTGGTAATTTCTATCCTCATTTTTAAATCACAAGTTAAACGTAGTTTGATTGATCCAGGTAGTTCGGCCAACATTATCTGACGGAGAGTAGTAGAACAACTGAGGTTACTAGATCAAATTGTTCCGGTGGCTTGGGTGCTCAGCGGATTCAATATGGGAAGCGAAACTACTAAGGGAGAAATTTCTTTGCCGGTCAACATAAACGAAACTATTCAGCAGACCATGTTCTATGTCATCGGGGAGAGATGAAATATAATGCTCTACTCGACAGACCGTGGATTCATAGCATGAGAAGTACCATCGACATTACATCAGATGTTGAAATTCCCAACTCCGGAAGGGATAAAGACTGTCAGTGGTGAACAACCCGTAGCAAGGGAGATGTTCGCGGTTGAAGAAGCCCCCCTCGCCCTAGAGGAACCGGTCCAAAAGGTTGTTGAATCGAGGAAAGGCAAAGACACAAAATAGCAATTAAAAAGTGCAGGCTCGAATGAAGAGAAGAAAGAGACGAGTTCGAGTTTCGAAGAAGATGATTTCGGTGTGCCCAAATCGTTCGTATTACCAGATGAATCGGACGCAACCAAGTCTACCGTAGAGGAGTTGGAATAGATCATCTTGTTCGTGAACTTGCCAGATAGAACAGTATACCTGGGCACGAGGTTAACCTCGGAGCTCAGGAGCAATTTAATTTAATTTGTTTAAGCTAATGCCGATTGTTTTGCATGGTCCCATTTAGACATGACAAGTGTTCCACCGGAGATGACAACGCATAAGCTCAGCCTCGATAAAAAATTCACTCTGGTTAAGCAGAAAAGAAGACCGATGGCCAAATTAAAGCATGCCTTCGTCAAAGATGAGGTAACAAATCTTTTAAAACTAGGTTCTATCCGGGAGGTTAAATACCCGGACTGGTTAGCTAATGTCATCGTTGTCCGAAGAATGGTAACAAATTTAGAATGTGTGTTGATTATAGAGATCGAAACAAAGCATGCCCGAAGGATTCATTCCCTATGCCTCATATTGATCGAATGATCGATGCGACGGCCGGGCATGAGATGTTAAGCTTTTCTCGATCCATACTCCGGGTACAACCAGATTTGGATGAACTCGGAGGATCAAGAGAATTTTTTTTTTATAACCCGGTATGGAACTTATTGCTATAATGTAATGCCGTTCGGATTAAAAAATGTTGGAGCAACTTATCAACGCTTAGTTAACCAAAGGTTCGAAGAACAGATAGATAAGACAATTGAGGTTTACATTGATGACATGTTAGTCAAGTCCCTGGAAACAGAGGACTATTTAAAACATTTGCAGGATACCTTCGATATACTTCGCAAATATAACATGAAACTGAACCAGGAGATGTGCGCCTTCAGAGTTAGATCTGGCAAGTTTTTGGGTTTCATGGTTGTATACGGTAAAAACCGATGCAACTTGTATCCGGTAAGAATCGGGGTAAAGTTTAAAGCCGTCCGATATAATATCGAGGGAGAGTAGGGTCGTAACAACCGGTATGAATGAAAACCGGGGGTTGTGCGTATATTCAACTCTGCGTCAAATTCGAGAATATTCTAATGAGCCCGAAAAACCTGAGCCTAAACAGAACACACTCAATATAGGTTCGAAGTATCAATTATGGAGCAGGTCACGCGTCATCTTACCGTTCCGCCATTTGCACTGACAACAGTACGGGTGACAGACCGTACAGACGCAGCCTTATCCATTTTAGGGTTTTTCTAGAAAGACTTTTTCTTACATTGTACTAGGGCCCATTTGTTGTTAGCTATAAATAGAGGACTGGCCTTTCCTTTTGTAGGTTAGCTTTTGATCATTCTACATTTTTGTAATCAGCAAAGTAGCAGAGAAATCTTCTTAAGTATTTTAGCTCGGTTAAAGGGAGTATCTTCCAGACCGGACTAGTTTCCAGAGCTTACTAACTTGTCTTCGTAAGTTTCTTTTGCTATTATTTATCAATATATTACTATTTACTTGCTACTATCTTATACTATAAATTAATCTAACCACATATCCTATCAACCACTTACAAATTTAATTGTTATCCATTTTTAAGGCTAAACAGTTTCACGCCCACGATGGGGCCTTAGGATAATAGTGGTGGTTTAATTTGCTACTTCCTCTTTCACTTGTTGTTTGAAAGTTTATGTTTCAGATACGTTCAAAATGGCAAGCAGTGGTCATTCGGGGTACGTGAACAACAATGAAATAGTTGCTGAAAATGAAAACAACAGCGAGTTACCGAACTCGAACGGGCCGCCTGCTGACCTAGCCAACCCAAATGCTGCTAACTCGAGAGAAGGCCTTAAACGGCAGAATATCGTCAACCAGGAGAATGCCGCCCTTCTGGCCACAGATCTTTTGAATAACAATAACTCAATTACACTTCCTCGGGCGCAAGCTTAGAAAACACCGGGTATACCGGATGAGATTAACTTACGTTTGATATTTGAAATGTTGCAGGAACAAGCGATTGCTGTAGCTCAGCTCCAGAGCAAAGAAAACAAAACAATATCGGCGAAGCCAAAATGGCCTGCCGAACCAAGGCGGGAGGAGGCCCGTATAGTCAAACGCGATGGATTCGGGGCTGGTTCATCTACCGAGGTTCTGAAAATGCTCGAAACTTTGGCAAAGCGGGTTGATTTCATAGAGAAAAGGGTGGAAACATACAACTCTCGGGTGAATCAGATCCCGGGAGCACCTCCGATCTTGAAAGGACCGAATTCGAAGAGATACATCCAAAGGTATTTCCCACTGAGTGCATCCCCAAAACTGATCCCGAAGAGGTTCAAGATGCCAGATATTCCGAAGTATGATAGGACGACGGACCCGTAGGAGCACGTGACCTCGTACACTTGTGCCATAAAAGGCAACGATGTCGAGAAGGATGAAATAGAGTCAGTATTGCTGAAAAAGTTTGGTGAAATATTATACAAAAAGGAATTGACGTGGTACGACCATCTGCTGGAGCATTCCATCACTTCTTTTGAGATGCTGGAAGATGCGTTTAGCAAAGCCCATGCCGGGGCCAAAAAGGTACAACCAAGAAAGGCGGACATTTTTAGAATCACCCAAAGAGATAATGAGATGCTGCGAGAGTTCGTGAATCGGTTCCAAAGAGAACGGATGGAACTTCTTCCGGTCTTGGAAGAATGGGCGGCTCAAGTTTTCACTAAGGGACTCAATCCCTGAAGCTCAAATGCCTCGTTTAAATGAAAGGAGAACTTATTGGAATATGAGGCATTAACTTGGGTTGATGTCCATAACAGGTACGAATGTAAGATTCGGGTAGAGGATGATTAACTTGAACTTCCCCCCATCCGATAAATGGAAATAAGAACTCTAAGAGATCAAGGAGGAAGTATGAACTGGAGACAAGGCCATCGAGGGATAGGTATCGACCATATTCTCAACCAGAGAAATCCAGCTTCAAGTCGGATGAGGGAAGAAGGGGCCCCAGTCATCTCTCGAGTAGAGGGGATAAGCGAGCGGATCGTGGGTCAAACAGTCGAGGGTTGCTATTTAGAGGTGATGCTGGTAGTTCAGCTAGCAATGGGGACATTCCGAGGTCATCAGAGTACAACTTCAACATTAACACGTCAGATCTTGTCTCGACTATTGGCCGTATCACAGATGCCAGGTGGCTGAGACCATTAAGATCCGATCAGGCTGAAAGAGATCCGAGCGTGATATGTGAGTATCATGGGACTCATGGCCATAAAATCAAAGACTACCGCCAATTGAGGGAAGAGGTGGCTCGGTTGTTAAAAAACGGCCACCTTCATGAATTCTTGAGTGAGCGAGCCAAAGGCCACTATAAAGGTAGGAAAAATCACAAACAGGTCAAGCCCGTGGATCTGCAACACGTGATCAATATGATAATCGGATGAACGGATACACCACGAGGTCTGATGATGAAAAGAATAAAAGTTTCAATTGTGCAAGAGAAGCGGACCAGAGATTATGTACCGGAGGGATCTATTTCCTTCAATGATGAGGATTCATAAGGCATTATTCAATCAGACAATGATGCGTTGGTAATTTCTATCCTTATTTTTAAGTCTCAAGTTTAAATGTATTTTGATTGACCCAGGTATTTTGGCCAACATTATCCGATAGAGAGTAGTAGAACAACTGAAGTTGCTGGACTAAATTGTTCTGGTAGCTCAGGCACTCAGCGGATTCAATATGACAAGCGAAACTACTAAGGGGGAAATCTCTTTGCCGGTCAACATCGACAAAACTATTCAGTAAACTGTGTTATATGTCATCGAGGGAGAAATGAAATATAATGCGTTATTCGGCAGACCGTGGATTCATAGAATGATGGCAGTACCATCGATATTACATCAAATGTTAAAATTCCTAACCCCAGAAGGGATAAAGACGGTCATTGGTGAACAACTCGCAGAAAGGGAGATGTTCGCGGTCGAGGATGCAGCCTTCATCCCAAAGGAACTGGTCCGAAAAGCTGTTGAATCGACCAAAGGCAAAGACGCCAAATAGCAATTAAGGAATGCAGGCTCGAATGGGGAAAGGGGAGAGGCGAGCCAAAGTTTCGAAGAAGGTGATTTTGGTGTGCCCAGATCGTTCGTATTACCAGGAAATTCAGATGCAACCAAGTCTACCATAGAGGATTTTGAACAGATTATCTTGTTCGTGCACTTGCCGGATAAAAAGGTATACCTGGGCACGGGGTTAACCTCGAAGCTCAGGCGCAAGTTAATTAAATTTCTTCAAGCTAATGCTGATAGTTTTGCATGGTCCCATTTAGACATGACAGGTGTGCCACCAGAGGTGACGACGGATAAGCTCAGCCTCGATAAAAAATTCACTCCGGTCAAACAAAAAAAAAGATTGATGGCCGAATTAAAGCATGCCTTCGTAACAAAGTTTTTAAAGATAGGTTCTATCCGGGAGGTTAAATACTGGACTAGTTAGCTAATGTCGTCGTTGTGGCAAAGAAAGGTAACAAATTTAGAATGTGTGTTGATTATAAATATCTAAACAAAGCATGCCCGAAGGATTCATTCCCTATGCCTCACATTGATCGAATGATCGATGCGACGGCCGGGTATGAGATGTTAAGTTTTCTCGATGCCTACTCCGGGTATAATCAGATTCGGATGGACCCGAGGATCAAGAGAAAACTCTTTTTATAACCCGATATGGGACGTATTGCTACAATGTAATGCTGTTTGGATTAAAAAATGCTGGAGCAACTTATCAACGCCTAGTTAACTGAATGTTCGAAGAACAGATAGATAGGACAATGGAGGTTTACATTGATGACATGCTAGTCAAATCACTGGAACATAGGACCATTTAAACATTTGCAGGATACCTTCAATATACTTCGCAACTACAACATGAAGCTGAACCCGAAGAAGTGTGCCTTCGGAGTTAGATCTGGCAAGTTTTTGGGCTTCATGGTGTCAAACCGTGGGATTGAAATCAACCCGGACAAAATCAAAGCCATTGAGGACATCGAAGTAGTGAACAACGTGAAGGCAGTACAAAGGTTGACCGAAAGGATAGCAGCTCTGAGCCGGTTCATTTCGAGGTCATCGGGTAAAGGTCACCGTTTCTTTTCTTTGCTAAGAAAGAAGAATGACTTCGTGTGGACACCGGAATGTCAAAAGGCCTTGAAAGATTTTAAAAGTTACTTGTCGAGTCCACCTTTGCTGCACACACCGAAGGCAGATGAACAATTATGTTTGTATCTAGTGGTATCCGAGGTTGCGGTAAGCGGTATTTTGGTCAAAGAAGAAGGAGGTACACAATTTCTTATCTATTATGTAAGTAGGACATTAGGAGATGTGGAGACCTGTTATCCGCACCTCGAAAAGTTATCTTTGGCATTGTTAAGTGCTTCAAGAAAGCTAAAACCTTATTTCCAATGCCACCCCATATGTATAGTAACTACTTACCTGTTAAAAAATGTCATGCATAAACAGGAACTGTCGGGTAGGTTGACTAAATAGGCCGTGAAAATTAGCGGATATGATATCGAGTATAGGCCCAGAAGGACTATTAAATCTCAAATCTTAGCCGACTTCGTAGCGGATTTTACCCCCGCAATGATTCCTGAGGTGGAGAAAGAGCTTCTGTTAACCTCGGGAAAAGTCTCAGGGATCTGGACCTTATATACGGACCGACATCAAACCTAAAGGGGTCCGGATTGGGTATGGTTCTTAAGGCCCCCGCAGGTGACATTATTAGACAATCGATAAGAACTTTAGAAATGACTAACAATGAAGCCGAGTATGAGGCTATGATTGCAGGTTTGGATTTGGCTCGGAGTTTAGGGGCTGAAATCATGGAGGCTAAGTGCGACTCTTTTCTGGTCGTAAAACAAGTCAATGTTGTTTTCGAGGTCAAAGATGAACGAATGCAAAAATACTTGGAAAAAACTCAAGTAATATTGCATCAGTTTAAAGAATGGACTATGCAACACGTACTGAGGGAGAAGAACAACGAAGAAGACACGTTGGATAAATTAGGTTAGTCGGTTGAAGCGGAGGAATTGAATTCGGGCATGGTCGTCCAATTGATGAACTCGGCAGTAGAAAATGGCCACGCCAAGATAAATGTAATGGGTTAGACATGGGATTGGCGCAACAAATACATAGATTACTTGCAAGAAGGGAAGCTCCCAACGGACCCAAAGGAATCAAGGTCGCTTCGAACCAAGGCTACAATATTCTGCTTGGTCGATCATCAATTGTATCGTCGATCTTTCTACGGACCTTTGGCTAAGTGCTTAGGGCCCGGAGAAACGGATTATGTGATGAGGGAAGTCCACAAAGGAACCTGTGGTAACCATTCAGGTGCCGAGGCCTTGGTCAGGAAGATAATCAGTGCGGGATATTGTTGGAACCGGATGGAAGAGGACTCGAAAAGCTTTGTCCGTAAATGTGATCGGTGCCAAAAGCACGCGCCGGTGATACACCAGCCTATGGAGTTGCTGCACCCGATCCTGTCCCCTTGGCTATTTATGAAATGGGGAATGGATATCGTCGGCCCTTTGCCGTGGACCCCAGATAAGGCTCGTTTTATTTTATTTATGACTGATTACTTAAAATGAGTTGAAGCACATGCCTTCGAGAAAGTTAGAGACAAGAAAGTTATTAACTTCATTTGGGACCATATCGTTTGTCGGTTCGGCATCCCAGCTGAGATAACTTGCGATAACAGTCATCAGTTCATTGGCAATAAAGTTAATGACTTCCTCGAAGGATTGAAGATCAAAAAGACTGTATCAACTCCGTATCACCAGAGTGCAAACGGATAGGCGGAGTCAACGAATAAAACCATAATCCAAAATCCGAGGAAGCGGTTAGAGTCTCAAAGCACAAATGGAAAGAAGTTTTGCCGGAAGTATTATGGGCCTACAGAACGACATCAAAGTCAAGTACGGGAGAAACACCGTTTTCCCTGATTTACGGAGTCGAGGCTTTAATTCTTGTAGAAGTTGGTGAACCGAGCCTGAGGTTCCTGTATGCAACAAACGAGTCAAATGAAGAGGCTATGGCCGTAAAGCTTGACTTAACGGACGAACTACGTGAGAATGCGCTGATCCGTTGAGCAGCTCAAAAACAGTGGATGGAAAAATACTACAATCGAAGGATGAACCTTCGGCATTTCCAAGTTGGGGACTTAGTGCTTCGGAAGATTACCCTGTACACTAAGAATCCTGATGATGGGAAATTGGTACCGAAATAGGAAGGACCGTATAAGGTAACCGAAATAACTGGCAAAGAATCATATTAATTGGAAACTCGAGATGGCCAATAGCTGCACAACAACTTGAATGTAGCACACTTAAAGAAATACTATTGCTAAGGTACGATCCGTTAGTCTTTTGTGAATTCCGATAATTCTCACCTTTCTTCTTTGCAGAGTCAAATCGGAGTAAATTCAAAGGTCTTAGAATTAGGTCTGAAAACACGTGTTGCACTCTTTTCCTTAGCTTGGTTTTATCCCAAAGCGGGTTTTTCGTTAAGTGTTTTTAACGAGGAACCAAGTACAACGTGTTACCTTAGTTTTGAAGAATGAGGCTAAGTGCCGTGAACTCGAAGACCACAAGCATCGTTTTCGTATAGTGTTTCTCCATTTATGCTTCATGAACAAACACTAGGGGATTATGATACCCTAGCCGAAAACAATAAGACCGGAGAAAATCTCAAAGAAGCAAAGTAAGAATCGACGTCAACGTCGGATTTTGTTTTGTTTTCTTTTGGATTTAACCGAACCTTCTGTATTAGGTTTTGATGTAAGGGCTAAATGATCGAATGAATCGTGCCCAGATAGTGTTTGCTCTGGCAAAAACAGAAGGGGTCGGATGAAGTCCGTAGTTTTTGTATGAAACAAATATTTGAAATGCAAAGAGAAATATTTTTGAGAAGTACGTTTCAAATATGCTCTTTTATGAATGATACCCTCGACTAGGGACTATTATCCCAAAATCGACTTGATACCCTCGACTGGGGACTATCGTCACAAAATCGATGAAGGCACTAAGGTTGTAATTCACCGACCCAAGTTACAACAAATTCAAACAGTCAGAAGATGATCGAATAATTAAAGACCTTGACTTAAATGTCCAAGGTGATTTAGAGACGTCCGAATTCACAAAGCATAAAAAGGCTCCCGAGGGAAGGCCTTCAATAAGTCTTCGGTCAAACAGGAATCGAATAAAATAAAGTCCACAACTCATAAGTTAAGTTGGCTCGATTTACTTGAAGAAAAACTGTTAAGAATTTAAGGTCGAACCTCAGCCATTCTTTTAAGAAGCAAACGTCAATGCGAAACAATATCATAAAGTATACCCGACTTAAAGATCAGAGGAAAACACTGGCAAAAGGAAATGTGAATTTTATATATAGCATAATGGCCGGAGCTTTACACATGTGATTTTTATGAAGATAAAAAACAAAAACAAAAGTTATTACGGGCCCTATCTGATCCGTCGAAAAAAAAACCTGAGTCATCAGAGCCGGACTCTTCAGGATCTTCCTCGGAGCTATCCTCGAGTGCTTTCTTAGCCCTATCCTCGATCATCTTTGCATCGAGAATACGAGTCGGAATATCTTCAATACCCTATTGAATGGCCTCAAGTGTAATCCTCCGGGACTTTCACTTCTCGTGTTCAACTAAAAGGGTAGAACGAGCCTCGGTAGCCTCAATTTCTTTGCAAGCTTCCTCTAGGTTGGCCTGAGATTTCCTTAATTTCTCCTTCAATTCAGCCTTCATGTCACTCAGAGTGACCCGAACCTCGTTGAAAGATGCCAGCTCGGCCTGAAGAGTATCATTGGCTTGGGCAGCAGCCTCGAGCTTTTTTTTGAGTTCATTATTTATCCGGTCTCGAGTCTCGGCCTACTCTTCCATAACCTTCAACTTATATTTTTTTGTGGCCCTTTCATCTTCAAGCTGCCTGAACATCTCGTCCGTTTCCGCAGCCTCACCTTCAACTGAATCGAGCCCTTCCCTCAATTGGGTGATGGTAGCTTTAAACTCACCAAGTTTGGTGGCAAATTCAGCATTCTCTCGGCTAAGATGTTTGTTGTCCCCTTCTAGGACTTTGCTTTTTTTTCGACTACGTCGTCAAGCTCAGTTTTCAACCGATGATTCTCTATTCTGGCTGCTTCGAGCCCGGATTGAAGAGTTGGAGAAGGAATGACCCAACTCAGTTGATCCTCTTTTTGTTGCAACAGAAGTTTGAACTTCTCTTTCTCTCGTCCTTGAGCATCTAACTGGGCCCGTAAGTTTCCTATCTCGTGCTGGGCTCAGAGAAAACCTTCATTCACAAGCACAACACTCTGCGAGAATAAAATAAACAAAGATGAGAGATCGGAAAGTAGTGAAAGTTACGACAGATAAGTTTAAACTTATTAGAAGGGGTAGGTAAGAATGCTTACCCGGTTTCCGGCATACATTCCCTTGTTTAAAAGGCACCGCCACGAGAGCCCCTTCATCTTCTCTTTGTCCAAATCTGAAACAAGTAGTTTTAGATAGCTGGCAAACCCCATGAGGCGAGATAAAAAACTACAGTCCTCAGGGATGGTGACCATGGTCTACCTGGTCCTCTTCGGCTCTACACTTAGAGCTGAAGAAACATCTACAAGTCTAGATCTCGAACCTGATTCAGTGGACCAGTTAGCAATCCTCGTTGCTCGAGGAATATAAAGGTGGCCAAACCCCGAGGCTTCCTCCGTTGCAAGAAGAGTATTGACAAACATGTCATCAAGATTCTCCTGCTCCGAATATGGAGCAGGAGGAGAAACTAGAGTTGTATCGGCCCTTGATGATGTCTTAGCCATGGTAATTGGTTCGCCCTTTGGGGGCAAGTCAGCAGTTGTAGTTGTTTCGGCCATTTGAACCGTCTAGGCCCCGGAAGTTGTATCGGCCCTTCTTGGCCTTTTCACCAAAGGCACTACCTCGGGCGAAGTGTGACCTGTAATGTCAATAAATTCAACGAACCTTAGTGGAATCGGACCTTGGATATATTCGGCTATTGGGGGAAAAGGAACCTCAGCCTCCCCACCTGTGATTGGGGCCAAAAGATCAGCCGCGGTATCGCTCTCCGGAACTTCCACCGGAGTGGTCTTGGCCCCAGTAACAGCAGCAAAGGAAGGCCCCGATACGACATTTGCGATCCAAATGTCATCCTCGGGCTCATCCCTCAGGCCTCGAATATCGAATGAACCTACAATATCCTTTGACCTTATCTTTCTCTTCTGACCTCGAGACGTGGTCTTTTTCTTTTTCTTTTCAGCCTCGGCGGTAAGCTAAGCTGATCTTGACACCGGTGTTACGGGCTCGTCAGCTCGTGCGGGCCGTGGCGTCGCAGAGCCTTTACCCAAACCTTGATATTGAAGGATTAAATCGGAGTAAAGTGGAATGAAAGAGCATGATAAGAATTAGGGAAGAAGAGGATACTGTGGTTCTGTGTTATCCATCGGTCACGAGACAAAAATCCCCATGTACGCTCATCGTGCGGGTGCTGGCAGGTGATTTTTCCAATCCACTCGGTGAGTCCAGGAATTGCATTCGGAATCCAAGCTTCAGCTGTAACATTAGAAAAGGTTAGAAGAAGTGCTCGAAGATACGTAAAAGAGATAAGCCTACAAAACTTACGTTTGTCATTTCACTTTTCGGGGAAAGGCATATATTCGGCCTGTATAATGTCTTTGGTCTTAACACGGACAAAACGCTCGTGCCAGCCCCGATCCCTGTCCTCGTTGACACTGGAAAGAATGGGATTTTTGCCTCGTTTGGAGACTTTTATAATGCCTCCGAGGAAGATCCTCGGACAATATAATCGGATAAAATGGGCCAAGGTAAAATTAATTTTGGCATTATTAGCCAAAAGACCAAGGCAAACCACGATCCTCTAAATATTCGGGCCTATTTGAGTAAGGCATACTTTATACATCCGGCACATTTCAAGAATAACCAGGTCTATTAGAGGGTTGAGCTCGAGGGATAAAGAATATGTATAAACGTATAAAAACCCTTCTTTGAACTCGGTGACTGACTCATCATTACCGGGAGCAAAATATCTATGGGGCGATTATCCCAGCCGCATTCGGCTCTGACTCAGGGAAGGTACTCCTCTTTGATCGATGAGGGGTAGCGTCGCACATCGAAACCCCGGTCGAAAGTCTATATGGCTTTTTCAGCAGCGTATTCGTGGTTAAAAGTTTACTTCAAGGGTATTATGTCTTTGGCCGTCAGTTCGAAGGGTGTGGCTTGTGCTTTGTCCTCGGGATTGGAAACAAGCTCAATAGCCGAAGAAGAAACCGATGAAACATTTTGGGAAGTAGAGTTGGTGTCTGTTGTCATTTCTTGAGTTTGAATGATCAAGATATGAAGATATGATGATCTGGGATGAAGATATAAAGATCTGAGTTGAAGGTATGAAGATTTGAAGGGTAAAAATATGAAGATATGAAGGTTTGCAGATGAACAAATGGAGTTAAGAAAGGTTTAGGAAGATTTTCGAGAAAATGGAGAAGGTTTTGGGACCCCGGATGAATTTTCTTAACAACTTTTCGAAGACACGGAATTTTAGAGCAAAGAAAACTAAGAGCAGAGCAAAATGAGTGATATGATCGACAGACGAATGATGAAAGAAGGAAGTAAAAAGTGAAAAGTAAAGAAATGGGATCACTGTAACTTCTTATATAGAGAAAATTTCATGGATTTTACCCAAGTCATCCAATCAGGAAAGGACACGTGTCCGGAGTTAGAGAGACGTGACATGAAGAGACGTGACCCTAAAGCGGTTACCGATGCTGACCAACTGAAAGGTGACACATGCCTGAAGTCAGGGACGTGACGTGAAAGGACGTTTTGTTTCCCGCTTGTTTTCAAATTAAAAGTAAAATCTTACTATAGAAGTCATCGAGGCAATTGTTCCACTTCCCGTCACTCCGGTAAAACTTCGATCCGGAAAGTGTGGGGACTATCTGTATACGATAAAAACTGATGCCACTTGTATCCGGTAAGAACAGAGGTAAAGTTTAAAGCCGTCCAATATAAGATCGAGGGAGAGTAGGGTTGTAACAATAGATATAAATGAGAACCGAGGGGTCGTGAGTACATTCAAACCTGCGTCAAAACCGAGAGTATTCTAATGAGCCCGAAAAATCCAAGCCTAAAGAGAGCACACTCTATATAAGTTCGGAGGATCAGTTATGGAGCAGGCCACGCATCATCTTATCGTTCCGCCATTTGCACTGACAACAGTACGAGTGTTAGACCGTACAGACGCAGCCTTATCCATTTTAGGGTTTTTCTAGAAAGGCTTTTTCTTACATTGTACTAGGGCCCATTTGTTGTTAGCTATAAATAGAGGACTACCCTTTCCTTTTATAGGTTAGCTCATTATTATTCTACACATTTGTAATTAGTAAAGTGGCAGAGAAATCTTCTTAAGTATTTTGGCTCGGTTAAAGGGAGCATCTTCCAGATCGGACCAGTTTGCAGAGCTTGCTAACTTGTCTTCCTAAGTTTCTTTTGCTATTATTTATCAATATATTACTATTTACTTGCTACTATCTTATATTATAAATTAATCTAACCACATATCCTATCAACCACTTACAAATTTAATTGTTATCCATTTTTAAGTGTAAACAATAGTGTCAAATAAGCCCGTTATCCGGTTCAAACCGGTAATCGGACCGGTAAAAGAGGAACCGGTGGAACCGATTTACCGGTTCCAGTCAACCGTTTAATATATACCGGTCCGGTTTCGATTTTTTTGGGACCGGAACCGGTTAAACCGGTCAGGATTTTTTTTTTTTTAAATGTAGCCGTTGGGACATGGGCTGGACCGTTGGCCAACGGTCCATTTGCAAAAATGGCTGTTACCAAACGGTTCCAAACCCTCATTTTGGCCCGCCCCAACCCCCAAACTTTTTTTTAACACTTTAACCCATCCCCCACCCCTATATAAACCCCTCTTCATTTCCATTTTAATCCACACCAATTCACTCTTCTCTTTCTCTCAATCTCTCAATTATAGTTACTTTGCAACAATTAGCCATTTTAAATTTCTCTCAATTAAAAATTATAAGTCTTATTCTAGTTTCAATTATTAATTTTGAAATTATAATATTGTTGGTGGAGTTGGTGATTTTGTAACAATCCGAAGTAGCTTTGGTGGATTTGCAATTCTAGCCGCCTTCACTTTGTTGGAAATTAGTCCGGCAATTTGGTACCTTCGTTCCAACTCTATCTTTATTTTTCACTATTTAATTTACGCAATTTAATTTGTTGCAATTTATTTGAGTGTGATTTAAATTAATTCTATTTAATAATGGCGAAGAGATTTAGACGCGATGCCGGTAGTAGTGGTATTGTTAGGGGTAGGTTTGATGAGGAAACATAACACCTAATTTAGGTATGGATGTTGGTGGAAATAATTCACTTTTAGATCATGAGGCAATGCAACAACATTATACCGACACTTTTAATGAAATTGATGATGATGATGATGATGAAACACAAGCCCCAAAAAATCTCATAGGAGATACAGGTCCTGCACAATCACATACACAAGACAAACCGCCTAGAACTCTAAGCCAACCGCTAAAATTTAGAAATTTATGACTAAGGATAAGGAAAGCCAAACAGCTAAATGTACCATATGTCGACAAGTATTTGCTTTTAGGCAAGGAACTTGTAAGGATGGTGGAACAGGTACACTAAATAAGCATATGAGACTTAAACATATGGATGTTTGGGGAGAGCAAACGGGTTCAAATGTGGGGGGGGGGGGGGGGGTATTCAAATGACGATAGACCCACGAACCGGTAAAAATTTTAAGTATGACAAGAAAAAAGAGCGTGTAGAAATAGCTAAAATGGTTGCTTTTGATGCTCCACCATTTTTCTTTCCTTCGGGTTTGGAGTTTGCTACTTATATTCAACTTTGTTATAGTCTATTATTTAAGGGTATTCCTAGAATTACTTGTAGAGCGGATGTTATAGATTTGTATAAAAAAATATAGATTTTATTTGTGCCATGTATTTAATTCTTTAAATTGTAATGTTTTTCTTACCACCGATTTGGGTCTTTGTCTTAACAAGTTAGGTTTTTTTGCTATTACATGTCATTGGGTTGATGATAATTGGGTTATGCAAAAAAGAATTATAGCTTTTTTATATGATGGAGGGAAAGGTCGTCACGATGGAAAAAATTTAGCGGATTCAATGTCTACTATTATGAGATTTTTTAACATTTATAGAAAAACACTTTGTATTGCTTTAGATAATGCTTCTAATAATACAAAGGCGTTTGGTCTTTTAAAAAGGGAATTAAACCCTCTGCTAAAAAATATTTTTCATGTGAGATGTAGTTGTCACATTTTAAACTTAATTGTTAAAGATGGTCTTGAGTGTTTTGAAGATTCTATTCAAAAAGTTAGAAATGTGGTTGCGTTTCTTTTTTGTAATGCTAATAGGGGAAAACTGAGTGATTTTAAGAATTCTTGTGTGGAAAATAGCCTTAGAGCTAGGAAAATTCAAGTAGAAATTGAGACTAGGTGGAACTACACTTACATTATGCTACAACAAGCATATGAGTATAGGATTCCCATACAACAAGTTCACAACAAATATAATATTAATAATGATGATTGGTTAAATATTACGGATTGGGAAGATGTTAAGGAATGTGTTGAGCTCTTACAAAATTTTATAATGCAACTCTTGCTTTTTCTAAACAATTTTATCCCACGGTAACCGGAATTTTAGCCTACTTAGCGAAAATAGCTAGAGTTTTAGAAGAGTATAAAAATAAATCCGGTTATCAAGCGGCTATTTTTAATATGACAACAAAATTTAAGAAGTAATTTTTTCCCATCCCAACTTTATATATATTGGATTCTCTTTTAAATCCTTGTTTAAAAATGTCTTATACTAGAGCATTGGTTAATCAAATTTATACATTTTTAGAAATTAAAGAGGGAGTTGAACCATCTTTAGCTGAAGCCGAGCTCACTATTGATGCCGAGTTTAGAAAAGTTTTTAGTCATTATTCTAATTTGGAAGAAAATGCTACACCCGTTGCTGCACGCCCTACTACTTCTCAAAGTAGAAAAAAGGGCTTGTCGAGTTTGTCGCATTTAAAAGTTTTACATTCACATCCAACTCCTTCTTGTAATGCAAACTTTGATGAATATCACCATTATTTGATGCAGCCAAATGTGGATATCAAGGAACTAGATGATTTGGACGTCTTAGCATGGTGGAAGAACTACAAGGCAAGTCATCCGATACTTTCAAGAGTGGCTCGAGATATCCTTACGGTTCAAATATCAACCGTGGCTTCGGAGAGTGCATTTAGCCAAGGAAAAAAACAAATTGGAGACCATAGACACTCATTATCCGGATTTAGCTTGCAAGTACTAGTGTGCATTCGCGATTGGATTAGATCGGAGCGACGCAACCAAAACTTAGAAGCGGTGGAAGGCGAAGAGGAAGAGATTGAAGATTTGATAGCAAGTGGAGCGGACCAAATGGAAGACTTTGAAGATATCTCAATGGCCGAATATGATATGGAGGAAATTAACCAAATGATTGACAATTGGTGATTTTATTATTCTACTATTTCTTTGCAACTCATGTATTATTTGCAAGTTAAAAAAAACTACAACTTGCAAATAAATGTTATCCATGAATGAATAAAATATATGACTCATTGAGCTTTCTTGTATTTACTTGTGTTCATATTTTTACTTATATTAAGTTAGGAATATATCTAAAATATACTAAGAATATACATATAATATAAATATACTTAATTTATAAAATACGAATTTATAAACTTAGAAAAAACTTAAGCTATAAATAACTTAAGTTATAATATATAAGTTATAAGTATACATATAACTTAAACACATATATATAAGTTATAAGTATATATAGTATACATATAACTTAAACATATATATATATATATATATATATATATATATATATATATACGTATATGTTGTATTGCTGTTAGTCAGTAAATATATAAAATTTACTTATAAACATATATAACATATGTAAATATACCTACAATATACTAATAAATACTATAATATATATATACTATACAAAAAAAAATACAAAAAAAAGGTTTTGGACAGTTTCGAACCGGACCGGTTCGGTTTCCATTTTAAAACCGGTAAATCGGAACCGGTGGCTCGGAGTTTAGGGGCTGAAGTCATCGAGGCTAAGTGCGACTCCCCTTTGGTCATAAATCAAGTTAATGGCATGTTCGAGGTCAAAGATGAACGAATGCAAAAATACTTGGAAAAAACTCAAGTAATATTGCACCGGTTTAAAGAATGGACTATGCAACACGTATCAAGGGAGAAGAACAATGAAGCAGACGCATTGGCTAACTTAGGTTCGTCGGTTGAAGCGGAGGAACTCAATTCGGGCACGGTCGTCCAATTGATGAACTCGGCAGTTGAAAATGGTCACGCCGAGAAAAATGCAATGGGTCTGACATAGTATTGGTGCAATAAATACATAGATTACTTGTGAGAAAGGAAGCTCCCAACGGACCCAAAGGAATCAAGGTCGCTTCAAACCAAGGCTGCGAGATTCTGCTTGATCGACGATCAATTGTATCATCGATCTTTCTATGGACCTTTAGCTAAGTGCTTAGGGCCCGGAGAAACGGATTATGTGATGATGGAAGTTCACGAAGGAACCTGTGGTAACCATTCAGGTGCCGAAGCCTTGGTTCGAAAGATAATTAGAGCGCGGTATTATTGGAACCGGATGGAAGGGGACGCGAAAAGCTTTGTCTGTAAATGTGACAGGTGCCAAAAGCACGTGCCGATGATACACCAGCCGGAGGAGTTGCTGCACCCGATCTTGTCCCCTTGGCCATTTATGAAATGCAGAATGGATATCGTCGGCCCTTTTCCGTGGACCCCAGGTAAGGTTCACTTTATTTTATTTATGACTGATTACTTTTAAAAATGGGTTGAAGCACAGGCTTCGAGAAAGTTAGAGAGAAGGAAGTTATTAACTTCATTTGGGATCATATCGTTTATCGGTTCGGCATCCCAGCCAAGATCACCTGCGACAACGATCGTCAGTTCATTGGCAATAATGTTAATGACTTCCTCGAAGGAGATCCAAAAGATTGTATCAACTCCGTATCACCCGAGTGAAAACGGACAGGCGGAATCAACGAATAAAATCATAATCCAAAATTTGAAGAAGCAGTTAGAGTCGTCAAAGCATAAATGGAAGGAAGTTTTGCCAGAAGTATTATGGGCCTACAGAACGACATCAAAGTCAAGGACGGGAGAAACACCATTTTCCCTGGTTTACGGAGCCGAGGCTTTAATTCCTGTAGAAGTTGGTAAAGCTTGAGGTTTTGGTATGTAACAAACGAGTCAAATGAAGAGGCTATGGCCGTAAATCTTGACTTAACGGATGAACTACGCGAGAATGCGCTGGTCCGTTTAGCCGCTCAAAAACAGCCTATGGGAAGATACTACTATCGAAGGACGAACCTTCGACATTTCCAAGTTGGGGACTTAGTGCTTCGGAAGATTACCCTGCACACTAAGAATCCCGATGATGGGAAAATAGGACCGAACTGGGAAGGACCGTATAAGGTAACCGGAATAACTAGCAAAGGATCATATCAAATGGAAACCGGAGATGACCAACAACTGCCTAACAACTGGAACGTAGCACACTTGAAGAAATACTATTGCTAAGGTACGATCCGTTAACCCTTTGTGAATTCTAATAATTCTCACCTTTCTTCTTTACAGGGTCAAATCGGAGTAAATTCGAAGGTCTTAAAATTAGGTCAGAAAACACGTGTTGAACTCTTTTTCTTAGCTCGATTTTATGCCGAAGTGGGTTTTCCGGCAAGGGTTTTAAGGAGGCAATAAGTACAACGTGTTACCTTAGAGGACGAGGCCAAGTGCCGTAAACTCGAAGACCAACTAAGTACTGGGGACTGGATGTTCAACAACATCGTTTCCATGTTGTGTTTCCCCGTTCATGCTTCACGAACAAACACTAGGGGACTATGATACCCTAACCAGAGAAAAGCTCAAAGAAGCAAAGTTAGAAACTAAGTCAACATCAAAACAATTTTTTTTAATTTTGGATTTAATCGAGCCTTCTGTATTATGTTTCGATGTAAGGGCCAAACGATCAAATGAATCATGCCCAGATAGCGTTGCTACGGCAAAAACAGAAAGGGTCGGACGAAGTCCTTAGTTTTTGTATGAAACAAATATTTGAAATATGAAGAGAAATACTTTTGAAAAGTACGTTTCAAATACACTCTTTTATGAATGATACCCTCGACTGAGGACTATCGTCACAAAATCGACGAAGGCACAAAGGTTATAATTAACCAAGCCCAATTTACAAAAAAAAATTAATTCAAACAATAAGAAGAGGATAGAATAAATAAAGACCTCAACTTAAATGCCCAGGGTGATTCGGAGACGTCCCAATTCACAAAACATAAAAAGGCTCCCCCCGGCAAGCCATTAATAAGTCTTCGGTCAAGAAGGAACTGAATAAAACAAAGCCCATAACTCATAAGTTAAGGTTGGCTTGATTTTTTAAGAGAAAAACTGTTAAAAGGATTAAGGTCGAACCTCAACCATTTTTTACAGAGCAAACATCAATACGAAGCAATATCATAAAGTATGCCTGACTTAAAGATCGGAGAAAATACTGGCAAAAGGAAATGCGAATTTCATATATAGCATAACAGGCCGAAGCTTTACACTTGTGATTTTTAAAGATCAAAAACAAAAACAAAAAATCTCCTACAAGCCCTATTTACTCTATCTGAGAAGAACCCGAGTCGTCAGAGCCGGACTCTTTAGGTCTACCTCGGAGCTATCCTCGAGTGCTTTCTTAGCCCTTCCTTCAATCATTTTTGCATTGAGTATACCAGCAGGAATATCTTCAAGACCCCGTTATATCGCCTCAAGTGTAATCCTCCGAGACTTCCACCTCTCGTATTCTACTATAAGGGTAGAACGAGCCTTGGTAGCCTCAATTTCTTTACAGGCTTCCTCCAGGTCGGCGTGAGCTTTCTTTAATTTCTCCTCTAATTCGGACTTCATGTCACTCAAAGTGACCGAACCTTGTTGGAAGATGCCAACTCGGCCTGAAGTACATCATTGGCTTAAACAACGGCCTCGAGCTCTCTATTGAGCTCATCACTGATCTGGGCTCGAGTCTCGGCCTTTTCTTCGATTATCATTAACTTGTCCTTCTCTATGGCCCTCTCAGCTTCGAGCTTCCTGAACCTCTCCTCCGTTTTCGCAGCCTCGCCTTTAACAGAATCAAGCCCTTCCCTCAATTGGGCGATGGTAGCTTCAAACTCACCAAGTTTGGTGGAAAATTCGGCATTCTCTCGGCTGAGATGTTTGTTGTCCCCTTCCAGGACTTTGATTTTTTCGACTACGGCTTCGAGCTCATTTTTCAACAGGAGATTCTCCCCTTTGGCTGCTTCGAGCTCGGATTGGAGAGTTGGAGAAGCAATGACCCGGCTCAGTTGATCCTCTTTTTGTTGCAAAAGAAGTTTGAACTTCTCTGTCTCTCGGCCATGAGCATCTAACTGGGCCCATAAGTCATTTATCTCGTGCTAGTCTTGGAGGAAATCTTCGTTCACAAGCACAACACTCTGCGAGAATAAAACAAACAAGGATAAGAAATCGACAAACGGTGAAAATTACGACGGGTAAGTTTAAACTTATTAGAAGGGGTAGGTAAGAATGCTTACCTAGTTGATGACATGTATATCCTTGTTTAAAAGGCACTGCCACAAGAGTCCCTCCATATTCTCTTACCTCCATATTCTCTTTGTGCAAATCTGAAACGAGAGGTCTTAGATAGCTGGCAACCCCTAGGGGGCGAGATAAAAAACTGCAGTCTTCAGGGACGGTGAGTATGGTCGACCTGGTACTCTTCGGCTCTACACTTGGAGCCGAAAAAGTATCTACAAGTCTAGATCTCAAACCTAATTCATTGGACCGGCTAGCAATCCTCGTTGCTCGTGGAATAGGGAGGTGGTTGAACCCCGAGGCTTCCGCCATTGCAGGAGGAGTATTGGCAAACATGTCATTAAGATTCTCCTGTTCTAAAGACGGAGCAGGAGGAGAAGTTGGAGTTGTATCGACCCATGATGGTATCTCGGCCGTAGTAGCTGGTTCGCCCCTTGGGGGCAGGTCGGTAGTTGTAGTTGTTCGACCCTTTGAGCCGTCTCGGCCCCTGATGTTCTGTCGGCCCTTCTAGGCCTTTTCACCAAAGGCACCACCTCGGGTGAAATGTCAATAAAATCAACGAACCTTAGTGGAATCGGAGCTTAGATATATTCAGCTATTGGGGGGAAAGGAACCTCAGCCTCCCTACCTGTGATTGGCGCCGGAAGATCAGCCGCGGTATTACTCTCCGGAACCTCCATCAAAGCTGTCTCGGCTCCAGTAGCAGTAGCAATAGAAGACCCTGATACAACATTTGCGATCCAAATGTCATCTTCGGGATCATCCCTCAGGCCTCGAACATCGGATGAACCTGTGGCATCCTTCGACCTTTTCTTTCTCTTCTGACCCCGAGACGTGGACTTTTTCTTTTCAGCCTTGGCGATAAGTCGGGCTAATCTTGACATATCAAAATTCAAGCCCGGTGTTGCTGGCTCGTCCGCTGGTACGGGCCGTGGGGTCGCAGAGCCCTTTCCACAAACCTGGATATCTTAGGGTTAAATAGGAGTAAAGTGGAATGAAAAAGAATGACAAGAATTATGGGAAAAAAAGGATACCGTGGTTTTGTGCTATCCATCGGTCACGAGACAAAACTCCCCATGTCCGCTCATCGTGCAGATACTGGCCGATGATTTTTTCAATCCACTCGGCAAATCCAGAAATTGCATTCGGAATCCATGCTTCAGCTGTAACATTGGAAAAGGTTAGAAGAAGTGCTCGAAGATATGCAAAAGAGATAAGCCCACAAAACTTACGTTTGTCATTCCACCTTTCGGGGAAAGGCATATATTCGGCCGGTATAATGTTCCTGGTCTTAACCCTGACAAAACGCTCGTGCCAGTCCCGATCCCTGTTCTCATCGACACTGGAAAGAATGGGATTTTTGCCTCATTTGGAGACTTTTATAACCCCTCCGCGAAAGATGCTTGAGCAATATAATCGGATAAAATGGGCCAAGGTAAAATTTATTTTGGCATTATTAGCCAAAAGATGAAGGCAGGCCACGATCCTCCAAATATTCGGGCCTATCTGAGCAAGGCAGAATTTATACGTCCGGCACATTTCAAGAATAACCGGGTCTATTGGAGGGTTGAGCTTGAGGGAGACAGGATATGTATAAATGTATAAAAACCCTTCTTTGAAGTCGGTGATTGACTCGTCATCACCGAGAGAAAAAATATCTATGGGGCGGTTTTCCCAGCAGCATTCGGCCCGAACTCGGGGAAGGTCTCCTCTTTGATCGACGAGGGGTAACGTCTCACATCGAAACCCCGGTCGGAAGTCTATACGTCTTTTTTCAACGGTGAATTCGTGGTTAAAATTGTACTTCGAGGGTATTATGTCTTTGGCTATCGGTTCGAAGGGAGTGGCTTGTGTTTTGTCCCCGGGATTGGCAACAGGCTCGGTAACCGGAGAAGAAAACGATGAAACATTTCTGGGAAGAAGAGTGGGTGTCCATTGCCATTTCTTGAGTTTGGATAACCACGATATGAAGGTCTGGGATGAAGATATGAAGGTCTGGGATGAAGATATGAAGATCAGGCTTGAAGGTATGAAGATTTAAAGGCTAAAAATATGAAGATATGAAGGTTTAGAGATGAACAATTGGAGTTAAGAACGGTTTAAGAAGATTTTCCAGCAAATGAAGAAGGTTTTGGGACCCGGATGAATTTTCTTGACAACTTTTTGAAGACACGGAATTTCGGAACAAAGGAACCTAAGAACAGATCAAAATGAGTGATATGATCGAGAGACGAAGGATGAAAGAAGGAAGTAAAAAGTGAAGAGTAAAGAAATGGGATCACTGTAACTCCTTATATAGAGAAAATTTCATGGCGGTTACCGAAGTTATCCAACCAAGAGAGGAAACATGTCCGGAGTTAAAGAGACGTGACCCTGAAGCGGTTACCGAAGTTGACCAACTGAAAGGTGACACGTGCCCGAAGTCAGAAGGACGTGACATGAAAGGACGTTTTGTGTCCCGCTTGTTTTCAAAGTAAAAGTAAAAGCTTACTAGAGAAGTCACCAAGGCAGTTGTTCCACTTCCCGTCACTCCGGTAAAACTTCGATCCGAAAAGTGTGGGAACTATCTGTATACGGTAAAAACCGATGCAATTTGTATCCAGTAAGAACCGAGGTAAAATTTAAAGCCGTCCGATACGAAATTGAGGGAGAGTAGGGTCGTGACAACCGATATGAACGAAAACCGAGGGGTTGTGAGTACATTCAACTCTGCGTCAAAACTGAGAGTATCCTAACGAGCCCGAAAACCGGAGCCTAAAGAGAGCACACTCAATATAGGTTCGGAGAATCAATTATGGAGCAGGCCACACGTCATCTGACCGTTCCGCCATTTGCGCTGACAACAGTACCGGTGTCAGACCGTACGGACGCAGCCTTATCCATTTTAGGGTTTTTCTAGAAAGACTTTTTCTTACATTGTACTAGGGCCCATTTATTGTTAGCTATAAATAGAGGACTACCCCTTCCTTTGTAGGTTAGCTCATTATTATTCTACATATTTGTAATAAGTAAAGTGGCAGAGAAATCTTCTTATTTTGGCTCGGTTAAAGGGATCCGGAGCATCTTCCAGACCGGACCAGTTTGCAGAGCCTGTTAACTTGTCTTCCTAAATTTCCTTTGCTATTATTTATCAATATATTACTATTTACTTGCTACTATCTTGTATTATAAATTAATCTAATCACATATTCTATCCACCACTTATAAATTTACTTGTTATCCATTTTTAAGGATAACCAAAATATCTTTTCATAGCAAACATACTGTTGGTGTTAATGATGTCGAACACAAATTTATAACAGCTCATGTTGATAGTTGAATTATATGGAATGCACTGAAGCAATGAGAAAGATCATGTCCTTAGCTAGATTTTGTTTTACCAATAATCGCAATGCATTTCAATAGTATAGTGAATAGTACATTACTAGTTAATTATAAAACGAAATATTTAATATTTCATAACAACCACTGCAACACAGAAAGGAGAAAACCAATGACAACGTAAGAAGCGTATATCAAAAACCAATGACAACGTAAGAAGCGTATATCAAGACAATACACAAATATTGTCAGTATGACATGCATATTTGCTCATTTTAAGATCCAAATAACTTTTTATGAGTTTGGATTATTTGATTACAATGAATGAAATTTCAAATAGTACTACCAACCGTAGCAAGGGGTGGGGTAGGATACAAGCTTCACGAGGCCGTGTAGTGGTATAGTAAGAATTTATTCATTTTTAAAAAAGGACTCAAGCTCGAGCTTTGCCGATAAAGAAAATTTTGATATAAAGTGCTTCACTCCTCAATACGATCCGTGTGAATTCAAATTAGTTAAATCAATAAATTCGAATACGACATAATTTTTTTTAAAAGGACACCAGGGTTCACTCATCATGGCTCATCATACCTTAATGTGTCTCATCATTCTTTCTCTTAATCCCTTGCCTCGTTCATTTTGCTTAAGGTTCTTCTTTTCTGATCACATCAATAATTTTTTATTTATTTTTTAACTTTTTGACATTTTTCATCATTCTTGATTGGTTTCTTTTAATTTGTTAAAATTGTACTTGTTATAATTGTTATGCACTCATACCAAATTTTTCTTTACATGTTCGATTTATCATTTGAAGGAACAACGTAAAAATCATTCTTTTAATAAGAAAATATTAGATGACACTCATTGCTACATAAATTTAAAAAGAATGAAAATGTTCAAAGAAAATCAATTAGTAGGAGTATACCAGATCAAGCATTTAAAAAAAAAAAAAACTAAAAAGGAAATCTCTGCCACTCCCTGTTGTCGATCATAACGACAAGTATGGTTGGCGATTAGGTTGTTAATTAGAAAAAGAGGAAGACATCGGATAGGCCACTTTATTTTTCAAGCATGATTTCTTGACTTTAGTATCTATAGGAGCAACTTTTGTCATTTTAAAGCAAATATATTAATACTAGAACTCAGTAGAATAAATTCGCAATAGAAATTAGAAAGGATAACATAATTCTAGTAGCATCAAAAGTGTCTTCTAGAAAAGTAAGATAGCAGAAGAAGATGTTCACTTGGCATTTTGAAAAGCCAATTACTTACAAAATAGCAATACTTTTTTTTTTTGTTGTTGTTGAAAATAGGAAAAGAAAAAGATGTCCATGCATTTCGTTGGCCCTTCGGCACGCTATAGCAGACCGAAAACAAGGAATGGTTAAAAAAAAAAAAAAAACCTCGAAATCCCTTTAAATTAGCATTATTTATTCAATGCACACTTAAATTTTTGCCCTTCGGCAATTTAAGTGATAAAAAAGTAGTCAAAAAATTGAAGACCAGTCCATATGAATGGAATCCGCGCAAAAACTTGCATGTATATTGTATAGGACAAAATCTGTAGACACCAAGTGGACGTATCAAAAGATGACACGGGGCGATGGTGACAGGTCAGATTCTAGTCAACAAGCGAGGGGCTCCGGGAAAACATACGACATTTCAGAGAAGTAATTTGGTAACCGCTACCGGAGACAGAAGATATAAAGGGCCGGGAGAAGCATGCCAACTTATCGGTCAAACGTCATTCAATACACAGTGGTTACAAGAAATCCCAAGTCTTCCTCCGGTCTTAAATGTCCATTAATACCCTTTAGTATCATTCATTGTCATAGCATTAATATTGGTAGTAAAGAGGGCACGACTCATGAAACTTATGCTCCATAGCTCAAGTATAAATAGAGCATCTCATTTCATTGTAAGAGGCATCTGAAAATATATACAAGAAATACCTTGCTTTTATTTTGTTCTTAGCTCCTAATTGCTCTTGTTCAATTAAGCAAAGTTATGATTGTTCGCTTGCTCGGAGACTCTAGCTCAAAAGCTTCTCCGAGACTCAGGCTTTTCTAATTCCTTATTTTTAATTACATTTCGTTCATATTAAGTTCTATTCCTATTTGTCTCATTATTTCAGTCATATTAATTCATGTGTCCTTGACCACGTGTACAAATTCAACTGTACTGATTTTACAGGTAAACATATAAATTTTAGAATTTTCATTATTGAACTAATTTTCTATTTGACTAAATATAATAAAATTCCGTTCAAGAAAATATTGAATTCAGTGGTGAATAAATGACAACAATGGTAATATATACTATCCGTTTCATATTATTTGTCTACTTTTTCTTTTACATGCCCTTTAAAAAATCATAAATAAAAGCGTCTTTTTACTATATTACTATTATCTCTCTCTAATAAATTACAGTCAATATTGATTACTTTAAAAAATAATTAATGTTAAAAAAGAAATAGAAAAATATAATTAATTCTATCTTAATTTGAAAACGTACAAGTATCTTGGGATATACATTTTAATAATGTGAATCACTAATATGGAAAGGAGGTAGTAGTAGGATACAGAAGACAGAAAAAGATGCAGTAAATTAAGAGGAAACCGTCAAGACCGGACAACCGCTTTTGGCTGGAAGCCTGCAACTCGTGAAACAAATCCGAATTTCAAAGCCAACCAAATTGACATTTGACAAACTACACGTCACTCCTCTAACACCCTCCATACAAATCTGTGGCCTTCAACAGAAAAAACATTAAAGAACATAAAATATAAAGATACGCAACAAAAACCAACAAGAATCTTAGTCGGTGTTAGGACAAATATTAGTAAAAAAGGTTTTCAACATTGAAATTCGAAAAAGAGTATCGAAAAGTTGCAAGAACGCTTGAAATGAATTCTTCGTTGAAATTAAACTTCAAAATTTTGTGAATGAGAATCCCCAAACAATTTTTTTCAATATTTTGCTAATATTTCAAATATTGAATTAAGTATTCGTAGATAGCGATTATTAGGCTTGTGCTCACGTCAGGGAAAGCTCTTCATTACTGAAATGCTCGTTAGCTCGTCAAATCTCTGACACTTTTTTTCTTTCATTTTAAAAATGTTTTGATAGTTATTTTTCACTATTGAATCAAATATTATTAAATAAATTATGATTAAATCTTGAAGGATAGAGTTATATGATCTATGTTGATGCTATATAATAGGTATTATGTAGAATAACTGAGGTGCACATAAATGGATCTGGACACCACTCTTATAAAAACAAGTTACTTATTAAATAAATTAATTTCAAAAATTCAACGTTGTAGTCTAAAATTACACTTTTAGCTTAAACTATTTTGGCACAGAGTTGCAATATTTCCGTAGTCATAGAGATTGTGCTCTATATCTTCCTCAGGGTCCGGAACCAAAATGCCCCCAAAAAAATCATTTTGAATCAAAATATCCCAACAAAAAAAAAATGTTACCGAAGTACCTTTAGCGCCGTAATTTACTGCGCTAAAGCAGATAACGGGGATGGCTCCGTTAACTGCTATAGCGCAGTAATTTACTGCGCTATAGTGTCCGTCTTTTTTTTTTTTGCCCTTTTGGTTAACCCTTCTTCCATTACACTTTTTAACGTACTTTGACCATAGATTAATCATGCTTTGGGATCCCGAAACTTCAATATTTTATATAGAACCCTACTTATTTTTGTGCGATTAATAAGATAGGATCAATACATCAAGGATACACAAAAGTTCGGATGGCCGTTTTAGTGGTTGAAAAAGTGCTCGAACGCCATTTTTGTTTGAAGGCTCGGTGTCATTAGCTTGAAGTTCTTTACGAATACTTAAAATTGTTCATTAATGATTAATCAAAAGTTAGTCAAAATGGTAGCATTCATAATAAAAAAAAACTTAATTAAATTGCAACATTCATAACCTTGAGTAGATGAAAATACTTAAACTTGTTCATATTCTTCAAATAACAGCATCATCATAAATTAAACTTAAAACTAAAATCACAACATTCTTAATCATCATCAGAGTACAAGTCCTCAATATCGTCCTCAGAAAAATATTGGCGGTTTCTTAAGACACATTTTTTTTCAGTAGCAGTTAGTTCTCTACCGGTTGATGATGCTTGTTCTTCGGCCAACTTTAGCATGTAAAATCTACATTGTCTTGCCAGTATTCTGTTGTTGTTTTTTCTAATCCTTTGCACGGCAAGCTCGTAAGTTTCTGGACCTACTTGAGGCATGGTTAAGGAGTACCTTGTTGGGATTGGAGCGTTGAGATTTTCCAAGTCACGAACAAGACGTTCTGATTCGGCAAGCCGATGTGACCATTCTCGGCGTAAACCGCAATAATATTCCCGCGGATCTGAATAATTCACACTGCAGAAATCATCATTGCGCTCTATAAGAAGGTGGGGATTTAGTTCATCTAGTTTGAAATCACTGGTATCGCTCGAAAAACTGCTATGATTTGAACTCTCATCATCACTGCTATTTGGTTCTTTTGGAAGGGGTAAAGACCAGGCTGAGTTTCTACTACTCGACATTGAATATGGTGTAGTCTAATAACAAAAGAAAGGGCTACTTATATAGTTGCAAACCCCCAAGTACCCTGGGGGGGGGGGTCTTTATGACCCTACCTACTTACCTTATTATAAGAAAAATATTAATCTTCATCGGACATTTCACAGTCCGAATCCCACTTGGATCTAAATCTTGTGCTACCATGTATACCATATTCTACCCTATGGTAACGTATTTGCATCCAATTGTTCTCTTCGCGAAAACGATTAAGAGCAAAATTAAACTCTTGTGGAGTTACGCGAGGCATTGACATAGCACGTTTTTTTGGGCGTTTCAGCCCTACTGACGCTAACTTGTGATCCAGTACTGCAGCCTCCCTAACACGGCAATCCCACTCCTCTCTTATCTTATTATTGTATTCTTGATTGAATATGTCGTTAGGATTATTTAAGTAATGAAAATCATCATCATCTAGTTCCCAGGTCCTACTCATTGCTTCAAATATGTTTGCTGGAGTAAACGATATAACACGACTAATATCTCTAAATTGGTCAAAAAATGACATAGTAACTCAATTTTGTGTGGAATTGTGTGGTTAGTAACAACTATTCATCAAATTACGTTATATAGCACTTAAAGTTTGATTCAAATTATGACGTTTTTCTGTTTGACAGTTGAGGTGACAATATACTACAAAGGTATGACGCAGTAAAATACTGTGTTATGATAGTGTAACGCAGTAAATTACTGCGTTATACTGTTATAACGCACTATTTTACTGCGTTGTGACAGAATAACGCATTATTTTACCGCGTTATTCTGCCAAGACCTGACATAACGCGGTTAATTCATGCGTTATGCAACACTCCGTACTCAATTCGATTTGACGTAACACTGCAAGACACACTAATTGCATGCATGCGTTGGTTCTATATTCAAACTTCAAATCTTATTAATACCGAGTTCGTATAAGGGAAAAAATTCTAAGTTTCATCCAGTTTTTGCATTTTGTATTCCTCCTAAATTATTCAAAAATGGCAGATGTTCCAAGAATTAGAGTTTCTTTATTCTGGGACGGACAAATTATATTCGAGGAAAATAATTTGCGCTATGATTCTCCCTCAAAATACCATGTTAAGTTTCCACTTGACTTTAAATTCTCAAAACTACTCCAAGCCTTGTATAATAGACTACAAGTTAGTAGAAGTGATTTTGATCTAAACATAATTGAAAAATATCCAATGTCATTTATGCCGCAAGGTGTAACTAGTTATGGACAGTGGTACATTCAAGACGATGATTCTTTGACTGATTATTTGAAGGCGCCTTATGATTATAGGCAATGCATAACTTTAAACGTCCTTGAAATGTATATAGAGAAGGTCCCCATTAATCGACTTGAATTCATGGCTAGGGCTCCTCGAGAAGCCTGAAATAGACCTCGTTGGGAAGCCCCGTCTATAATTCAGGCCGAAGTCACTCAAGCGGAACCTACTTATCAACACAATTACCCTGACATGAGTACTTATGAAAGCATTTTGACTAGCCAAATGCCTCTGGATAGTTTAAGTCAGCAATTTGATGGGGAGTGGTAAATTATTATTATTATTATTATTATTATTATTATTATTATTATTATTATTATTGTTATTGTTATTATTGTTATTGTTATTCTTATTATTATTATTATTATTATTGTTGTTATTATTATTCTTATTGTTATTCTTCTTCTTCTTCTTCTTCTTCTTCTTCTTCTTCTTCTTCTTGTTGTTGTTGTTGTTGTTGTTGTTGTTATTATTATTATTATTATTATTATTGGTAGGAACAACCCCAACGCCAGGGTCGGTAACCTAGTAAAACTGTTGTTACCTAGATGACATTATGTGGCGGCGCGATCCTGCATCGTTAATGGTATCAGAGCCATGGTATTTCAGTAGTAATAGGTGATGTAATTCAACGATTTAATACCATGAATTTTATAAATCGGAAAAGAACTGTTAAAAACAGTAAAAAGGAGGAATACGATACTCCTCAAGAATTAGATCTCCTTAATAAATGGACGATTCCTAAAATAGAACCCAGATTAATATATCAGATGGGTACTTTTGAGAAATTAGGTCTCAAACAAGTAGTTAAAACTACTGAAGAAACTATGACTGTAGATAATAATCATGCTACTTTTAGATTATTATCTGACAGTGATCTTGCCCCTTATAGGGTAACCCATAGATTTATGCATATTGGGTTAGTACAGGTTGCATTCAAACCTTTAACCTTAAGAGGTTTACCAGAAAGCTTTATAGTAGCTTTACGAGATGGAAGAAATCGAAACTGGAAAAAATCCCTCATAGGGACAGTTCAAACAAATTTGGCGTATGGTCCAGTTTATTTTAACGCTTATCCTAACTTGCAGGTATCTTTGCAAGATGACAATTCTTTAGATGCTTTAATATTAAGTATCAAATTGCATGGTTATGATTATATGCCAGGTACAGAAGTAATATGTATTTGTTATAGAATATATTATAAACCATTATATACGATGAATCCTATGTGTAAAATCATGGATTTCAAAAATGAAACTGTTTTAATAGAAACTAATTTTGGTAAATCCAATATTATGACTAGAAGACCTATCAAGTGGGAAGAAATAGATTTCCCAAAAGAGTGGGTCATTGAAGGAGCAGCACCTCCTCAAAATATTTTTACTGAAATTTCAGAAATTGAACAGATCCCAGATGGGACAGTAAAATTGAAATTTCATGATCCTATTCCTGCCTTAGAAGATTATGAACATAATAGTATTCGTTCTAGTATACCTAGATCTTTATCTTCTAACAGATCTTATATATCTCCTGTTGATTATGTTGTGCAGACTCCATCAAGAGCATCTACTTCTCAAATGAGAGATGACAATTCTAATAGGATTGATACCTTAAAAATTAACCAGAATAATATTGTGACTGGTACTACAAACCCAGAATTGACTGAGTCATAAATGGACTTTCCTATTTTTAATGGATCAGGAACAAAAACTTGATTTTATTCGGGGATCACCCGCAAGATTACAAATCAGTAAAGAGTTTTATACTCCCAAATGGGAACCATTTGGAAAATGGTTTTTTGATAATTTTAAACCAAAGGAAACAATAGTTTTCCAAGAAGAATTTATTTCCTATCCAGTGGATGGATGACAAAGGTTTTATAGGAACCTATGAAGAAAAACCGATTAAATTCAAACCAAGTCATCTTGGGAACTCCATTCATCCATAAATTATTTCCTATCCAGTGGACGGATGACAAAGGTTTTATAGGAACCTATGAAGAAAAACCGATTAAATTCCAGTTTATAACTGGACCTTTTTCAAGGATTTTAAATGAAATCAAAGATAGGTTGATGAATAAACATCAACAGATTAATTTTCTTAAACAAGAAATTTATACTCTTCAAATTGAAGATATTTTACAAAATCCTAAATTACAGGAAAAAATTGAGTTTATAAAAAATCAATTTTCTCTACAAATTTGTAGTGATCATCCTAATGCTTTTTGGGACAGAAAAAGACATATTGTCACTCTTCCATATGAAGAATCTTTTTCTGAAAATAATATTCCTACTAAAGCAAGACCATGCCAAATGAATTCCGAATATTTGGAATTATGTAAAAATGAGATTTCCTCCCTTTTACAAAAAAGTCTTATAAGATCTTCGAAATCTCCATGGTCATGCACAGCTTTCTATGTTAATAAACATGCTGAACAGGAACGAGGAGTTCTAAGATTGGTTATAAATTATAAACCTCTTAATAGAGTTTTAAAATGGATTAGATATCCAATTCCTAATAAAAAGGATTTATTGGATTGCCTTCATAACGCGATCATATTTTCTAAATTTGATTTAAAATCAGGTTATTGGAAAATCCAAATAGCCGAAGCAGATAAATATAAAACTGCTTTAATGTTCCAATCGGGCAGTTCGAATGGAATGTTATGCCTTCTGGACTGAAGAATGCCCCCTCAGAATTTCAAAAAATCATGAATGATATTTTTATGGCTTATAGCAACTTTATCATTGTTTATATCGATGATATTTTAGTATTTTCAAATACTATTGAAATGCATTTTAAACATCTTGATATATTCAAGAGAATTATTATTCAAAATGGTTAAGTTATATCTAAGCCAAAAATGTCATTTTTTCAAACAAAGATCAGATTTTGAGGACATAATATTGAAAAAGGAAAGATTATTCTTATTAATAGAAGTATTGAATTTGCTTCTAAATTTCCTGATATTATCACTGATAAGACTCAACTTCAAAGATTTCTTGGGAGTTTGAATTATATTTCGTCATTTTATAAAAATTTGGCCCAGGACACGTCTATTTTATATGATAGATTAAAAAAGATTTCAAAACCTTGGACTGATGCTCATACGCAAGCAGTTCAAAAAATCAAGGGGAAAGTTAATAATCTTCCTTGTCTTACTTTAGCCAATCCTAACTGTCAAAAAATTATAGAAACTGATGCCTCTGATATTGGCTATGGAGGAATACTTAAACAGCTTTCTCCAAATGATAAACAAGAATATTTAGTCCAGTTTTATTCTGGCAAATGAAATAATAGTCAAAAGAACTATGCTACTGTAGCAAAAGAAATTCTTGCTATAGTTAAATGTGTTCTTAAATTTCAAGGTGATTTATACAATCAAAAGTTTTTGATAAAAACTGACTGCCAAGCAGCTAAATTTATGTTTAATAAAGATTGCAAACATGATGTTTCTAAACAAATGTTTGCCAGATGGCAAGCTCTTTTAGCACCATTTGATTTTGAAATTCATTATAAAAAGGGATCGGATAATAGTCTTCCTGATTTTCTTACTAGAGAATATTTAAGTTCATAACTGTTATTTCCTCATTTGCAGGATGAGACCCACATTGACACCTCCCTCTAATAGAGGAAGGGGAAGAGGACAAAAAGGAACGAGTAGAGGTACTGTTCTTGCCCAAATGGGTAACAAAAGGCTAATAGCCGACAATATTGCAGAAAATTCTGGTAATACCCAGAAACAAATCACTTATGCTGAATATCTTGCTTTTATAGAAGCACAGAAAAAAGGAGATAATATGCCTCCATCATATTTCAGTGCTCTCATAATTGATGATAATGGGGACACTGATTCATATGAAGAAAATGCTCATCGACAGTTAATAATTCTCCTTGAGAATGATGATCTCCAATGGAAAGATGAACCTTGGCAAATAATATAAAGGTATTTTGATAAAGCGTCATACGCTACTCCTACTTATAAATATCGGATGAATTATGAAATGATCCTTTTATCTACAGGATCAGCTGAATTTCAACATTTTTATCCAGCTAATACCAAAAAAGTTTATAACTTTTCAAAGATCATTATAAAAAAAATCTTCTCTCCAAATGAATGGGGAATAAGTCCGTTAAAGGATAGGGATTATATCCATCCAGAACAAAAGTTCCCAGTTAAATTCAATTATTGGGACTATGTTGAAAGCTTTAATAAAGCTCTGTTATATGAGAATGATAATAAAAAAACATTCTTGGTTTATAAAAATATGTGCTAATGTTTATAAACAGGGCATTCCAAATTGGTTTTACCAATGGTGGATCCATTATGGTCCAGCCGTGAAAACTTTATCAGAACCCTTCAAGAGTTTATATATTGAATGGGTTGATGTTTCTCCAAAAATAATAGATTTGGAAAATAATATTACTTTCTCTAAAGAAATTTCCAATATGTATTTCTTCATTGAATTTTCTATTCCATGATCATGAAATGGTCAGTTGAAGTGGGTTATACCCCGCAAAATATGCCTTGCTTAAACAGAATTTTTTATACAAAATTCTGAAAAATGATTCAAAAATCTAAAGATGGAACCATCCCAGAACAAGATTTAATAAATAAAATCAAGACTACCATTGCACATTATAAGGACTCCTTAATTCTAGACAAAAGGAAGTTCCTAGTCCTTTTGAGCATATTGCTCGAAAAATTCAGATGAAGAAAGGAGTAATTCCCCAGAACAGCTTATAGCTACTTGCATGGAGGAATTTAAATCTAATTTGATGCAGCATCTTAATATGGAAGCTATGTCAGATACATCAATGGCGTCTGTTGATCATACCACTGACAATGATAATGAAGAAGGCGAAGACTATGATACACAGGTCTTAGCAGGGGAATCCCAGAGTCCAGATAATACAGAAGACTTTGAAAAATTCGCGGCTCAATTTCTTAGCCAAACGGAAGAATCTTCCAGCTCTACGAAAAACAAGGGCAAGTCACCGATGACATGTTTGGTGGGACCCGCCACTAGGCGGCTACTTTTATAAAGAAGGAATCTGCTTTAATAAAGCAGCTTTAATTATTAAAGTTGTAATAATTATATTTTTCACTTTCGGCCACTTTTGCTTTTTACTTTCCGTTTTTCTTTTTATCTGGCCATGATGATGTCACCCATTTACTTTTTCATTTTGTTGTTTTGTATCCATGATCCGCTATATAAGGATCATTCTTCTCCGTTGAGAAGCAAGGCTTGGATCCCCCAAGCACAAGCTCTCTCCCACTCTCTCCCTTGTAAAAATATTTCATAAATAAAAATCTTGTTTATATAAATTCCTTCTCTGCTGAGCACAACATTCATCCTTAAGGTATAAATTTTAAAATTTTCTTTTTGTTAATTTTATTTTAATTCAGTTCATGTTTAGCCTTATAGGCTAAATACTCCGTTGAATTACGTCATACTAGATTACTGAGATCATGGTAATAATGCTTTAATGCATCATGATCAATGTCAAAACATGATGTTCAAGGTTAGGTAGAGACTGACCCAGGCGGACTGTTCGTAACCAGGCGGTGGTCCTGTTGTTTCCCCGCTTAGCTGAAGATGGCGTTTTAGGGTGTTTGTTGGACTTGTTCTGGTAAGAACAACCCCAACGCCAGGGTCGGTAACCTGGCGCGATCCTGCATCGTTATTATTATTATTATTATTATTATTATTATTATTATTATCATTATTATTATTATCATTATCATTATCATGATTATCATTATCATTGATAACGATTATCATTATTATGATTATCATTATTATTATTATTATTATTATTATTATTATTATTATTATTATTATTATTATTATTATTATTATTATTATTATTATTATTATTATTATTAACGCTGCAGGATCGCGCCGCCGCATGATGCCATCTAGGTAACAAAAGTTTTACTAGGTTACCGACCCTGGCGTTGGGGTTGTTCTTATCAGAACAAGTCCAACAAACGCCCTAAAACGCCATCCTCGGCTAAGCGAGCTAACAACAGGACCACCGCCTGGTTATGAACAGTCCGCCTGGGTCAGTCTCTACCTAACCTTGAACATCATGTTTTGGCATTGATCATGATGCATTAAAGCATTATTACCATGATCTCAGTAGTCTAGTGTGACGTAATTCAACGGAGTATTTAGCCTATAAGGCTAAACATAAACTGAATTATAAATAAAGGAATTAAAAAGAAAAAGAAAAATTATACCTTAAGGATGAAGGTTGTGCTCAGCAGAGATGAAATTTATATAAACAAACTTTTATTTATAAGAGAAAGATTTTTACAAGAGGGAGAGTGGGAGAGAGCTTGTGCTTGGGGGATCCAAGACTTGCCTCTCATCTGAGAAGAATGATCCTTATATAACGGATCATGTGCACTAAACAACAAAGCTAAAAAGTAAATGGCCGACAATAATTATGGCCTAAGTAAAAAGAAACACGGAAAGTAAAAAGTAAAAGTGACCAAAGTGGAAAACATAATTATTACATTCTTAATAATTAAAGTTGCTTTATAAAAGTAGATTCCTACTTTATTAAATTAGCCGCCTAGTGGCGGGTCCCACCAATCACTTCATTGGTGACTTGCCTTTGTCTTTTGTAGAGCTGGAAGATTCTTCCGTGTGGCCAAGAAATTGAGCCGCAAATTTTTCAAAGTCCTCTATGTTATCTGGACTCTGGGATTCCCCTGCTAGGACCTGTGTATCATAGTCTTCGCCTTCTTTATTATCATTGTCAGTGGTATGACCAACAGACGCCATTGATGTATCAGACATAGCTTCCATATTAAGATGCTGCATTAGATTAGATTTAAATTCCTCCATGCAAGTAGCTATAAGCTGTTCTGGGGGAATTACTCCTTTCTTCATCTGGATTTTTCGAGCAATATGCTCAAAAGGACTGGGAACTTCCTTTTGTCTGGAATGAATGGAGTCCTTATAATGTGTAATGGTAGTTTTAATTTGATTTATTAAATCTTGTCCTGGTATAGTCCCATCTTTTGATGTTTGAATCAATTTTTTTCCAGAATTTTGTATAAAAAAATCTGTTTAAGCAAGACATATTTTGCGAGATATAACCCACCTCAACTGACCACTTCATGATCCATGGAATGGGGAATTCAATGAAGAAATACATATTAGAAATTTCTTCAGAGAAAGTAATATTATTTTTCAAATCTATTATTTTTGGAGAAACATCATCCCATTCAGTATATAAACTCTTGAAGGGTTCTGGTAAAGTTTTCACGGGTTGACAATAATGGATCCACCATTGATAAAACCAAATTGGAATACCCTGTTTATAAACATTGGCACAGATTTTTATAAACCAAGAATGTTTCTTTTTATCATTCTCATATAGAAGAGCTTTATTAAAGCTTTCAACATAGTCCCAATAATTGAATTTAACTGGGACTTTTTGTTCTAGGTGGATATAATCCCTGTCTTTTAACGGACTTATTCCCCATTTATTTGGAGAAAAGATCTTTTTTATAATGATCTTTGAAAAGTTATACATTTTTTTGGTATTAGTTGGGTAAAAATGCTGAAATTCAGCTGACCCTGTATATGAGTGGATCATTTCATAATTCATCCGATATTTATAAGTCGGAGTAGCGTATGACGCTTTATCAAAATACCTTTGCATTATTTTCCAAGGTTCATCCTTCCATTGGAGATCATCATTCTCAAGGAGAATTATTAACTCTCGATGAGCATTTTCTTCATATGAATCAGTGTCCTCATTATCATCAATTACGAGAGCACTGGAATATGATGGAGGCATATTATCTCCTTTTTTCTGTGCTTCAATGAAAGCAAGATATTCAACATATGTAATTTGTTTCTGGGTATTACCAGAAGTTTCTGCAATATTATCGGCTATTAGCCTTTTGTTACCCACTTGGGAAAGAACAGTGCCTCTGCCCGTTCCTTTTTGTCCTCTTCCCCTTCCTCTATTAGAGGGAGGTGTCAATGTGGGTCTCATCCTGCAAATGAGAAAATGACAGTTATGAACTTAAATATTCTCTAGTGAGAAAATCAGGGAGACTGTTATCCGATCCCTTTTTATAATGAATTTCAAAATCAAATGGTGCTAAAAGAGCTTGCCATCTGGCAAACATTTGTTTAGAAACATCATGTTTGCAATCTTTATTAAACATAAATTTAGCTACTTGGCAGTCAGTTTTTATTAAAAACTTTTGATTGTATAAATCACCTTGAAATTTAAGAATATATTTTACTATAACAAGAATTTCTTTTGCTACAGTAGCATAGTTCTTTTGACTATTATTCCATTTGTCAGAATAAAACTGGACTAAATATTTCTTGCTTATCATTTGGAGAAAGTTGTTTAAGTATTCCTCCATGCCAATATCAGAGGCATCAGTTTCTATAATTGTTTGCCAGTTAGGATTGGCTAAAGTAAGACAAGGAAGATTATTAACTTTCCCCTTGATTTTTTGAACTGCTTGCGTATGAGCATCAGTCCAAGGTTTTGGAATCTTTTTTAATCTATCATATAAAATAGATGTGTCTTGGGCCAAACCTTTATAAAATGGTGAAATATAATTTAAACTCCCAAGAAATCTTTGAAGTTGAGTTTTATCAGTAATAATATCAGGAAATTTAGAAGCAAATTCAATACTTCTATTAATTGGAATAATTTTTCCCTTTTCGATAT